>NW_025999900.1:7785833-7959191 GCF_001458135.2 Marmota marmota marmota
TTTTATATATATACATATATATATATATATATATATATATATATATATATATATATATATTGCTTTAAGATTTACCTAAAAATCATATTCATATATAAAGACTAAACAATTCTGATTTTTTTTAAAACATTGATAATGGGTAATGGGATCATGAATAATTTCTATTTTTTGTATTTTACTTAATATCCTACCCTAAAAAATCTACTTAATAAATAAATTAACATTTTTTTAAAAAAGTTATTAAAGTTCCATAAAAGTAAAAACAATTAACTTGTTGCTTGGTCCAACATTTCCAAGGACATTCTATTTACAAAATGATTTGGGGGGCGGTGGGGGGCTAGTGGTGCCAGGGAAGTCTGGGGGTGGATGCTTAGGCTCTGGAAGGGCTAACCTGACCTGAGTCAGGGCAGAAGCAGCTGTCCCCTGAGCTTGGGCTGGAGCCTGGGTGGGAATCTAGAAGGGAGCACTGTGGGTAGGTAGAAAACGACCCACCCCACGGTGCTGCATGGGCCCTAATAGAAGTGGCTGGGGGCTCCCGGCTGCTCACCGAGACCATCCTGCCCTCGGAGGGCATGAAGGCGGGCCGGTTGCTGAGGCGCAGCTTGGTCTGCAGCGTGTTGAAGTTGATCTCCAGCTGGCACTTCTCCTGCACCTTGGGCGGCTTGTGCAGGCGCCGGTAGTCGCGGAAGTCCTCCAGCTTCTGCTGCATGGCGTGCATGGTGTTCTCGGGCACCCGGTTCTCCAGCCAGGGGATGGTGCGGCGGATCCACTCCAGCAGCTGGAGGGAGAGCGTAGAGGCCCTGGGGCTGAGGATGCTGGGAGGGGCTAAGGATGCTGGGAACGGGAGTGCTTACTCCCTTCGCAGGGCAAAGGGTCTCTCCCCACAGCACAGTCCTTCCCTTCTACCATCCTTGGGCATTCCCATGCCATGAGGCCAGGGTCCAGGGTGTTCCCTTTAAGAACCAGAGGCTGCATGAAGCCTGGCTACTGGGACCTGTCAATTTGTGGCCAGCTTCATTCACCCTATCCACCCTGCAGGGGAAGAACCATGGAACCATCGGCTGCTGGCCGAGTGTCAGAGTCCTGAGTTCTAGTTCTAGGTCCTACTAACTGAGTGGGCCTCAGTTTCTTTGTCTATGCCACAGACAGAGGATCTAAAGGCTGCTACCTGAGGTCCCTGCCACCAGATTTTCTGGGATTTAGCTCTCTTCTAGGGTAGAGAGCTGCCTAGGGAACAGTCTGCTTGCTTTTCCTGAGTCAAGGTAATGGTGGTGGAGAAGACGAAGGAGGAGTAGAAATGATGGCAAGTACATGCAACACCTACAGGGTGCCAGGCACATCCCACGAATTAACTCATCTGAATAATCACAGGAATTTTATGGTTTAAGTATGTGACCTCCCCTGGACATGGAGGAGGCAACCAATGCCCAGCATGGGACTGGCTATGGCAACCTGGCTGGAACAGTGGATCAGAGATTTAAGCCCTGGCTCCTCTCTACTTTCTGAGGGAGCCAGAGCAGAGCCCAAGCTGTCCCATGCTAACTGCGTCAGGATCATGGATGACACCCAGCCTAGGACTATGTCTCCATGATAGATTTGGAGGTATAGGTTCTGGGGGCTCCTTTTCCCTCAGGATGATGAGGTGCAGGAAGGACCCTGCTGGGGCCAAGTCAGGAGAAACCCAGAGGGTACCCACATCGCTGGCCAGCTTCTCGTAGTCTTCCATTAGCTGCTCGTTCTCCTGGTTGACCGCCAGTACCTTGCAGATGCGATTGGCAGCTGTCTCCGCCTGGCAACAAGACAGAGAGTCATGAGTAGCCGGCCCCAGCAGCAGGGGCACCTGGACACACCTGTGCTGACCATGCTCCTCCTCCTGAAGCTCCCTGTGGATGGAAGGGAGCCTCCAAGGTCCTGAAGTCATATCCCTCCTCCCTCTTCCTCACCACCCTCTTTGCCAGCTCCCATGGCCATGGGAGCCTGGATAATGGTCTCAGTGGCTGACCCAGGGTCCTAGAGAAGGATCTGAGTCTGGGACCCAACATGCATGTTGGGAAGAAACCAATCCGATGACAGTTACACTCAAAAAGCACTCAGGGCAGGTGGAGAGGTGAAGAAATGCACGCCCATCCTGGGATTGCAAGTGGAGGCCTTGGATGCAAAGGTTCAGGGCCTTAGTCTGGATGTGCAAGGATCTCAGAGATGTGGGAATTCAAATCTGGGAGTCTGGGGAGAAGATGCCAGCTGAAAAATAGGAAGAGCTCTAAGAATCTCTGCTAAGGATCCCCGCAGAACCTCCCAAGAACCTAGGCCCATCAGGAAACCAAAGGGCATAATAAGGGCAGGACAAGGGATCAACCCAGCACGGTCACTGCTGGGAAAGCTAAGTGCTGGACACACAAACACCACAGACAGGCCTCAGCCTTGAGAGGAAAGAAAGGGGACAGAATGGTAACCAGACATAGGCCTGGAGTTCCCTCAGAGACCCATCTTCCGCAGCCTAACACCAGCAAGGGTCCCACTTTCCTCCATCTACTTCACTTAGGAGGTTTGGGGATGGAGTTGTGTCCTTGTACACTCTGCCTCTACACCGAAGGACAGCGAACTCCATGACCTCTGGGGGCCACAGGGCAGAAGACAGCCAGAGTCAGAGAAGATAATGCCTGGGGGGGAGAAAGAGATGCATCCTGGGAATATAGAGAAAGGTGACCTGCAGCCAATAAAGGATGCCCGATTTACAGGGAAGGAAGACTTGACCTCACATCTGGTTGATGAACGCAACAAAAAGGGTTTCAACTGCAGCAAGACTACCTGAGGCCAGGCAGAAGGAAGACCCTGAGAATGAGGACTCTTAGAACTGGCAGGAATGATGGAGAAGACGCAGAAGCTTTTTCTGTGAAGAACTTTTCAAATAGGATGCAGGCCCGCAACTCACGGGCCTTGTGAGTGACTGTGCTGGGGTATACATCGGGGTGGGACAGAATGAGATCATCTGTCATCACCTCAAGGTCCCTTCGAGTGCAAAATCGAGAGACTGTATGCTACAGGGCAAGGTGTGAGAGTGGGCTGAGACTTCACCAAGAAAATGTGGGGATGGCTTGAGGGTGACCTAGGAGGCCTTTGGACAGAGACTTCAAGGTCTTCAGAAACTGGGGCAAGGCGTCATCCTGAGGCCCTCATCTCCTGTCCCCGTCCTGGAGCTTCCATGGCCATCTCTCATTGGAACTCCAGATTGGCGTCATTCCTCTTGAGAACCACTGAGTAATAACGGGGAATCCCAGAAGGCCCTGAGGAGGGAAACTCCCCCCCTGGAGCCTGTGCATAGATGCGGTTCAGAAAGAAAGCAGGGTCATGGAAAACAAGCCCATGAAGCTGGCTGGAGCGGGCACACTGCCCGAGGTCACTGAGGGCACCTCCACTGAGGACGAGGGCAAGGACCAGGAAGAGCAGAGGCGTTTGACTCCAGGCTGAAATTTACATAAGGAGGTGGGGTGGCCGCAGACCCTGCCACTAATGCCCTCATGAGCAGAAAAGGATCGGGTAGCTACCCATCACGGCTGAGCAGCGGCTGCAGCTGTGATTTCTGACAGGAGAAGCCCACCTGCACCTCGCTACCCTCCTGATGGATGCTGAATCCTGGGCTCCATTGCCCTAAATTGTGACGTATATGTCATCAAACTGATGCTATGGGTGGCGTCTGAGTTGGTGGGATTTTAGATGTGTCCATGGGCCTCAAGAGCCTTGCCATCCCCCAGGGTCACTTGGGGCATCTTTGGATGAAGTCTGGGGGAGATTCCCATGTGGGCCTCTGGGGGACTTTTCACAAAGATCCAACTTCTTTCCCAAGCCTGTGTCCTGGCCTGTCCCTCCCAGGGGGGGCCTCAGCAGGAGAGGATGACTGAGAACAGGACCAACACAATCACAGTCCTGCCTTTGGGGATCACAGGGACACTGTACATGAGACAAAAGGTCACTTTCTTTTTTTCTTTCTTTTTTTTGTGGTTCTTGGGATTGAACCCAGGGCCTTTTGCATGCAAGGCAAGCACTCTACCAACTGAGCTATGTCCCCAGCCCCAAAGGACGCTTTCTTTAGAGAGGGTCTATGGGCAAACATCTCTGGGTTGCCTGAGAGGTCAGCACTGTTACCTCCAGGAAGCAGGAACCTGAAACTTGATTTTGTTTTTAAATATTTTTAGTTGCAGATGGACATCATAACTTTTATTTAATTGTTTATTTATGTATATCTATCTATTTGTTTGTTTATTGTGTGTGGTGCTGAGGATTGAACCTGGTGCTTCACCCATGCAAGGCAAGCGCTCTCCCACTGAGCCTCGACCCCAGCCCCACACTTGATGTTTAGAGAAAAACAAGAAACCTTGCTGCTTCCCTCACCCTCACTGCCGACTTCCTCACGGCCCAAAGGAGCGTGCCAGGGGCGTGTGCTAAACTTACTGTTAAGTGGCTCAGTTACCACCAAGCCCCTTCCAGGAGGTAAGAAGAGGTCAGCCAGGAAGCACCGGCTCAGCTGGGCCTGGAGTTCAGGGAAGCTCCCGTCCATGACCCCAGTCATCACTTTCTAGCTTTCCCCCCATCACTGCAAGAACCCCACGCACCATGGGGTTACGAGAGCACCATGGGGTTAGGAGAGCGACACCCAGACCATAGGGATCTCAGAGAGACTGCATCAGTTAAGGAGCCCGAGGGAGAGGTGGTCCCAGGAAGGAAAGACATGCCCTAGGGGAATTGCAGAAATGGAAGCAGTTTCAAAAGAAGACCCAGGCAAGTCCCCACTTCAGCTTGGTTCCTGCCAAAGGAGAGGGGATGCTCGGAACCCCAAAGCAAAGAACCAGAATGCCCCAGCCTTTCTGATGAGGACAGATTGGTATGAGATCACATGATGTAAGCACAAATAAGCAAGGGGCAGAGAAGACACAGAAATAGGCAAGGTGCTTTCCAAGTGTCAGGGAAAAGACACCAGAAGTTGTGTTTCCTGTTCCGCAGTTTGTACTTTCACGTCTTTCTGCGACCTACTTTCCATCTGTACTATCATCCAGCTTAACACACAGCAGGACACTCCGTTTGGTATCCGAGGTAAGTTTTAAAAGGACTGTGGGCTGTTACCTCTGGAGAACTTCACAACCCAAAACAGTGGTTCCCTTCATAGTCAGCACCAAATCATCTGGTGCAGGTAGAGGCCAGAGAGGAAATGTCCTCAACGTGACATAAAATATCCACAGAGGAACTGGCCGGAGGGTGGCAGAGCCCCTCTCTCCAGCTGCACCTTGGCTCCCCCAGGAGTCCCCGCTCTATAGCAGCCAGACAAGGCAAACTCACTCTCCTTTCTAGGGCTTCTGTCCCTGCACAAGTTGCAGCCACCTTTCTCCACCCGTGTTTGCCCCTTCCCAATGGGAACCCCGATTCCACCCTGAGCCCCAAGGTCAAGTGCTGCTGCTCAGGAAAAGCCCACAGTCAACCTCCCCTGCTCGGATCTGCAGCAGAACGAGCACTGCTCAGGCCCGACGGCTCCCCGTGTCCAGGGCTTTCCCAGACAGACCATGAACTCCAAGGGCAGGAATGGGGTTCCTCCCTGAGAAAGTCCACAGCAGTGGAGCATGTGCCTGATGGACCCATGGATCCCTCCATCCCGAAAAGCATCCAGAAACACCTGCATCAGACCAAGCTCCTGCCTACAAGGGCTGATTCTCAGGAACAAGTTCCTAAAAGACCATGAACTTCAAAGGAAAAACTATGTAAACCAAACCTTGAGATGCTCTCCAGCCATTCTAAATCCCCAGAGTGGAGGAGAGCAAGAGAGTTAGCACCAAAACCAGCCTGCCTGACAGAAGTTGGTCCCCACCTAACGAGGAAAGTCAGTCAACACACTTACATGTGTGGGCACATGTGCTGGGTACGTGTGTGTGCAAACGCACATGTGCATTCCCCTGCTGCCTTTCTAGTTCCCTTATCCACAGTTTGTCCAGAGAAAGGCAGGAGAGGAAGGAGAACCCTGGGTGGGCATGGGTTTTGGAAGAGTTCTGGTCAGTGCCAGCCCCTGAGATAGTCAGTCAAGGCCAAGGCCACGTGAGGCAGAGCCTCCTCCTCCTCCATTATCCCCTTCCCACAGGAGAGGTGAAAACCCCTGCCCCCTGCCTGCTTAGCTCTAAGTAGGTGCTTCAGAAGTGGCTGGGGACACCCAGGACACCAGAGGAGCACCACCCCTAGTTTGTGACTTTGTCCTCAGAAGGAAACAAAAGCAGCATGAAATGATTGCAACAGAGGTAGATAAATGGGACGAGGGCACAGGGGAGGTATAGAGGATTGCAGAGGGAGAGCAGGCTGACACCCTCCCATATGCCACACACGCCTATGTCACACCCCGGGGCTCCCGCCCCACGGCACACACATGCACACTCCCTCCCCCACACACAACACATGCCCCTTCCGAGCAGCAGCAGCCAGGACACAGAGACTTCAGAGACAGGTAAGGCCAGTGTCAAAGGCATGAAGCCCAGGACAGAACCCCCGAGGAGCGGGAGGAGGTGGAGGAGAAGAGAGACGGAAAGAAAGGCCCTGCAGAGTCAGCCCGGTGGGGACGAGCCAGGCACTCTCTCTGTGGTCACCAGGTTGGGAGCCGGACCTCAGCAAGCAGAGATGCTGCTCAAATCCTGGCTAGGAGGTGGGGTGGGGGGCACAGGGTCAGAGGAGGTCAAGGAGACAGAGGTGTGTGGGACAGAAAGAAAGCAAGTAGGATCCGGCCAGAGGGGGCTGGAACAGGCAGTCCTGCCTTCAGTAGGTGGTGAGGGTGGCCTTGGGGGCCCAGCTAGGTAAGGAACAGGCTGCTGGTGGTCCATCTGGTTACTTTGTGGAATTTTTTAAAGGTGCCTCCTCCCCAAAGCACTATTATTTGAAAAAGGTCACACTGATTTTGTTAGAAGATGTTTTTACTGCCATCTGCAGGATAATTTTTAGTCACGAATATTCAAATCGGGCTGGGATTGTGGCTCAGTGGCAGCACCACATGAAAATAAATACACAAAATAAAGATACTGTGCCCATCTACAACTAAAAAAAAATATTCAAACCCCCATTGTCTGTGGCACAGGCCAGCTGCTCTTCTGTAGTACACAACCTCCACAACCATCCAGGGCAGGTCTGGTTGGGAGTTATCAGGCAGGGCTCTGGCCTATTCACCAGGGAGAAGGCAGGAAGACTTCTCCCTGCCCTGCTGCTGGCTGAATTTGAGAAGATGACCTTGCTTAAGCAAGAAGGAAGGAGGGAGAGACAGAGGTAAAGGGGTCTTGGGTATTTAAGGGACTAGCCGGAAACCATAGCTAAGCGCTTCCACTTCTTGGGACATGGACTGTGCTGGGTCTGGTAAAGGAGCTAGGGTGATTGTTCTTCCCGTCTGGGGGATCCACTGCCTCGGTGCACGGGGAGATGTGGGGGCCGCGCAGAGGCAGGGTTCCTCTGGCATCGTCAAGTGTCCTGGCCGGGGTTCAGGGAGCACCCCGTCCTCCTGCGGGGAGGAGGGGCTTCTCTCGCCTCCTTCGCCCCAGGCCTGCTGCCGGAGTGTCCAGAGAGGACGGAGGGAGGGTGGGCGAGGCCGAGGGGGAGCTCACCTTCTGCGCACCTGGGAAGGTGTGGCAGTGACATGAGACACTAGGTCACATGGCCTTCCCATCCAGCCTTAGCGTGCCTACACATCTGCACAGAGAAGGAGAAGAGATTGAGAGGAGAAAGCAGCAGCAGCAGCACAAACCCAAACAGCCATGTCGGACAAAGAGAGCACGAGACAGGAACCAAGAGGCAGAGACAGAGGTGGAAAGGAAAGGGGCAGGAGGTGGATGAGCAGGTGGAGATCAGCGAGGGGGACGGGCAGAGGGTGAGAAAGGGCCTCCTGTCCTGCATTTCACGACAAGCCACTCAGGGGCCACGCAGAGCACCTGGCAGGCCCACAGACGGAAGCCAGAAGGGTTCTGCGGTCAGGGCAACTCCGCTTCTTCTGGGGTCCGGCCTTCAAGGGAGGCCTGGGGGAGGGACATCTGCTAATCAACCTCAGTAATCGTGCCGCCCCGCCTAGTGCGGAACCTGTACAACTGAGCTTTCACCTGAGGCCTCCTTGAGCAAATCTGGCCCGGGACATTTGAAGGGGCTCACGGCCGCCCACCTCCTCTCTCCCCTCCTTCTCCCAAGGGTCACAATCCTGTCTGGGAACACAGAGTGCAAAGTAGAGGTTCTGGGGACAGAACTGCATCCTCAAGGGAAGTCCTGGCACTGTCAAGAACACAGCTGGACCTGGAGGGTGGCAGCCCACTCCACCCCGACTCCCCACACTCAGGACCATTCAGGAGGCTGACATCACACACGCAGCCTCTCCTGCCTCCACCAGGTGGCTGGTCCCAGAAGGCCCAGAAGCTCTTGATTTTCTCAGTAACAGGAGAAGAAGAGAGAGGGACAGGGGAAGGGAGAGGGCAGAGGTGCAGGGTGGGAGAGGAGCCAAGCCAAAGAGAACACGCCACCTAAGAGCCAGGACTAACTCTACCCACGAGACGAGGCCATCCATCCAGGCACTGGATGGGGCAGGCAGGTGGGAGGGGCAGGAGGGCAGGGCTCAGGGTCCGGCATGAGGTGTGCTGGGCATGGAAGGAGCAGGGGCCCCAGGTACCTTCTGGGCTCCAGAGAAGGCATGGTAGAAGCTGGACACGTAAGTCATGATGGCTTTCTCATCAGGCCGAGCAGTTCCAACGATGTCTGTCAAGAAAAATTGGGAGTTAAACCCAGCAGGTGACAGTTATCCCATTCCTGGGCAAATACCCAAAGGACTTAAAATCAGAATACTCTAGTGATGTAGCCACATCAAATGTTTATAGCAGCTCAGTTCACAAGCTAAGCTATGGAATCAACTTAAGTGCTCTTCAACAGATGAATGGATAAAGAAAATGTGGTATATATATGCACAATGAAATATTACTCAGCCATAAAGAAGAATGAAATCACGGCATTTTCTGGTAAATGGATGGAACTGAAAAATATCATGCTAAGCAAAATAAGGCAATCCCAAAGAACTAAAGGCCAAATGTTCTATCTAATATGTGGATGCTGACTCACAATAAGGGTGGGGTAGGGGGGAATAGAAATTCACCAGATTAGACAAAGGTGGAATGAAGGGAAGAGAGGGGAGATGGGAGTAGGAAAGAGAGTAGAATGAATCGGACATAACTTTCCTGTGTTCATGTATGAATACACCACCAGGGTAACTCCACATCACGCACAACCACAAGAATGGGAATGTTGGAAGTCCACCCGGCTCCAAAGACTAACTTCCCCATCCCCCGAGAAGAACCGTCCAATGGTGAGCCCTGCTGGCTCACATGATCCTTATCCACCAATCAGACTAGCCCTGCTGGCTCACATGATCCTTATCCTCCAATCAGACTAGACCTGCTGACTCACATGATCCTTACCCACCAATCAGAAAGCACCCCATGCCAACTGTCAAACCCTTCAACCATTAAACTGTCATAACTGTCAAACCACCCCTGGCTCTATAAATATGCAGAGCTGACCCTCAATAAACAGGCATTTTCTCCGATGGCAAGCCTTGTTCGTTCTTTCAGAGAAGTTATACTCCATGTGTGTAATATGTCAAAATACATTCTACTGCCATGTATAACTAAAAAGAACAAGCAAATAAATGAATAAATGAATGAGTGAATGAATGAATGAAAAGCCAGTGGATGAGCACATGGCACCCCTTCCAATAAGAAGCAAAAAGAATCCTGTAGGACCACAAAGTCTTCTCACCAAAATGCCCAGCCAGAACCTAGCCGGCCTCCCACTGATGGGAATGGAAGAGGCAGGGAAACAAGAAAAGCCGTAACCCCAGGAAGCAACAGACAACCTGGGAATACAGAACATTCCATAGGACAGCAGGCCCCCACCTCCAGAAGTTCAATGGGAGGAATGACAGAGTAAGCAGAGAAGAGACACCCCAACTGCAAAGCCAAATGCCACCCCTGACTCTTGTGTACCTCCCAATTAGAACAAAACAACTCTTGGCTCTTGGTTTCCAGTACAGGGATTGCACCCAAGGCTCTGTGGGTGCTAGGCAAGTGCTCCACCACTGAGCTACATCCTTAACCCTTCAAAGACATCTTTTAAACAACTAGGGAAATTTGATTATGAACTAGATAATAGATATGTCAAGAAATTATTGTCGATTTGCTAAATAAGAATATTATTTTATGGTTACCTTAGAAAATACTAATATTTTCCAGGTATGTATTCTGAGGTAGTGATGAAGTTATGCAATAGCTGAGATCTGACTCAATATATGTCAATAAAGAAAACAGAAATAAAAAGAGAAAAATAAAGTGACAAAATCTTAATAATCTATATCTGGATGATGGATATACAGAAGTTCATTATACTAATCTCTTTGTTTTTGTAGACATTTGAGATTTTTTCCTAATGACATTTTTTAAAAATGTCTTTAGTTGTTGATGGACCTTTATTTTATTCATTTATTTATATGCAGTGCTGAGAATTGAACCCAGTGCCTCACACATGCTAGGCAAACACTCTACCACTGAGCCACAACTCCAGTCCCCTTAATCAAAGTTTTTACTTTTTTCTTTCTTTTTTTTTTTTTTGGTACTGGGGATTAAACTCAGGGGTACTCAACCACTGAGCCACATCCCCAGACCTATTTAGTATTTTATTTAGTGACAGCGTCTCACTGAATTGCTTAGCACCTCACTTTTGCTGAGGCTGGCTTTGAACTCATGATCCTCTTATCTCAGCCTTCTGAGCTGCTGGGATTACAGGTGTGAGCCATTGCGCCCGGCACCATTTTTTTAATTTAAAATGTCACTGGTGGTTGGGGGCAGGGAACAGAGGGAAAGGGGACAACCTTCACATCCCTTTTCCAACCTCTTGACATGAAGCAGTCACTTTCAAGATGGCGTCTGAGCATATGGGCCCAGGGAAGGCCCAGAAGGAAAGTGGCCATTGTGTCCAGGGCAGAAACAAAGACAAGAAGACTTAGATGGATCCCAGCCATGAGCCTCCCTGGCCCCCATGATTCCCCTCACCTGACAACTTCTGTCCCCCCACCACCCATCAGAGCTGCTGGGCATGGTATGAGGCAGAAAGCTGGGTGCAGTGGCCAGGAAGCACCGAGTTTCCAGCCCCAGGACCGTATTTGTGATCAGGATGTTCTTGTGTTAAACCCTGGACCTGTCCCCACCCAGGTGGCCGGACTAGTACCTCTCCCTCTGGGCCTCAGGAAGACATGGAAACCCTTATAAGCAGGCAACTCCTGGGATCCTCAAATGAGGTCCCAGACGGCCCAGGCCTTCTCCCTTCCTGCTGCAGACTGCTGGGGCCCCTCTTAGCCCCTGGGGAGCAGCTGGAAAGGACCGGAGGCCCCAAAGGGGAGAGAACACTGTTACCTTCAGCATCAAGCATCTTGGGGATGTCCAGATACTTCTCTGCCACATCGAAGGCCGTGTTCAGGTTTGTGAGTGGATCATCCTAGAGGGAGAAGAGGAGGAAACAGTGATAAGGGAAGCCATGACAAGTCACAGGCCACCCCTGGGAGGCCACCAAAACTGGGGGGCAGAGGGGCCTTCCCGCAGCCCCTCCCAGGCTCCAACCTCAGGGCACAGCCGTGGGTGGACAAGGCTGGCCTCATCACCAGGGTCACTGGCTGGAGGTTCAAAACAGTCTCTTTCCTCCTTAAGCTTCATTTTCTTTTCCAGGGAAGTGAGAATACCTGCCTGTAGCCTGAGTCAGGATAGGAAAGAATTGCTAAGAAGTACATGCTGGGAGCAGGGTATCAGCTGTCCTGGCTTCTGGTTTCAGCCACCAGCCAGAGGGACTCCTGGGTAAGTGACAAGGACTCAGTTTTTCCATCTGTCACTCAAGAGTTGGGCTAGGAGATCTTAACTGTGGCTAGTTAGGGGGAGAGCAGGGGCCCTTTCATGTTCTTATTTCATGAAATCTTGGCGTTTCTTCAGATAGCCACAGCTTCTAAACTACTCCTACCTCTGCTAACTTTTCCAAGAAACTGAGCAGGATGAGGAGAAACTGGGATCCTTGTGCATTGGAATGTAATGTCATCATGATGGGAATAGAATAAGATGCAGCCACTTTGTGGTGAGACCATATGATCCAGCAATTCCAACTTCTGTGTGTACAACCCCAAACAATTGAAAGCAGGGTCCCAGTGAGATATGTGCACACTCACATTCTCAGAAGCATCATTCACAAGAACCCAAAGGTGGAAGCCAAGTGTCCATCAACAGAGGAATGGGTAAGTGGACCACGGTTCATACACACATGGAATATTACTCAGCCTCAAAAGGGCGGGGGGGGATTCTGATACATGTTCCAACACAATGAACCTTGAGGACATTATGCTGAGGAAAAACACTATAGGATGCTACTTTTTTGAAGTACGTAGAGGGTTGAATTCATGGAGACGGAAACTCACCAGGGGCTGGCGAGAGAGAGGGGGCACAGTATTTCAGTTTTGCAACATAACAAGTTTTGGATGTGTAATGTTTGCACAACAATGTGAGTGTATACAAGGGCACTGAACTGCACACTTAAAAATATTTTTTTTTAAATGTTACGTATTTATTTTACCACAACTTTGTTTTGTTTTATTTTGGGGGCCTCTTTTTTTTTTTTTTTTTTTTTTTTTTTTTTTTTTTTGGTCCTGGTGATTGAACTCAAGGGCATTCAAGCACTGAGCCATATCCCCAGGTCTATTTTTATTTTTTATTGAGAGACAGGGTCTCACTTAGCTGCTTAGGGCTTCACTAAATTGCTGAGGCTGGCTTTGAACTCGGGATCCTCCTGCCTCAGCCTCCTGAGCTGCTGGGATCACAGGGTGTGCCACCACACCTGGCTAGTTGTTTCTTTGTTTTTGTTTTTTTTTTTTAAAGAACTTTAATGTAGGGTGAAAAAAACCAAACCTTTCATGAGGAGAGTCCCCACTCCCCTGCTGTTCCCTGAGACTGATCTAAGAGGGCCGGTTCTGCCAGTCTAGGGCTGTTTCCCTGTTTTACTCAAATGAGAATCACAAGCAACAAAGAGATGAAGACGTTCACTTTGGAAGTTTTCAGGAGGAAATTGCTCAAAATAGAGTAAGTAGAGTCCTTCTAGGAAAGTATTTGACAGCAGCCAGGATGATAAAAACAGCCAAACGGTGAAGGTCATTTCCACCCGGGCCTGCACGGCGGCTGCCAGCACACAGGTTTAGGTGTGCCCTGGCTGCCCCATGTGGGACCGCCAAGAGGCCTTCCCATAGCCAGGGCCAGAAATAAAGAGCTTCCCAGCTGGAGCCCCTGGACTCTGTCCCCAGTGCCCAAGGGCCAGTGGGTTCTGGCCACCTGTGTGTTCCAGAAGGCCTTCACTGTTCCCTGGGCCTGGCTCTGTGCTGGGACTTGGGCTGGACTTCAGTGATGAGCTAAAGAGAAGAGGAGGCCAAACAGGGAAGAATGTGCAAGGGCAAATCAACAGACCCAGAGAGGGACAGAGGGTGGGGAGAACACTACCAGGTACCAGTCGATGTCCCCTGCACTCTCGACTCCCAACGAGCCAAGATGGATGGGACCTCTGAGACAGGGATGGGACTTCAGAGGCACGGACAGCACAGACCCCTCTCTATACGACAGCAGGCAACGGCTGTGTGTTCACTTGACTGCTGACACCCACACCCCCCACAGGGACACAGGCACACACACGCCCATCACCAAAGTGCAGCAGCGCAACAGGAAGCAGGTGTGTATGACGCCTTCAAAAGAAAACATCGATGACACTAGGGCTTGCCACTTTGGCCCTGTTTGATTTGGGCACAGAGTTTCCAAGCAGGCGGGGGCGGGGGGGTTCTCAAATGGATTTTCTTTCCCTTTCAAAGCAGCTGATCTAGTGAGCTAGGATCCACCTTCTCCCCAAAAGGTTAGCTGGGGAAAGGCTGTTGTACAGCCGTGCACAAGGCCACACACAGGGCCAGGCCGATGGATGGCCTTCTGTAGATAGGCCCTTCCTAGGGCTGAGGCCCTGCAGGCAAATGGAAAATAGGAATCTCCTCCTTTCCTCCCTCACAGAAGCCCTCTAGTGGCTTGCTCACCTACACCCCCAGAACAGAGGGCCAGCCACCACCATGAGTTGCCAGGGCAACATCAAGCCCTGCTTGGCCACTGGTTAGCCACAGGCCTTTCCTGGGGCTCAGGCAAGGTGGGGTCTTTATTGAACACTGCGCCTTCTAGGTATCGAGATGAATGTGAGAAACATAAGGCTGTCATTCCTAAGCCCCCTCACCAAGAGATTCCAGCACAGGTGACATTCCAATTCCAATTCCATTCTAGATCACCAACTGGAAGCTTAAGGAGCGCTCTCGAGGTGGCCTTTCCCAAGGTGGCCTTTCCCAAGATGCTCATGACAAGTCTCACCAAGGTCACAACCAGTGCCCTTTAACCACTATACTGGTTCTTGGGCAGCAAGATTCAGGGAGGGTGGTTTGCTGCTCACCTCTAGATGGGCTCTGTCTGGCTAGCCTATAGGGCCAACATCCCTCAGCCTGTGCTCTCAGAGTGGAGTCCCTGTCTTGCCCTCCCTAAGCCTTGTCCCCAGCTGCTGGAGGCCAGGGGACCAGGGGCTGGTGGCACGAAGTCAGGTGAGTGTGTACCTTCCTCAGCTTCCCGTAGTCAATCAGCTCAGGCCGATGTCGGTGGATCAAGGCACAAAAGCCAAGGCCATCCTTCCAGCTGCCAGGAGAGAAAAGGGGGACAAGCTGGTGAGAAGGTGTCTGCAGAGCGTGGCCAAACAGGGGCCATCAAGCACTACCCCAGGGCAGAGCACCAAGAGGAGCCTCCTGTATTCAAGATGAATACGTAATTCTTCAAAGCACAAAACAAAGCAGGCCAGAGAGACCCCTTCATGCCATAATCCCAGGCAACTTGAGGTCAGGACTTGGTGCGGGGGTTGGCAAGTTGAGATAAACCAGTCACACACATCCCTCCCCCAATGGAGGTCCGTGGCCCTAGTCTGCTGACCTGAAGCCCCAGATTGGGAATTCCTGGACATTTTTCTTGGGAATATTCCTAGTAACACATATCAACCAAAGGCCTTGTCCAAGGCCCTGCAGGGAGGGGGAAGGGATTCAAGGGGACAGCAATACATTCTTTCCCAGAAAAGCTACTTCCTCCCCAAGGGCCTCAGCTGTTCTAGAGCTGAGACTGAGTAACCAAGGGGGCCTATAAGGTCTTTCTTTTCTTTTTATTTTTTTTTTAATATTTTTTGTAATTGTAGATGGACAGCATGCCTGTATTTTATTTATTCATTTTTATGTGATGCTGTGGAGTGAACCCAGGGCCTCACATGTGCTAGGCAAGCTCTTTGCCACTGCGCGACAGCCCCTACGAGGTCTTGATGGAAGCAGCCCAGTTTCTACAGGAGCCCCTGCCCCTGGCACCCACCTGATGTGGAAGTTTTGGATGTTGACATTTTTGTAAGGGGCCGTCTTCCTCTGACACCACAGGAGCAGCCCTTCCTTGGCTGAGGTCTCTGTGGGGAAGGGGATGAGCAGAGGAATCAATGGGCTGATCTAGGGGAGGGAGGGGCGCTGGCTTCCAGGAGGCCCCACTGCAACCTCTAGATTCTAACCCTGCTGCTACCAAGGAAGAAAGACGCCCCGGCCAACATTTCTCTCTCCTTGACAAATCTGAGAAGTTATTTGAGAAATAGTAGAGCGATGTAGGAAGCAAGCTAGCCACGAGACATTCAGAGGCATTTCCCCCACTCCCATTATTCAAAGTGGTAGGGATACAAGAAAAGTCAGCAGCCTGTCAGGCAATCACTTTGGAAGCCACTGGATTAGTCCGGGAAATCTAAAGGACCAGGAACCTCCAGACATAATCATGTAGCCTGAAGGGCCAGAAGAAAGCCTGAGGATTCTTACTCAGGTTTCTTTTTTCCATCTAAAAAAAAACAAGGTTTCTTTGTATTTACTGCATGGATTGGCGGTGTTGCCCTCTGCTGTTGTGTGCGTGAAAAAGTCACCTAGCTGTAAGTTAAGGCAGGCATCTGAGGAGATGCAGGGACCTCCCAACACCTGAGAGGCTGCACACTGCCCCCTTGTGTTCACACCTGTGAATTGCAGGTTATGGTATCAGTGAAATGGGTCATAGCAACCTCATTTACTTCAGATTCACAAAACGGACTTCAAAATGATGGTAAAGCATACCTAGAAAAATTATAATTCAGGCAAAAACAAGAACAAAATTTTGGCAAGGTGAATGTTTTTTAGTTCAAGCTTTTTTGTTGACTATATAACAAGATTAAAATAATGATTCAATGGGAAATAATAAAAAGTCCACTCAAAAGAATAAAAAGCATGAAGAAGGCTATCAGTAAAATGGATTTACAGCCCCTACCATTAGCAAGTGATTCAATTCACCGACTCTAGCCCTTAACATTGTATACACAGAACTTAGACCCTCATACTGCTAGTGTGGAACCAAGATTTGCATAAAAATGCAACTCAATCCACATCATTTTCATTAAGAAGTTCCTTTGAATAAAAATGTTTTTTTAAGATTTCTATGCCATTAAAATGAAGTAAAAATATTTTTAGAAATATTATCTCCATATCACTTTTAAAAATTTGTTTGGGTGCATGTGTTTTATCATGTGCATGGCAATGCATAAATGTTGCAAAATAAACACATGCGTATCAGACATAAAGTTCAAAAAGTGCTGGAATGTGGAGTCAAAAGTTTAGATAGAGATCACTGTCCCAGACCAGGACAGGCCCTGAATTTCTGAAAAGTGGCCACCAGAGGGTGCTGTGGGAGCAAAGTGGAGAACCAAGTCCTCATCTTTTCCCACCCAAGGGCCAGGCAGGGCTTCCAATACACTATCCCATAGCAGACTTGAGATCTTCACAGTGGGGTGTTTCCATAGGGCCAACAGGCCTATAGCTTGCTTATTCCTTTGATTTACTTGCTTCCTGCTATAAACTTTCCTCTTAGACAGCTTTTGCTGTATCCCATAAGTTTTGGCCCAACATGCCTATAGGAATCAGCACCTCAAATAGGTCATACTTTTCAACATAGACTAGGAGAGAGAACAGATATGGGTAAGCAGAAATGGGTAAGAAGCCCAGGACGCAGCCTGTAATCCAGTGTCACTGCAGTAGTGGTGTTGGCGGGTAGGGGTGGGGTGAGGGAGTTCTCCTGGCTGATCCCAGGGAGGAAGACACACACAGGCAGGGGAGAGGCACAAGTTTGGCAACGAGGCAGAAACCCACCTTCCACAGAGATGTCCTGGATGGCAAAGCGGAGGATGATGGTCCAGATCATGCCCAGGGTCATTTTCACATTCCCATCCACGATTTCTAGAGAAAGAACAACAGGACACGTTAGGATAGGTCGTAGCAGGACAGAATTAACATTCCCTGAGCTCCTGGATCACTCCATGTGACACTAAGAATCAAAGACCACAGAGCCCTACTTCTCGAGGAAAAAGACACCACTTTTATTTATTGATTCAGTGCTGAGGATGGAACCCAGAGTCTCTCACATGCTAAACACATGCTGTACTTCTGAGCTACACCCCAGTCCCTAATAGGAGGTTTGGTTTGGGTGCATTATAATTATACATAATAGTGGGATTCACTGCGACATATTTGTACATGCACATAACGTAATTTGGTCAATTTCACTCCCCTTCTCCCACCCCTTAGTTCCCCTGCCTCTACTCTTCTAGTCTTAATAGGAGGTTTTGTTTTGTTTTTCTTTAAAGTTAGCACAATCGACCACAAAAGGTGCCAGGAGAGAAGTCTATTTGAGGCACAAGGAAGATGTAGGTGATTCTACTTGGAGACAATGGATGCGGCATCAGAAAAGGCCACAGGGAAGTGGGGGTGCCCTTAGCCCTTGCACTGTGCCTCTGGCCTGTTAAAGAGGGTTTGAGTTTCTATGCTGTCACAGATGTCCCAGCAGCCCTGTGAGCTGGGGGTCTCTGGGCAATCACAGCTCTTAAAATACCATCCGCACACAGAAAGCCACTAAGAGCAACAGAAAGTCACAGATTTGACATGGTTTTGCTAACCACCATTTGAATGATCTAATGACTCAAAAATCAAATTTATAATGCCATTATTTAGGTTATTAAATTTTTGTTTATAAATCACACAACAGCTTTAAGATCTCAACTCAGAGAGATAAGCCGCTGTATTTACTCTAAGTAACATTTTTTTAGATTCTTAAATGCCTTAAATTCTATTAATGTTCTTTCTTTCTCTCTTTCTCCCCCTCATCATGCCCAAAGGCAGGGCATTCAGGCATAAAGAAGCCCTGTCTTCAGGAGCCTAAACGTGGTGCTCATTATGGTCTTGGTAGCTGAACAGGTGCAATAACCTGGCCCAAGGCGAGGTACACTTGGTTAAATTTTAGGAAAGACAACAGAGCCACAAAAGGGGCCATTTTCAGGGAGTCCAGATTCCCTCTGCCCAAGTCCATTAGGGTTTGTATTCCATAAACTCCTTACTTACAGTGTGGATTCCCACCAAGAAAGCTCCACTAAGAACTCAGCCCTTCCTCAAAGGCAAGGTCAACGCCACACACTGTTCCATGACCACCAAGACACAGAGCTCGGAGCAGTGGCTGGCCACAGTGGATTCCAAGGGGCAGGCAACCCTGAGGGTCTGCCTCAGGGTGCTGGGCCCACCTGAGACATGGGATGGGATGTGACTCTTCCTGCTATCAGAGTCCCAGATGCCAGGTTCAAAGCCTTGGGTTAGAGAGAGAGCAGCAAAAGTATGCCACCATTCATGAATAAGTAGCACAGAGAGTGAGTGTTTGACAGGACACACTAAGGGGAGCCCAAGTCACCCAGCTTTGATGTTTTAAAACATGGACTTTCTGTTGGGCATGGTGTGCACGCCTGTAATTCTAATTACTTGGGGGGCTGAGGCAGGAGGATTGCAAGCTAGACCCCAGCCGGGCAACTTAGCAAGGTCCTGTCTCAAATTTAGAAATAAAAAGGATTGGGCAGTTCAGTGGTAGAGCACCCCTGGGTTCAAGTCATAGAGGAAAAAAAAAATCACACTTTCCAATGGTTTAACATCTCTAACATTTAAAGAGTTTAAACTGATTTAAAAAAAAAAAAAAAAGCCTCAACTCTCAATAGATAAAACAGGTAAAAGACATTACACAGACACATCACAAAACATAAACTACAAATAACCAATTCATAAGATCTTTCGAATCTCACTTGGACTCAAACAAATAAAACACATATTCCCGGCTATTAAATTAACAAAGTTAAAAAACAAACTTCAAAAACAGGCACAGGCCTTGGTACAAACAAGGTTATCACATTACAGCTACATGGGTAAATTGGCTTTAAAAAAAAAAAAAAAAAAAAAAAGACTTGCTGGGAAATAATTTGGCCACAAGAAGCAAGCATCTTAGAATTGTTCATCTTTTGGACAGTGAAATTCTATCTCCAGGAATCTATCCCTGGCCCATGACCACTTCAGGCAGAGTGAGGCTTCTGTCTAAATAGCTTGTTGTTTGGTTACTTATCACAGCCCCAAAGGGGAAACCGTGTGAATGCGCAGAGTACAATAGTAAATCCCCAGAGCCCATCGCTCTGCTCTAAGGCGCCCCTCACTGGGCAGAGGCGCCCCTCCCTTCGGGTCTGGCGGCTCGGCCTCTTACCCTCCCCTCCCCCTCCCAGGATGTCCAGTGGTTTGTCCTCAGGTCAGCTCACTGACACCTTCCTGGACCGCCCACTTTACTCCCTGCTTCATTTTTCTCCACCTGACAGTCACATATATGAATGTTCTCTCCCCTTCTAGAAAGCGAGTTCCACAGGGTCAGGATTCTTTCCTGGTTTTGTGTCCATCACTACCTGGAGCCTAGTACAGTGCCAGGCACTGAGAAAGCCCTCCATCTGTTGATGATCAGATGGCTGGATGGACACCAAGAGGGCACTAACCACAGTGGGCGGGTAGGCCCAGATGATACATTCTTGTCATCTGCCCCCTGAGAACAAAACACTTAGTCTCTTCCTGGGCAGGGCCCAGGTGTGGGAAGGAGCACAGATGTGCTCAAACAGATGATTAAAGCAGCCATTTAAACATCACATTCATGAGTTTTTAATGACTTGGGAAAAATCTTCATAATAAAACTTCCAGACACCATTTCATCAAATATGAGGGGCTTTTGTCTGTTTGTTAAGCTTAGAAAAAGTGGTAACCCTGCAGCTGGGCCTTTCCTTTTCCCCTACTCTCCCCCCCTACTCTCCGCCCCTTTGTCCCCCTGCCCCTTTGTCCCCCTGCTAGAAGACCAAATACCTTGGCCTCCCTCTGGCCTTGAGCTCAGGGCCTGCAGCTTTGTCTTCCCCACAGCACTCCCAGCACCCAGGGGGCCAGTGGCTTCTTTGGGGGTCCTAACTACTCCTCTCCTTCTTCTTCAGAGGCCCCCCACGGATCTTGGTTTACTGAATTCTCATTCATACCAAAGAAGTTGTTTCACCAGAAAACAGAGGTTCAAGGGATAAACAGAGTGAGGTAAGTTCAATTAAAGAGCCCTCTCCAGCCCAGTTCCACCTGGCTCCTGTCCCATGTCCCAGCAGAGCAGTACTCTCCCCAAAGGCTCCCCTTCCCACTCCTCAGCAAGGGAGATCCTTTTCCCAGGCCTCTGTGCATGGGCAGCAGAGGTGACCCATCTCAGAGGCACTTTATGTCAGGAGGCTACACCCAGAGAGTTCCGAAGCCACACCTGGGCACTGTAGGAAAACCACGTGAGAGATTCCCCGAGCCCTGTGGGAGAAGCAGCAGCCAGCCCCGTAAGTGTGGCTCCTGGTCTAGGGTGCGTTCCCAAGCTGCTCATAGGCTCCATTTCTCTGTTTTCCCACAAAAGGGAGGCAATCGCCTATCCACCTTCAGAAAGCAGAGTGAATCATGCTGCAGAAATCCCATGTTACAGAGACTAGAACCCCAGGGCCACCACTTTTCAGACCAAGACTTTTGTTATTTGCACCCACAGCCCCCTCCATTCTGACAGATGCTAAATCATCAAGACCATCCTCAGACTCTTCAGCACCCAAACCATCAAGTTTTCTCTGCCCAAAGATCTTAAAATATCCTTCTCTGGTTCCTTTCCCTGGTTAAATTCCAACCATTCACCCAGGCCACGACTCAAACTCATGAAGTCCAAACATTCTAGAATCAAGAATGGTGGAAGAAGCCAGGCGCGGTGGGGCACAGGCCTGTAACCCCAGCGGCTCAGGAGACTGAGGCAGGAGGACTGAAAGTTCAAAGCCAGCCTCAGCAAAAGCTAAGCACTAAGCAACTCAGTGAGACCCTGTCTCTAAATAAAATACAAACTAGGGATGGGGATGTGGCTCTGTGGTTGAGTGCCCCTGAATTCAATCACTGGTCTCCCCTCTCAAAAAAAAGAAAAGAAAAGAAAAAGAAAAAGAATGGTAGAAGAATTCTTAGGCATCTATTCTAACTTCTGTCTGACTTATGGAAGTGTTCTGCCTCTGGCCTCCATTTGGACACCTTCAGGGACAGGGACCAAATGAGGAGCACTCATTCCATTCCCCAAGGCTAAGCACATTGTCCAGAGTCTACCTGTCCATAGGGTCTCCCTTCAGGGCCTGGTTCTGCCCTGTAGAGTGGACCAGAGAGTCTAGCTCTTACACCAAATGACTGGGCCTGCTCCTAGCTCCGGATGCTCCTCCATTAGGAGGAGTGACAGCATCCCCCGCGCCAGCCCCAGGAGAGCTCATTCCCGGCCACCCCATCCACTGCCTTTCACTTCATACTCTACAGCAGCAAACCTCATTTCATTAAAAAACAAACCCACTGGGCGGCTAAGCTAGCTTCCTGCCTTGGCAGAGCAGCCCTTCCCACAGGATCCTCGGGCTCAGCTTGAAATGAGTAGATGATTCAAACCAGGAAGCCTCAGCTGGACACACTGGCTCCCGAGGGCAGTGAGGAGATAAGAGCATCTCACGTTAGGCCTGTGTCAAGGGAATTGGAACACCAGGGCCGGCCAGGGGAGGGACTTTACAGGACAGGTGGCAAGATCAGAGTCCACACCAGGGCACGTCTCAGCTCCTGGTCACTCTGCTGGGACCTGACCTGCCCCTTCATTACTGAGGTAGACCAGAAGTTCAGGTTGGGTCCTGGAGCCCACCCACCTGGTTGAGCACTTTGGGTCTGAGCCTGGGCCCCGTTGACTATACTCTTCCTCTCTGGCAATTTTTCTGAGCCTCAGTTTCCTCAACTGTAAAATATGGCTGGTCCTTCCCATCCTACAAACTGGCATGATGGGAGAAGATGGCCCATGGAAGGTGTCTCTTCCACTGCCCCCTTCCGTCCTCTCCTCTCGGAGTCTTTTATTTAAAAAAAAAAAAAAAAAAGAAGAAAAAATATTTTTTTCTTATTCTAGTGAATTGCCAATTTTTCCTCTCTAAAAATCAGTACTTCTGGCTTCTTTTGAAAAGTTAGAGGAGCCTGCCACGCTAGACCTGGATTCCCAACCCCACGATGACTGGTTAGATCTATGTGGCGTCTGCCCTGCTCTCTCAAGTTTACCACAGTCCCCATCTACCCCTTCCACTCGCCCCGGCTCACCTCACAGTCCCCCGCCTCCCTTCTTTGGGGGGCAGCACTGGCACCAGGCCATTGAGTGCGGCTGCATGGCTTTCTGTGCACGGTTAGCTAAACCAGTTTCTGCCAAGTTTTTTATTCCTCCAACAAATTCCTTTGTTCTTATTAAATGGCCAAGAATATTTTCCTGATCACAAAAGAGAGCACTCTGCTATGTGCAGGGTGCTTTGAATATTTCCTGAGCCCTCCACCATCTGCGGGGATGCTCAGGGTCCCTAGCCGAGTTCTGACTAGGGCAGAGGTTGGCAAACATTTTCTGCAAAGAGCTTGATAGGAAATAGTTTTGCTTTGCTGGCCATATGGTCTTGGTAGCAAACTACCCATTGTGGCCCGAGAGCAGCCACAGATGACACGCATACAGTGGGTGTGGCTCTGTTCCAATATTTACAAAAACCCGTGTCAGCCAGACTCAGTCCCATGCACTAGAGTTTGCTGATCCATCTTGAAGTTTCTCAATTTGGGATTTCAGCATAAAAGCCCTCCATTCCAGAAGAAAGAGGACTCTGAGCATTATCCAGAAGAGATCTGCTCCTGTGGGCTTATCAGGAGCAAGACCCCGACTCTGTCCAAGGACTGGTCCCTCTGGGGCCCTTCTCTGGTGTCAGGCAGACCTGGATTTGCACTCTGGCTTGGCAATTTACATAATGCAATGTAACCTCTGCATGCACACTTTCTCACTGTCAAAAGAGAATAATAACTAGAGCTACCTCAGAGGGTCACCGTGAGGACTAAGTGGGATTCGCTGGTTAAAGACCTCAGCCCGGCACTTTCCACCCCATGAGTGCTTGATTCTCAGCTACAGCTGTATCATGAATGGATGAATGAATGAGGCGGTGCTGTATACATCTTTAGATCTCTGTATCATACAGCAGGCGCCCAATAAATACTTGCTGAGTCCAAGGGCACATTAATGAAGGGCCCTGGTTAGCATATTCTAGCTGCCTCAACCTACCCCAATCCTGCAGAGCCACTGCAAGGCACCCCAGGACGCATGCTACCTCCTTTTAATTGTTAATAACATGCTCAGAGTCGTTTAAAAAGCTTGGGGGGATTCAGATTTTTTAAAGTGATGGCAAAAGAGCCAAGAAGCTACACTGCAAGAAAATGCTATTAAAAATGTGTTTTCGGGGGGCTGAGGCTGTAGCTCAGTGGTTAAAGTGCTTACCTCATATGTGTGAGGCACTAGGTTCAATCTCAGCACCACATAAAAATAAATGAAGATACTGTGTGTTCATCTACAACTAAATAAACATTTTTAAAAAATGTGTTTTGGGGATCAGGCCATCTCCCCAAGGGCTATGGAGCCTCGTGGCTCCCACCAGCCTCCCCCAGCCACATACAGCAGGCAGCAAAGTGTGGTGAGGCCAAAGTATAGGGAGGCAGCTTTCCACCTTGCCAGACTCCACAGTGCAAGGACTTGGCAGAGGGGCCACAGGAACAGTTGCAAAGAAAAGGGGGTGTAAATCCTTGGTGTGGGGCGGGGCTGAGCCTGAGAGAAAAGTGCTGCCCTTAACATGAAGAATTCCAGGCTGGCCAGATGGAGGTGCTAGAGGACCTGCTTCCAAAGGCCAAGTGATACTTGGGAGTCAGGGCGGAAAAGACCAATGAAACTGGGGTGCACAGGACATCAGGCTCCCCCGAAGAGCTGACGGCAGGCCTTACTCACCCTCGGCACCAATGGACACCAGTTTGACCCCTTTGCTTGCTATGAAATCGAGGGCCTTGTTGACATTGGAGATCTTGTGGACCCGCATCTTGCCTCTCTCCGGCTTGGCCAAGCGTTCGCCTGATTGAATCAAGAGGAAAGAAAAGGGAGGTGAGATGAAATTATCCAGGACCCGGGGCTACCCTTGTAACCCCCTCACCTGAGGTGCGTGTGTTTGAGGTGGCGTCCCTGTGCAGGCATGCCTCTGAGCAGCTGGGGAATGCCACCTGGCAGGCAGGGAGAGGGAGAGGCCACCTGCCTCTGCTCTCCTCCGCTACTCAGATGGAAACCACATGCATTCACTCAACATCTATTTATTAAGCCTCCAATATAATCAAGCAGCTGGATGGAGTGCTGGGGATATGGGGGAGGGGGCAAGCCGAACAGTTTCTGGCCTTTACAAAATTATAGTCCACAAGGACTTCCAGGCCTTAAAGAAAGAGACACACAGAGACACACTATAGACAAATACCAAGAAGGGTCGGTGCTCTTCCCAAGAGGAGGAACTGAGGAATGGTCAGGGGAGGCCTGAGTCTCTGTGGCCAGGCCAACGCTGCAGGGAATGGTGATAAAGGGAGAAGGAACAGCAGGAACAGAGGCCCTGAACTCTGAGGCTATGGCTAGGTCACTCTAGAGCATTTAGAAGAAGTCCCTGGTGGTGAAATGGAGCTATCTACAGCATAGCATCCCCTCCCCATTTGAGAACACTGCTTCCCTGTGAGCACCCAGGGCTCAGCTGCCAATCAAACCTCCACCCTACTTCCCCTCCTCTGGCCCAGCTTCCTCCAGCCTCCACTCAGAGGAGTTTCTTCCGCTCAGGCTTCCAGGTCAGAGGGTGCAGCAGAGTGAGTAGAAAACCCATTCTGCGGATATCCCGTTAAGAACACTTCAATCCCAGGACAGAGAGCAACCAGGAACCTCCCGAAAGGATCTGGAAAATGTGTAAGCACATGGCCATACCTAGGGAAAGGGGACACGGCTTTCAGAATCCCTGAGGGGCCAAAGACCCCAAGGGGCTTAGATCACTATCCTAGAGCCTGGCCCCCAGTGCAGCATGGCAGCCCTGGCACAGGGACTACAGCTGGGACACTGGGCCAGGCCCACCCTGTCAGTGGCCACCTGCCAGCTTCTAGAGGAGACAGACTTCCTGCGGAGATGTGACTGGGCTGTCCGCTCCTAGGAAAGCAGAGCTGTGGTCTTATTAAACCAAGACCTCTCACTTGGGACCCTCCTTAGGCCCTGGCCACTGCCCAGCAGGGTGTCTTGCCACTGTCTGCCCTTGGGAGGCTCCCTCCCTGGACAGCTGCTCCTGCTAATGCCCAGCCCTAGGTCCTGCCATGCCTGAGCTCCCAGCCACTCCCCAGCTGTGCACACTCGCTGCACCCAGACCTCCATGAGGACAGAGGACGAGACCAGGGTTAAACACTGGAGGGTGGGAAGAGCTTCCTAGGCTCACATCAGCAGTTCTCAAACTTCAGTCAGCACAAAATCCCCCAGAGAATTTGCTATGTAGATCTCCAGTCCCCCCAACCCCACCACCTCCAAGTGGCTGGTTTAGGAGGCCTGGGTTGGGATCTGGGCATGTGGATTTCAACAAGCAGCCCTGATGACTCTGGCGTGCACAGTCCAGGGACCGAACTTTGAGAGGCTCTGTAGGCTACACCCCCCGGCCTTCTCCTCTTCCCAGCAGTCAGCCCACCTCCAAAGACACAGGAGGAGAGCACCATGTCACTGATCAGGCCTCCCCCAGCCCTAAGAGACAGGTCCACAAGCTTTGCAGAAGGGCCTGGCTCCCTGTGGGCACAGCCTGACCTGTTTGGTAGGACAATCGAGGTCATGCACACGAGCCCGTCTCTGGGCATCCATCCAGTCACCCTAATATTTCCAGATGTCACCTGCCTGCCACAGTTCTAAGCACCTGGGACACAGAAATGAAATAGTGCTTACCCCCAAGGAGACAGCGTGGAGTGGGAAAGAAAACAAGTGAGCCCCAACAGAGGAAATGGTGGGATGTTACTGGCACTGGACAGGGGTGGGGGAGTCTGCCTCTGCGGGCAGCATGTCTGGGAAGCCCCCCTGGTGGACATCCCCAAGCCAAGCCAAGCGGTGAGGAATGAAGATGAGTAATGGCTGGTTGATGAGTTGGTTTTCAGCTGGGGAATGTTAGAGAGATAGGAAAGGACATTCTAAAAAGCAGAAAAAAATGGTATAGTGTTTCCTTAAAAATTAAACAGAATCACCACATGATCCAGCAATTCTACTTCTCGGCGTACAACCAAGAGTTGAATGTAGGGGCTCGAAAAAAAAAAAATGTATTTCCGTACTCATGTTCACAGCATCATTATTCACAATAGCCAGAAGGTGGAAATGACCCAGGGATCTATGGGCAGATGGCTGGATAAGCAAAATGCACTAATATACCTAATGGAATATTATTCAGCCATCAATAGGACAGAAATTCTGACTCGTCCTACATGAATAAACCTTAAAGATATTATGCTCAGTGAAACAAGCCAGTCACAAAAGGACAAATACTGTGTGATTTCACTTGTACAAGATACCTAGAGTAGTGAAGTTCATAGGGACAGAAAGTAGAAAGGCATTGCCACAGGCTAGGGGGAGGAGAGCTTGGGGAGCTTGGGGACAGAGTTTCAGTTCAGGTAATGAAAAGGCTGGAGATGGACAGTGGTGCCATGCCGGGCAGTGTGAGTACACATCAGGTCACCAAACAGTACACTTAAAAATAGCGAAGTGGATGCCGGGCTCAGTGGTGCACCCCTGTAATCCCAGCAGCTCGGGAGGCTGAGACAGGAGGATCGTGAGATCAAAGCCAGCCTCAGCAACAGCGAGACGCTAAGCAATTCCGTGAGACCCTGTCTCTAAAGTACAAAATAAGGCTGGGGATGTGGCTCAGTGGCCAAGTGCCCCTGGGTTGAATCCTGGGTACCCCAAAAAACAAATCGGCCAAGTGGTAAATCTTATGTATAATTTAATACATACACGCAAAACCAAAAGCACCACATAAAGGTTTTTACCTGAAAAGAAAATATACAAAAGAACTTAAAATAAAAGGAAGAAAGAAAGGGTCATCAGAGCCTGTGCAAAGGCTCAGCAGCAGAGGGTGCATGTCGTCTGGGAGATAGTCATCTCCCAGTGCAGCAGCGGCCTGAGGCCTGCTACCTTTTTGGGAATGGTTGGTTGAAAAGAAAATAGGTGCCAGCTCACCAGGAGCCCTGCGAGCTGCCCCAAGGAATGTGGACTTGGGCTCAAAGCTCTGGGGAGGCACCAGGGCTTTGAACAGGGAACAGCATGACCGTATTTGGCCTGTCAGAGATCCCTGAGCTGCGGCTGCGGCTTAAGGGATGGAGAGTGGGGAGGTGGGCAGGGTCTGAGCCCGTCAGTGACCATCTGGGTGGGAGCGGAGGCAGGCCCCACGGACACCAGAGTCAGGTTAAAAGTGGAATTTTGAAGAAGGAAACAGATGACCAGAACGTGAATGTAAATTGGAAGGAAAAGCAGAAACAGAGCTGTCTATGATTCCCAGATCAGGCTAAGGAGGACAAGAAGGAGACCTCAGGAGGGAAGGAGGTTTGCTAGCACCAAGAGTGTTCAGGACAGTTTGGGCATGTCAAGGACCCCCAAAGGCTCAAGTGTTGGGTCTTGTTCCCCAGCGTGGTCACATTAAGAAGTGGTGGGACCAGCCGGGTGCAGTGGTGCCTGCCTATAATCCCAGCAGGTCAGGAGGCTGAGGCAGGAGGATCATGAGTTCAAAGCCAGCCTCAGCAACAGAGGTGCTAAGCAACTCAGTGAGATCTAACCACAGAACATAGTGACACAGCCACAGAACATAGTGACGTAGCCATAGAAGCCCTCATCAGAGGCTGAATTGATGAGGTCACCTGACCTTGGATTTTCAAGCTTCAAAACTATGGGCTAAACAAATATCTTTTCTTTATAAAGTACCCGGGCTCAGGCATTTTGTTATAGCAATGGAAAATGAACCAATATACTCAAATAGGTTGAATATTTAAGACAGGGCTCAAAGAGAACGGAGAATTCATGGGTAAGACTAGATCTAGGACTCATTAGCATGAAGGATGGGATGGCTGAAGAAAGCAGTTAAGTTTGCTCAGTGTATAAACCAAGGCCAGATGCTCAGGGACCACTGACTTCAAAGATGGTGGAGGACAAGCTTTTGCAGAAAAGCTCAGATGTACCCTCAAGTGGAGCAGCGCTTTCAGACATCTGGACAATGTGGGAATTGCATAATCGCCTGTGTTATCTGGGGTAGTTAGGTAGTACAGGAGCCAAGGTTTGGGGATAATCTCCGATGGTTATATTCTTGGCCATTGAATTCTGGTAATTTGGAGAAGGAATCTCAGAGACCAGCCTTCAAAACCCTTACTTTTAAAGCACACCCAGGTTCAGAGCCCTGCATCAAAAACAAACCAAAACCTACTTTTGTAACTGAGGATACTGAAACAGAAGGGTGTTCAAGATACCCAGATGGTCAGCAGCAAAACCCAAACAAGACCTAGTTTCCTCATCGGATTTCATACACCTCATCCCCATCGTGGTTCAAGAGACCTGAAGCCTGCTATGGCCACGGACAAAGCAGAAGCAGGGGGCAGGACAGAACCCAGGTGACGCCCCTCATCCTGGGCTGGGGCCACCTCACCTGAGATAACCTCTAGCAGCAGCATGAGCTTCAGGCCGTCTCGGAAGTCCTCCTCGATGTTCTCGATCTGCGTGCCCGCCTTCCGCAGGTGGGAGTTGCACCATGCTGTGAATGTCTGGGCAAGAGAGAAAGAGCAAGGGGTCAGCCTCCTCCACAAGCGGCATGGTCCCTGAGGTGACTGTGGGCAGGGCTTTGACGGCTCCCCAGGACCGGCTGCCTCGGGCTCTCCCTCCAGCTGTTCTGTATAAGGGGAGTCTGGTGTGGCTGCCCTCAGTGGACAAGCCACCTCACAGAGTCAGGAGGGTGGACGGCTGACAGGAGAGGCCACAGACCCTCTCCGCACGGTTGTCTCAGACAGGTCTCCCATCAGCCAAGGAGTGAGCTCCTCGAGGACAGCAGCTTGGAGCCCAGTGCCCTGTGGGGCACCCGTGGGGCAGATAAAGCGGCATCCTCCTACAATGCTCCATCACCCACCTCTCTTCCAGACCCACCGTCCCCACCCACATTGAGAAGCACCACAGTTCCATTATCTGCAATTTCCCTCTTGGGTAAATTCGTTTCAATCTTCACATTTTGAAGGCAGAGTAACTCAGAGGTCAGACCACACCCGGTTGCCGCCTTCTGTCAGTCAATCGGGTTATTAAGTCCTTTCCCACTGGGGAGCGAAGGGCAAGGATTCCTACATTTTTCTGGGAACAGAGCTCAGCAGCATGGTGACAGAGTTTGGGTGGAGTTACCTTGAGCTACAAAGGATTCCAGAAATGGAAACTAAGGAGGTCAAGTACAAAACCCATCACTTTGTAGCTAGTTCTCTATTGAGCAGATCACAGAGAGGACGCCCACCAAGCTGTCCTGGGCTGACAGCACCCCTCGGTGGCTCGCACAAGGAGCAGGGTGACTCAAAAAGGAGCAATGGATATGTGCACTTGATGTCACACGTCCATATAAAACTTGGGCCAGTCTCTCTCTGCAGCTGGCACCGTCTGTGGAAACCAGAGAAGAACTCCAGTGCTCTTTTTGTTTTTTCAACCCTAGATGTCCCCTGCACCCAACATCATGGTCTCAAGAGCTGATGTCCGCTCTTCCCCTGGCAGCTCTCAGCCCACCTGGCCTGCAGCGTCCCAAGGGCAAGCAGTATATTATTTATTGTAAAAGTATCAGCCATGCTAGAACCACCCCTGCTCTAGGGAAGGTCATCAGATACATGTCCTTCTGCCCTTGAGGAACTACAAAGTGAAATGGCAGCAGGCGGAGCACCAGGCGCAGCAACAGACTATTACTTAGAGGGGAAAGAACCGGCTGCCTAGCTTTACCAGCAGAGCCTCTGTGCAGGGAGAGGAGGGACAGAGACGGGAGAGGTGGGGAGGGACTACATTATGACGTCACCCAGCTCTGGGTCTCATTTTTAAATCCTGTCTCATTAGCAACTTACCGAAACGGTATACCTTCCTCTCCCTACAAACACACCTGCACTCGCAGACCCCAGTACTCCCATGACAGAATGGGGCGCATATACCCCCACACTTTGGTTAGACTGGCAGTGATGGGGAGGGAGGCAGGGCACAGAGTGACTCCTCAGTGTGGAATGTGCTCTGTGTCTTGCTTGGCTAACTCACATTCATCTTTCCAAAACAGGGTGAAGACATCACTTTCTCTAGGAGGCCCACCTGGATTGGGGGCAGAGCTGGCAGCACCAAGCACTGCCAGATGGGGTCAGCCCCATGCCCCAGACTGGAAACTCCTGCGAGTCAGGACTCAATGTTCACCTCCATAGCCGGGAGTCCCCAGGCACAGAGTCAGGGTTAGAGCAGTGAACGGCACAGCAAAAGCCCCTGCTCTCGTGCAATGGGTTAGCCTGGACATGGAGGACAGCTCAGAGGACAGGGGATGCCTCGGGGTAGCAAGGACAGGGTACCCTTCCTCTAGTTTGGGCTTGACAAATTGGCAAGGCCTTAGCCTTTTTTTTTTGTATTGGGAATTGAACTTAGGGGCACTCAATCACTGAGCACCTCCCCAGCCCTTTTTGTATTTTATTTAGAAACAGGGTCTCCCTGAGTTGCTGAGGCTGGCTTTGAACTCTCGATCCTCCTGTCTCAGCCTCCTGAGCTGCTAGGATTACAGGTGTGAGCCACGGCGCCTGGCAGACCTTTTTTGATGATATAAAACAGGAAAGATGGGGCTGGGGTTATGGCTTATGGTAAAGAGCTCGCCTAGCACGGGCGAGGCCCTGGGTTCAGCACCACATAAAAAATTAATTAATTAATTAAAGATATTGTATCCAACTACAGCTAAAAAAAAGAAAAGAATTTAAAAAAAAAACAGGAAAGGATTTTTAAATCTTTAGAATAAATATGATTTATTTTGGTTTTGCCAATCTTCTCCCTGTCATATGTCACTGTTTCACAGGACTGTCACCTTATAGGATCACATTAGGTGGGATCTTATGGGGGGGTGGGGGCTCTTTTCACTGGTCTTGTATTTCCCAGCACCTTGCTTTCATCAGCCTCAGCTAAAGGCCAGCTGCCACCTTGAAGGAGACTGTCATTCCCAGCAGCTTTGTTGAAGGGAAGGGCTGGTTTGAGGTCCAGGGCAGCTGGCTGGGGTCCTGGTGGGAGCTGCCCGGTGCGCCCAGCTGGGGGCTGTGTTTTCTAACAGGTCTTGAGGAGGGTGATGGGAGGGCGGGGAGGGAGGGGGAGGCTCTGCTGTCTTTTGTAAGAAGTCACGGCTGGTGAAAGAGGAAAAGTCCTGTTGAAAGCTGGGGCTCCATTTCCTGGGGAGGCGGAAGCTGCAGGAGACCAAACACACCTGTGTTTGCTCTGGTCTCTGGAGAAAGTCCTGGTGCTGAGACTCAGGAACTAAGCTTCATTAAAACCCCCAGGTGGTGCCCTAAGCCCCTGGCCCCACAGCTCACAGCCTGGAAACACCCTCCTCAGGCCCCTCCCAAACTTTAAAGTGCCCCCAACAAGCAGCACATCACCAAGTTCTGGAGCAGGGAGGAAATGGGGTGGGGGCGGGGAGAGAATAATTCTGTAGTTAAGAGCATGCACTTTGGGTGGTACCAAAAGGTTCAAGTCTCAGGGCCACTACTTACTAGTTGGGACCTTCAGATTAACCTCCCTAAAAACCAGTTCCCCCAGCAGTAAAATGGAGATAGTCACAGCACTTCATAAAAATCAAAGAGGTTTAACTAAAAACTAATTACTAAGTACCTGCCACTTAGTAGGTACTCAATAAACAGTAAGAAAGGAAAGACAAGCTCCCCCAAAACATGCCTGTGGCTGGGCCGAGGAGCGCTCCCTCTAAACTGCCTGCTGGGCACAGTGGCTTGCCTGTGGCCCACGCCTGTCATCCCAGCAACTTGGGAGACTCAAGTTGGATCAAGACTGAAGGAGGATCACCCAAAACACTAACACCATGCCTCTGTACTCTGTCACCCTTAGCTACCTGGTGGGAAAGGATTTAATAAACAAAGATGTCAATGAGTTTAATGTTACCTCTGAGTTACTCTGCCTCAAACCAATGAGGATCACAACTTCAGGGCCAGTGTCAGCGATTTAGCAAGACCCTGTCTCAAAATAAAAAACAAAAAGGGCTGGGGATGTAGCTCAATGGGAGAGTGCCCCTGGGTTCAATCCCCAGTACCAAACAAAATGAAAAATAAAAATAAAACAAATTCCCTCTCCACAACCCCCTCTTTCCAAGATGGCGATTTGTGGGCCTGAGGACTCTTTTTTTTTGGAACTGGTGCTAAATGAGAATGAGAGAGAACTAAAACGTGGTGTGGGAGCAGAAAAGAGGTGGTTTTGACAGCAGTTCTCAACATCCCAGCTCGCCACATGACCACAGGCCCACTCTCTCCTCTGGTCTCCAGGTCCCAGCTCCAGTACTTCCAGAGCATAACAGAGAGGACACCCACCCCTTAGCAGTGTCCCGGGGGTCCAGCAAGGAGGAAAAGCCAACAGCCACAAGCAACACCCAGGGCTGCACAGTCTCCCGCCTAGATGCCCAGAACAGTGGGCAGCGCTTCCCCACCATGACAGTCCAGCCTTCCTCAAAGGAAGGGCAGAGGGCTACTTGACTGCCTTGGCCCTGCTCAGGCCCCGCTCTCTCTGATCCCTTCTTCCCCAAGAGTCTTTTCAGTCACCTCCCCAGGCCATGCTCAGGCTCACAGTCTACGGAGACCATACTGGACCCCCTGTGCTCTGAGTTCCCGGATGCCCCGAGATCTCGGAAAAGTGCTTGGAGCCCAGGACCAGGATGGGACATGCTCACAGAGCCACAGCAAGGACTAGCTCCCTTCTGGGCAGCCCCCCTCTGCACTCAGCCCCCCGTCTCCCCACTTCTGCTCAGCCTCTGAGGCCCCAGCAGAGGGCTGGTGGGGGAGAACCAGGCCCTGCTCCACCTCTCACTGACTGGAAGCATCCACCTGTGTCTAATGACAACAAAGGTGGCTTGAGGAAGGGGTAAGTACACTTGTCCAGCACTGCAGTTCAGGGCTCCAGTCATGGGCAGAGGAAGCACCTTTGTCTACCTTCTCCACAGGCCTCAGTCCTGCTTTTATAGACCCCCACATCTTTACAACCACCATGTCCGCTCCACCTCCGGCCTTCGAGCACTAGGATGTGCCATTGTTAGCCACTCAGGCCTCTGAGAGCCTCTGTCCTCATATCTGTAAAACAGGAAATCAAGAATAGGTGTGCAGTGTGTTACCTGCCACTACCAAGAGGGCTTGGGGACAGTGCTGGGGAAGGATTCAAGCAGCCCCAGGGGCTGAGCTGAGGAAGGTCCCTTATAATTGTGATCTGACAGGAGCCCAGGCAGCCCTTGAAAATGTTATTTGGAGATTTACCTGAAGAGTTCACTCAGACACTTCCGCATCTAAACCTTGGTGCTTTTGGAATTTGGGGTCAGAAAATTCCTTGTTGTGGAGAAGAGCTGTCTTCTGCATCACCGGAATCCTGGCAACGTCCCTGCACCCCACTTACTAGACGCCAGTAACACCCCATCCAAACCTATGATATCCAAAAATCACACACACACCCGTTGACTACCTGGTCTAGGGCCATGGATCATCGTAATTAAAGCAGCAGCTGTGGGGACTGGGGACTTTCTGTGGTCCAGGGCCTCTGTACTTTACCCCCTTTAATTCATCAAATCTTCACTTAGACACAATGAGGCAATAATTCTTGTTCTCCCCATTGTACAGATGAGGAAAATAAGGAACATGTGGAAGAACAGTAGAATGAGTGCGTCCTCGCCTCCATGTACTCTCAGGCAGAAACTCTGGTGCTCTCTGGCTATCCTTCAGGGTGTTGTTCGTTTTGTTTGGTTTTACCCACAGGACAACATGGCTGCGGAGGAGTACTTGCAAATGTACAAGAGTGTATTTGAGCTGCTAAATGGCAACTGGAACAAAGCCTCAGTGCCAGAGCAGGAGGTAGCTGGGGATCGGGAACAGCCCCTCCTAGCCGCCACATGTGGACGCCTCCAGGGAAGAGGAGCTAGGTATCAGGACTTTTAAAAAAACTTTTCACTGCTGCTACAATTTGAAAGATTAAACATTCATTCCACAGACCACCACCCCAAATAAAAATAAATAATTCAGAATTAGCCTGCTGACATGAGACTCATTGGACTGCTTGGTAGCGCATGCCTGTAATCCCATGACTCAGGAGGCTGAAGCAGGAGGACAGCAAGTTCAAGGCCAGCCTCAGCAACTTAGCCCAGGCCCTAAGCAACTTAGCCAGACCCTGTCTCAAAATAAAAAATAAAGGGGCTGGGTATGTGGCTCAGTGGTTAAGCACCTCTGGATTCAATCCCTGATACCAAAACCAAAAAGACTCATTGGATCTCTGGTTCCACTGTGGGAAAACATAGAGTCTTTCTTAGTTTCCTAACAAGTAAATTACACACACAATAACACATGGTGTGCTAAAACAAGCACCTAGTGGACACATCTGTGCCTACCACAGATGACTCTCCTAAAAGACCACTGGCAACATTAGCCACCTGGGAACATGCTAGCAAGAGCTGAGGGACATCCTGTGAGGAATAGAGAGCACTCCTTTCACTTGGGCTTGACCAACAACCAATCACTTTCACAATCAGATGTGTCACACGCATACCACCATGCCTCGTGCACCGAAACAAGAGTATATGTCATCTATTATTTTTGCAAGCTAAGTTTCTGCTAATACCCATTGTTAAGGTGGGTATGACGGCAATGTCCAAAATATGTCACTGTGAGCAGCCTGATTTGGTGCAATCCAGAAGAAATCCACTTGCCAAAGTAAACTAAAATGGTATAAGCCTTGACCCACATTCTGGGACTCCATCCTGGGTAAATAATGCTAAATAAAGAAAAGACTATAAGCATGAAAACATTTTTGTTGGGCTTACTTGAGAGGGAAAAAAATTAGAAATAGCTCCAAATGATATTAAGGTATTAGTTAAGTAAATTATGGTTTATTCACTTGATGGAACAGACATGGCCAAATGATGGGTCTGAAGCTCCATCATCAAGGGGAAGGATTGCTTATATATAATTAGCGAAATAAACCGGGATACAAAGGGACATATGCTGCAGGTTTAAAACTCTGAGCGATCTCACAAACATGACAAAAATGACTAAAAACCAAACACATCCAAACACAAACAGCGCTGTGCTCCAGTCACTGAACTGGCCAGGATCCTTCGCCTCTTTCCTTGCCTGGTCGCCTGCAAATGCACCTGGTCTGCCTGGCCTTTGTCCCTGGCTTCTTACTGCTAGAGCTCTCTTGGATGTTTACTCTCCCACAATCCAGACTGTGTGCTCCTGGCAGATCTCCCCAGAGAGGCCTTGGCTGACCAAGGTGTGGAGTCAACAGGATAATCCACCTGCAGCCAAATGAGGCTGGCTCAGCTGTGATAGGACAGCAGGGTCACCTCACTGGCCTGGTGGCCACAGTGTCACGTGCTGACCACACCTATCCTGAGCCATCCCCCTTCTCCTGGAATCAAGGATACCAGCCCTGGTTCACTCCAGAGGAGTTATTGTTCAAAGAACAGGGATCAGGAAACCCAGGCCCTGCCCTGGCTCAGCTGGACATGTGACTGCAGATAAATCCACCCTGTCTAGCTCCATAACCCCAAAGGAGTCCTTATACATTCACAGATGGAGCTCAGAGACTTTTCCCATCATAATGCACCTAAAAACCACACCCACGACAGTCTTTTTTCTTTTTTTTTTTGGTACCGGGAACCAAATTGAATCCAGGGCACTTAACCCCTGAACCACATCCTCAGCCCCTTATTATATTTTATTTAGAAACAAGGTCTTGCTGAGTTGCTGAGGCTGAATTACTGGTGTGTGCCACCATAGTTTGCAAAAATAATAGATGACATATACTCTTGTTCAGGGGCTGGAATTACTGACGTGTGCCACCACGCCCAACCAGGACAATCTTTTATGCCTGTGCAGGGCTTATACCAATCAATAGGTGCTACTCCATGTCAAAGGATGCCAATAAATTCCACAGGGACAGTTTCATCTCCATGAACTCAACATGGGCAGCATCTCAGCCTCCAGATTGCAACTCCCAACCTCCCGATCCAGCAGACACCTCTGATGAGTTTACTAAACGTCCTTGAAAACTTGATGCCAGTATATCCCTGAAGGACACACAAGGACCTGGAAACTGTGGCTGCCTCCGTGGAGGGAGGCCAGGAATCCAGGAGAACATTTGTTTTTCACAGAATACGCTTTTGTTTCTTTTGAATTTTGTCCCATGTACTGTCAATATCTATTTAAAAAAATAATAACTATGCAAAAAAGAGCTGGGGATGTGACTCAGTGGTTAAGTGTCCCTGGGTTCAATCCCCAGTACAAAAAATAATAATAACTACAATGCAAATATAAGCAAAGTAGGTCTGGAAGGGTGTGCATTTCACTCCGGGCTGGGATGGAAGGGACTCACCATTCCTCTAAGATTATTTAAGGAAAGAGGGTGTCAGGGCTCATGAATTACAGAGAGGGATGTTTCTAAAATAAAGGAGGAGGGAAAAGGAAAAAAAAATCACCCAATCTGTGTGCAGGTGTGTGTGGTATTGGGGATTGAACCCAGGGTGCTCCACCACGGAGCGACACCCCCAGCACTGTTCATTTTGAGACAGGGTCTGGCTAAGTTGCCCATACTGGCCTGGAACTTGCGATCCTCCTGTCTCAGCCTCTGGAGTGGCTGGGATTACAGGTGTGCACCGTGGCACCTGGCTACCCCATCTATCTAAAATAATAAGAGAATCAATAAGAGAGAAGAGGAAGGGCTCTTGAGGACTTGGAAATGCCCTCGTCAACATGAAATATTATAAGAAAACCACAATTATGGACACAGTTAAGGAGGTGAGGATAAACCAGAGATCGACATGTGCACCCCCACCCCCAACACAGCAGAGGTGGCAATTTTTAACTGGGAGAGACACAGGCAGTGCACTGGCTTTGGTAGCCCCAGAAAACTCCCCAAACATGCCTCTAAATCTCCTGAAGGTGGTGCAGAACTTCCTGGAGAAGCTGCCTCTCCTTCAGGGGTCTTCCTCTTCCTGGCACAGAGCAGCGGCAATTCTGATTCGGGCTCAGAGTCAAAAATCAACTCAGTGGCTCCCACAGCCCTCCACCTCCCAGGGAACACCCTGCTGCCCGAGACTCCCAAAGCTGCCGCAAGTGGCGTGTGGGCATCAGGCCAAGAGGTGTGCCCGAGGTCAAGTTCCCTTCTTGGCTGATGCTGGGAAGGTAACTGCAGGAGAATCATGAGACCCTGCTGTGTCCCCTGGGCCACCCTGGAGTCCTTTGGAGCTCTGCACACGTGTGGCCGGTCTGGTCAGGGTGTGGGCCTTGGGTGATTTGTCTAAGCAAAGACCAGCCCAGAAGTGATCTCAGATGCCCAGTGTTCTGGGTTCTGGTAACATAAACAGGAGTATCTGGTTAACTGATCAAGGGCCAACTGCCAGACTTTCAAAGCAAGCAGGCAGCTGGTTCTCGCAGATGAAAAGCAGAGTTCTCAGGAACATCTCCACCCAGATCTATTGACTTTCCACCCACATGAGGCGGCTGCTGAAGAAGATGGCAACCACCAGGCAGCCCCCTGGAGCTACAGTGTGCACCGCCCCCATGTGCATGCTGAGGTCCTGAAAACTAAGCGTGCAGGTGGCCAGGTGCCCGAGGGGCCTGGACTGTGAACCCAACGGCCCCAGGCTGCACGTCTCATTAGACCTGCCTCCTTGAACAGCATTCTAAACTCAGCCTCAGGATGCCCTTCTGTACCACGGGGATAATAAGACTTAAACAAAGCACAGAATGGGACCCGTGGACTTAAAACACTTGGTCCAATGCTGTGTCCACAGCAGGCACTTTAAAATGTTGATCCAGCTGACCCTTGCCACCCACTGGCTGAGGCAACCTGTCCAGGACTCAAGCGCCTCATCTGACAAATGCGGATAAACAACATCACTTATCTGCAGGGCTGTTGTCAAGATGAGGACAATGGATGAAAAGGGGCCAGGAAGATGCCCTGGTTACAGCAGAAACCCAATAAACCTCTGCTGTCACTTCCCATCCTCTGTTTAATCAGAGTTAATCATTCACAGAGCTCCACGCATTGGCAAGAAAGAGTTCTTATTTTTTTCCCACTGGTGAGACTGGGAGGGACAGTGGACCTGCGTTTCCTGGCCATGTACAGCCCCTTTCAGGAGCCACAGTGCCAGACACGCAGAGGGTCAAGCAGGGCCAAGGAGCAGGGTACCCCAAGCTCATCCTGGGAGCTATTTGATCTAACAAGCCCACCTTGCTCTGAGAGGCTTCCAGGCCCACCGTGAAGCCCAGGTTCAGCCTTTCTGCCTCTTGCAGGAGTCACCTGTGGGCCCCTGGAGGATGCAGAGCGATTGGAAAAGTCAGATGGAGACATAATCTCAGTGAAGAAACGAAGTCTGTGCTCTTAGCTCCTGGCCTGAGAATCAACTGCCCTCTCCCTCCACTCTGCCACCGTCCACAGCCTCCCCTCTCCCAGAAACCAGAGAGCTCCCAGCAATTGAGCAACTGCCCGGCTGCCACAAGCCATCAGTTATGGACTCTTGAACTCCAGACTTGTTGCTTGACCTCACTGAGCCTTGATCCCTGCATCAGTAAAACAAAGACAAAAAACGAGCCTCTATTCCCAGGGGGATTATTGTGAGGGCCACTGTGTGAGTGAGTGCAAGGGCCTCCATCCAGTGCCAGACACAGGAAGTGCTCCCTAGATGCTGAAACCCAACCAGCCCCTGCAGGAAGTAGGTCTGTGGACGCTTACAGCTGGGGACAGAAAAGAGGAGTGACAGCAAAGGGGTATAAACTTTATCTGTCTTCAATGTTCTGAAGTTAACTGCAGCACAGTTGCTCAGATCTGTGTAGATCCTGAAAGCCACAAAGTTGTAGAATTATATTTCCATAAAGTTTCTATTAAAACCATGCAAAACTAAGACAAAAATGGCTGTACACCGTGGCACACACCTGCAATCCCAGCAGCTCAGGAGGCTCAGGCAGGAGGATTGAGAGTTCAAAGCCAGCCTCAGAAAAAGTGAGGGGCTAAGCAACTCGGCGAGACCCTGTCTCTAAATAAAATATAAAATAGGGCTGGGGATGTGGCTCAGTGGTTGAGTGCCCCTGAGTTCAATCCCTGGTACAAAAAAAAAAAAAACTTAAAAAAATTAAAATGAAAATATAAAAAACTTAGAGGGCTTCTAGAACATTAAGATTCGTATTTTTTTTTTAATCCGCTTGGCCCATTAGCAAGAACAGGGTCTCTAAGGCACATCCTGGGCCCTCACACCCTAGGGAGGGAAGAAAGGACTGAGCCAGTTCTGCCCTTGGTAGCAGGTAAGCAGACTGGCATTAAGACTCCAAGGCAGGAGGAGCTGGTCTTCTCGAAGCAAAGTGGCCCCCTGCTCCAGAAGGTCAGCGTGGGGACAGCCTGCTCTCTGCTGCTGTCCCTGAGATTGGCCTCCCACGTCTGGAGTCTGGTTCTGGCCCTTGCAGATCTGACAGCACACAGACCTCTGAAGGCTATGGCTCACAGGAATGGCCTGCGCATTCCTTCCCCAAAGAAGGAAAAGCCACCCAAAAATGAGGTCATTTGGTTTTTCTGGCACAGTTGCTAAGAGCTACAGGTCACCCAATTCCACAGAGAACTTCCCAAGATGACAAAGATTCAGTCCCCTGGTCATCATCCAATATGGGGAATGTGAGTCTGATTGACTCTAGACCCTAACATGACTCCTTCATGTAGCTAAGGTGTGACACTGAGCTTTAATGGTCCCACCTGTGAAATGGGAATGATCACATCCAGCTCTCCTGCAGGTGTAAAAAGAATTAAATAACATGCTATTTGACTTACAATGGGACCCCCCCCCCAAAAAGAAAATAAAGTAAAATACAGTTTTAATCTGCTGAATGTGCTTTCCTAACCAGGAATGAAGAGCCTACCTAGATTCTGAGCCTCCTTTGTGAAAACTCTCTCCAGGAGTCAAACCACTGATTACAAATTTGCAAGAAAGAAAAAAACACACTGCATGAACAACAACAACAACAAAAATTGCCCAAGTCTCTTCTCTGTGCCCCTAAAATAACCTCGAGACCAGAGCTTCTGTTCTGGCCTGTTCCACAGTTCACTCTTGGTCATCCAGGGCAGAGGCTAGAGGATCAGCTCAACTAACACCTTTTGGTTACCTCGGAGGGGCTTCTGGAGGCCCCAGATCCAATGGGGAGAGACCACCACACCTCTCTGTCATGGGCATGAAGCACCAAAGAGCAGCAAGGGCCCCAAAGTCTGGTCTCACACTGACCAGCCCAGTGATAGATGAGAAGCAGAGAAGAAAAAAGGAAGGGCAGAATAACTCAGCGCAGTGAGCCTCCCCTTGAACCCGCATCAGAACCACGGGAAGGCTGGTTACAGGGTCCCACCAGCAGAGTTTCTGACTCGAAGTTCTGGACAGATGGAGAAATGACATTTCTAACAAATATCTAGGTAATGCCGATGCTCCTGATCTGGGGATCACACTCTGAGGACTTCAGGCTAAAAAAACAGGTTTGAGCACATGGGAGCTGGTTCATTCAAGACTTGCACAAGTTCTTGAACTTTCTGAGCCTCAGTTTTCTTATTTGTAAAATGGGAATAACCCTTCTCACTGGGTTGTGAATGGTTTTCAGTAAATTAATCTACGCAAAAGACCTAGCACATTGTTAAGTAGTTAATAGAGTCTAGAGTTCATTACTAAAGTACAAGAAAGAAGCCAGGCACCGTGGCATACACCTATAACCTCAGCTACTCAGTAGGCTGAGGCAGGAGAATCACAAGGTTGGGGCCAACCTCAGCAACTTGGTGAGACCTTATCTCAAATTTAAAAAAAAAATTAATAAAAAGACTGGGCATGTAGCTCAGTGGTAAAGCAGCCCTGGTGCAATCCCCAGTACTACATACATACTAAAGTGAAAAAAAAAAAAAAAGAAAAGAAAAAGATTGCTCATGGAACACAGACTACTCTGGGGCCCATGGGAATTGTCCTCACATACTAAATGGTCCCCAGAACCTTGGAAGAAGGGTCATGAGGGATGCCCTGGTGCCCAGTGAGTTTCTGCATCTGAGCCAGCAGCCTCCAGCATGCACTGTGCCCCAGCCTCCCTGAGCCAGTCAAGGAGACATATCAATAGGATTTCAGCTCATGTCCAGCCCAGATTCTAAGCCAATGCCACAGGGCTACCCACTTCCTTTCCAGGGAACCACCACCCAGCAGCTACATGACCTCCAGAGGGAAAGCTCAAAGCTCCAGGGAACCCAGAGCCCTCAGGATGCCAGAAATGCCTCAACCAGAAAGCAGGGGGTGAGTCCCAAGTTCAGCATCAGGCCACCATAAACTGCACCAGTGATTTGTGCCCCAGGGGTAGGATTGGGGCAGACACCCCTAAGCAGACCAAGGCATTAAAACTTTTATCTATAATTGCCTATCCCTGGGGAGCACAGGTTTTCTACAGAGGATCACCATGATTCTCGACTATGACAGCCATTATCCCATGTCTGAGAGGAAGTTTCTAGGTTCCAGGAGAGAAGGGAACAAAGATGCTTGGCACTTTAAGACTTCCTCCTAGGCTGCATATTAAAACAATAATTTATTCCTTTACACCAAACAGCCTGGCAAACAATTAGAAAGGTGATTACGTCAAGTGATGACAGGGTATGGGGATTCAGGAGCCCTATACCTGCCTGGCTGGTGGACAGTGGACTGTAATGCCCTTCTAGAGAATGATCTTACCCTATAGCCCCACAACCCCAGTCTGGGACATTCTCAACTGGCTGAATACTGAGATGCAGAATGCTAGTCACTGAGTTATTCTTGACAGCATGGATGGATCCAAGACAACAGCGGGTCATGATATTAGGGGCCTAATTACTTCAGTATTCTTCGCTTGAGGTCCAGGAAAACAATGCTATTCTCTCAAAGCACACACAACACAGACTGGCACGTTAAAAAATAGCTTAGAAGGGCTGGGTTTGTGGCTCAGCGGTAGAGTACTAGCCTCACACGTGCAAGGCCCTGGGTTCAATCCTGAGTCCTGGGGAGGGGGGGGGGCAGGTGGAGATGGATGCTGAAGGCAATGTGGACCCCAGGAACCCCAAGGAGGGCAAGACAGGGAATCAGACCCTGCAGCCACTCAAAGATCCTGGAGCGCTCGCTCACTAGTGAGCCAGGAGTCGCCTCAGCTAATCTGTTCAACAATCTATGTTAAGGGAGAAGGAAACCAGGGTCAGAGGGAGCAGCAACCTCCACAGCTCCAAGGCTACTACCAAGAGGCAGAACTGAGGCTTGAACCAGGGTGTGCAAGATGTCAAAGCCTGAGCCTTTCCACTGTCCAAAGACTGAGGCTCCTTCAGGCAAACCATCAGCCTCATGAAAGTCAGCCGGACCACCCAGGACCACCCAGCTCCGCCCATTACCCTGCACCCTGCCAGTGCCCCATGAGGACCTATTCAGCTGTCCCCAGGCCATTCTGGGCCAGAACTGAGAAGGGTAGCTAAAGGGCAGCCCGGGACACTGAGCCCCGAACCACCTCCAACACTCCCATCCAGCCAGGAGAGAAGGCCTGGACCCTCGGGCTCCCTGGGGATGCAGAATGGGTGAGGCAGGTTTTTCTTCTGTGTCTGTTCTGGGGAGGCAGAAAAGGGGTTTGAATTCTTGCCTCTTTTGGCTTCTGAACACACAGCCCATTGAGAAAGACAGTGAATAACTAAAGGGGCAGCCAGGTGGGTGGTGCAGATGCCAGGGAGTGCGCAACCAGCTTCTTTGGTCCCAGGTCAGAGCCTCCCTCACCGCAGGCCACGACAGCTCCCCCTGACTCCCCCAAGCTCCAGGGAGGGGGCAAATTTATTGATTCATTCATTCAGTTAATTCTTACTGAGCATTGATTCTTTGTCAGGCATTGAGGCTACACCATGGGCAAATGAAGGTACAGTCCCCTAAGTCACAGAGCTTGTGGTCTCAGGAGATACAAACAGTAACCCTAGACCCTGTCAGTGAGCTCAGGTGCATACAGGAAAAGTCCTGAAAGCCGGATGTGTCTGTAATTCCAGTGCCTCAGGAGGCTAAGGCAGGAGGATCACAAGTTTTGAGGCCACACTCAGCCAATAAAAAAATAAAAAGGTCTTGGGACATAGCTCAGTGGTAAAGTATCCCTGGTCAATCCCCAATACCAAAAAAAATAAATAAAAGAAAGAGTCGGGCTGGGGATATAGCTTAGTTGGTAGAGTGCTTGCTTCACATGCACAAGGCCGCATGCACAAGGCCATGGGTTCAATCCCCAGCAGAAAGAAAGAAAGAAAGAAAGAGTCCTAAAGTCAAGGTTCAAACAGGGCCCTGAGGGTGCTGACCCTGGTTCTGGGGGTGGTAGGAGTGGGGGTCTAACCCCTTCTCAAAGGAAGTATGAATCCCTAAGCCTGAGGAGTGCTAGTTACATGAAAAGTTTACAAATGTGAACAGGTGCCATGTAATCTTATCCAAGCCAGGACACTTGAAAGTAAAAGCTATTAACAATTACATCAGGACACCAGGGACAAACGGAGCTGCAAGGTCACCCTATGTCACCTGTGCATGTGTGGGAGACAGGGATGGTCAGGAGGGTGGTACTGCCCGAGCAGAGGAAACACAGAGGCAGAGGTCCTAGGGAGGAACACAAGGTTTGCTCAAAAAACTGAAAAATGGTCCCTGGGGCTGGTGCAGGAAGAGGAGAGAGTGCCAGATGCCAGGGTCAGCAAACCACTGGGGAATGCGGGCGCCTGCAGGATGCTGTGATTACTTCCCCTGAGAACAATGAGGGCCACTGAAGATGGTTTTTATCTGATTTCACCTGAGATGAATGAATGAGGGGGTGGTGAGGCGAGCCTGGGAGTCAGGAGTAGGCCAGCACACACCTGCATCTTGGAATGAGACCTGGGAAGAGCAGAGAGGGGAGGACACAGGCAGCAAAGTGGCCAGGTGGAGACAGGTAGCTCAGACCAGCAGAGCGGTGGCCACAGAGAGACCCAGGAGGCAGGACAGGAGGGGTCAGAGGCCACACCCAGATTTCAAACCTGGGTATGAAGGGGGAAGTGCCATAACTGACAGGCAGCTGCCCACCCACAATCCTCGCCCTGTCCACAGACCCCAGTCGGACAGTCCGGTTGGAAAATCGGAGCAGGACTTCAGAGATCAGGGTTCCATCCCCAGTCCCCCAGGCCAAGTGCTCCACCAGCATTAATTTCATCCTCCCAGCCACTCTCTGAGGGAGGTACTGTCACCAATTCATTTACAGATAAGAAAACCAAGGCTCTGAGAAGCTCAGTCACTCAAGGTCACAGTGAATAGTAGGTGGAAGAGGCAGAGTCCCACCTGGGGCATGGAGCTCACACTGCTCACCGCTGCTGGGTCAGCCCAGGCCTCCCTGCCCCCTCCCACCTCGTGCCCCTTCCTGAGCACCTGGCAGCAGGTCAGTGCACCAGCCACGCCACACTCCTGGCTGCTCCTCCACCCTCACTGCCACCAGCCCACCTCACCATGCCCACCCCGCCCCACCGCCTGTCAAACAGCATGGCGGGTGGGGAGTGGAGGCAGGGGGGATATCATCCTCCAGAGCAGGAAAAGAGGACCCTGTAAGTGCGTTCTCAAGGTACCAGACCACGCCAGCGGGCAAGGCAGAGGAAGCCAGCCTGCTCATGCTACTAGAAGGCTTCCAGATCAACCAAAAATGGACACGGGGAGAAATGGATGCCACCCACACACTGGACTCCACCAACAACCCTGGGGAGGTGGGCTGCCCCATCCACCTGCTTCCCCCCTTGCTCCCCTTGATCTCGGTTGATTCCCAGTGGCTGTAAGACTCGGCATGCTCACCCAAGCCCTGGTTTTCTTTCATTTAGAGAGGTGCCCAGTGGGGTCAGGGCCCCACCTCCCCAACTGTCCCTCAGGCTTGTCTCCAAAGGCCCCTAAGGCCACCACTGCAGCCGGCATTCCTCACCTCCTTCCTGTTGCTCAAACTCAGTCCATACTCCACCTTTGCCATGCTTTAGTGGAATGTTTGCAGGGACAATGGAAAGATCTCAGGAAGATCTGAGTTCTAATTCCACCACCAGGGAGCTGGGGGCTCAGGTCCATGCGGTCCAGCTTCCCCACCCACCAAGCTGCCCACGCTCTGTGAGGCCATGTCTGCCTCCTTTCTGGGCTGCTGTGAAGACCAAGTGATACAGCCACCAGGGGAGCACTCAGAGGGAAGCAGAGTTTCTCCCACTCGCCTGTTTACATCAAGTGCTAAGCAGAGATCTCACCCTGACAAGCGCCATTCTGGTTCAGGAGTTCTGGGGTGGGGCCCGCCAACAGGTCCTGTAACAGCTACTCCAGGTGGATCCTGTCATCAGGCAAGCTTGGGCAGCTCTGGGCTGCAGAGATGCCCAGGAAGTCTGAAGCATCTCACCTCGTGTGCAGAGAAGGTAAAGGAGAGTTTGCTGAAAGCACTCCTTGGTTCATCCAAAACAGACAGCTGTCCACACCCAGGGAGCCCACCAGGTGCAGGACCCAACCTGGGTGGTTTACTTACATCACCTTGTGTAGTCCTAGTAACGACCCTGCCTGACAGGCTGCCTGCCTTTTACAAATAAAAGAAACCTAGAAACTGGGCTCAGTGGTGCACGGCTATAATCCCAGCAGCTCGGGAGGCCGAGGCAGAAGGATTCCGAGTCCAAAGCCAGCCTCAGCAAAAGCAAGGTGCTAAGCAACTCAGTGAGGCTCTGTCTAATAAAAAAGAAACCCAGGCTCAGAAGACGGTCCTGCTCAAGTACACAGCAAGATGGCAGCGCTGCTGACTCCAAAGCCAGGCTCTCCCCAACACCCTGCCGCCTCTGCAAGCTCTACTCTCCGGCAGGCAACGACTGGACTTGCTCTCTGATTCACTGCCCTGAACCTGGATAAGGATCACAAGGATCACGCTGCACGACAAAGGGGCATCCTACTGCATGGAGATGGAGGTCACCGTTTTCTTTCCCCAAATATGACGGAGAGGGGTCACCACAGACTGGGAAGCAGGACCTACCTATGACACAGTCAAGTAGCAATCCAGGGCAGCCGGGAATTCTGAGCCAAAATGCCTGGTGCTGAAATGAAGGGCTCCAAGAGGGTCTGACAAGAAAGAGTGCTCACAATCAGAGGACACAGTGCCCCTGGAAAGAAGCCCCAGGGACCCTAGACTCCTCACCCTCGCACATAATCCCTCAGAGCAAGTAACTCTCATCTCCCTGATAAGGAAGCAATGGCCTCCTGCAGGGGAAGCCACTGCCACCCAGCCTCCCAGGTCTCCCAGCCTCCCAGGTCTCCCAGCCTCCCAGGTCTCCCAGCCTCCCAAGTCTCCCGGCCTCCAGTCCCTTCTTCCTCTCATGCAGCTTCTCCAGGGAACCTGGCCTGGAACAGACAAAGGAGAAGTGGAGGCAAAGTGTGCAGGGTCCCCAAACTCCCTCCTACAGGGAGTCCTCCCCAGGCCTCTCCTGCACAGGGGAGAGCACAACAATGACAATAGCTGACACTTCCTAGAGGCCCTTTCTACTGAGGGGTCACACTTACTCTTTAGAGCAAGCTTATTAAGAGGTAGGTTTCTTTCATTCCCGTTTTAAAAAAGAAAAAACTGAGGCTCAGGTGAGTTAAGTAACCCAGCTAGCAAAGAGCTGGCCCCAAACCAACACCAGGTGTTCCCTCAAGTTCTTTCCACCATTTTCTCCTTCTCTCTCTCACTGGGTATCCACTCAGTATAAATGTCTCTGACCTACAGGAACAACCTTAGGATTTTTCTTCTTTTACATATATATTTTTAGTTGTAGGTGGACACAATGCCTTTATTTTTATGAGGTGCTGAGGGCTGAACCCAGTGCCTCACACGTGCTAGGCAAGTGCTCTACCACTGAGCCACAAGCCCAGCCCAAAGGATTTTTCAACTTTATAGTGGTGCAAAAAAAAAAGCAATGCCCATTCAGTAGAAACCACTTTACTCTCTCCCTGGGCTGGTGACATGCCGCAGGAGGCTCACTCCATGATGCTGGGCAGTGGCAGCATGCTCCAGGTCCGTCAGCCATGAGATCCTGAGGGGAACAACCAGTGCTCTACGTGGACCGTGTTGCTAAGCCAAGATGTTCTTAAGTTAGGTGTGTTGAGTGTGTTTTTTGCTTAGGATAGTTTCAACTTACAATGGGTTTATCAGGATATAACCCCATCGCAAGTCGAGGAGACAGCTACTACTAGTCTCTTTAAAAAAAAGTAGTCAAGGAACTACGTCAAGCTGACAGACACACACTGTCACTGAGAACAACACAGAGCACCCAAGAGGAGACCAGGTGCAGATTCCTGCCAGAGCCAGGAACACAGACTGCTGGCTGCCTGCACAGGGTCCAGGTGGGGGATCTGGGTGGGACTATATTTGAGGGCTGACATGACATAAGAGCAATTGCCAGGTACAGCAAGCTCAGTGAGAGGAGGACAGGATCCTGCCATTAGCAAGGAATGGATAGAACTTTTCCCCAAAGGAAGCTAGAAAGTTTTGCATTAGTCACTGTAACTCACCAGCCAAAAATGTGTCACATACTAACCCTCTGGGAAAGTCCTTGAGAAAGAAACAGCCTGGGGCAGGAAGAAGAAAGGTGGCTGCAAGCTCTGGGGTCCCCACTCCTCCCCAGGGTGCCCAGAAGGCTACAGCCCCCTTGCCTTGGGTCCGAAGCCAGGGGAGGTCAGGAGGAAGGGAAGGCAGGGGGAACTGGCCCCAAGAGGCTCTTCTCCACCAGAACATGCCGGAACTTCCCATTAGCTCCATGGTCCCAGACTTCCCCACAGCTGCACCACACTCATATGTCCTTGGGGACTGAGCTGGCTAGCCTGCCGGCCTCTGCAGACTCCTGCCAGCCAGGAGAGGAGGAGAGAAGGAAGGTCTCCAGGATCTTCTGTTGACCTGTCAACCCCACCTTGGGGCCTCCAGGTGTATTTACAATCAGTACATACATAAAACCTAGCAATTCTACTTCTGGCATACACACCTATACACACACACTCACACTCACACACACACACAGTCAAATGCAAGGACTCAAACAGTTGCACACCCTATTTCATAGCAGGATTATTTACAATAGCCAAAATGTGGAAGCCACCCAAGTGTCCATCAACAGATGAACAGATAAACATAATGTGGTAATTCAACAGAATATTGTTCAGCCTTAAACAGGAAGGAAATTCTGACATTACTACACCATGGACGAACCTGAAAGACACTAGGCTAAGTGAAATAAGTCAGTCACAGAAGGACAAACACTGTGTGATTCCTCTTCCATGGGGTACCTAGACTAGCTAAACTCACAGCAGGAAGTCTCTCTTCTACCAGGGGCTGGGGACAAGGGGAATGCAAAATTGTTTAACACGTGTAGAGTTTCAGTCTTGCAAGATGAAGAAAGTTCTGGAGATGGATGGTGGCGACAGCTGCACCACAGTGTGAATGTAACCCCAATGCCGCTGAGCTGTGAACATAAAACTAGTTAAAATATAAATGTCACTATACATGTTACCATAATAATGTGTATGTTTAATTTTACATGTATATGATCAAGCATATAAAATTTGATATGTGACAAAGAAAAATAACAGTGTTATCTGTGGGGAGTTGTTTTTTATTTTGCCAAAAGCAGGCCAAACTCTTATTTAAAAAAAAAAAAGACACTAAAAGGTTTGTAAACCAAAAACATTTCCAAGAGGGTACTTAAGAAGTCCTGGCTAGGAAGCCAGGTGTGGTGTCACGTGCCTGTAACTCCAGCAACTCAGGAGGCTGAGGTAGGAGGATTGCAAGTTCAAAGCCAGCCTCAGCAACTTGGCAAGACCCTGTCTCAAAATAAATAAAAAGGGGCCGGGGATGTAGCTCAGGGGTAGAGCACTTGCCTGGCATGTGCAAGGCCCTGGGTTGAATCTTTGGGACCAGGACAACAAAATGCAACGAAGGTAGACTTGAGGTGGGGCCCAGGTGGACTGCTTAGGCCCTTTCCTGACCTTCCATCCTTACAGAACAGCAGGAGGGAAGAAGCATGAGGCAAGGGTTAACTGGTGGCCCCTCCCTGGTCCCTGCCTGCAAGGTGACTCAAGCTGAAGTTTCCCCGGAAGGAAATGAACCAGTCTGCCTTTTTCCCTTTCTAGGAAGGCACAAGGGAATGATGTGGCCCAATCCCAGAGGCCCAGACTTTTTATGCAGTCTACTCTGGTGACACACACCCCACCACCCCCACCACCCGCCTCCAGGACAGGACAGGACAGGGCAACTGTAGGCTGCTCACCCACTGAGGAAGACACAGGGCGGGGATGTCGCAATGGTCAGGACAGGACCTTCCGTCCCTCTACCCTCTGCTCCTGACATAAACACACCAGACCAGGAGGGTGTAGGGAGGCTCTGGAACCCAGCAGAGCCGGCTCTGTTCCTGTTGGCCCCACGGCCTGTGTGGCTTTGCCTCAGTTTCCTCAAGTTGAAGGGGGTGGGAAAGTTAATATCTCAGGCCCCTTCTGAAGCTCTAGGTTTCTGTAAGAGCTGGGTGACGTGCTGGGACGGAAATGACCGGGGAGACTTCCTTCAAGCAGAGACTCGGGCCTGCTTTCCCTGCCAGCAGCCGCGGTTCTGACTGGAACACCAGGCCACCCCCTCAGGCCCAGCAACCCTGTCACTCACTCATTTAATATTTTCTAAGCTCCTACTATGCAAGGTCCCCTGCTCGTGCTGGGAGCCCAGTCTTTGGGGTAGTCACAGCCTGGTGAACTTTCCAGAGTTTCAAGAATGAGGCGTGGAAGGGAAGAAGGGAAGCCACACGGAGCCATGAAGAGCACCACACCAAACAGAGCTGGGAAAGCAGGGTTTGATCCCCAGTCTGTTGGACGTGGTGCCTGATCTTGGAGGAGCTTCTTCAGCCCTTGGGGCCTCTGTTTCTTCCTCTGGCAGAGGATGCTGGCTCTGGTCTCCACAGGGGCCTCCAGCCCCGACAGTCCACACAGGTAAAGTAGGAGCTGCCTCAACCCCTTGATCCTGGGGTCCTGGGAGGGAGGCTTGTTGGAGCCCAGCCCCGTGCAGCAGCTTCCTGCAGCCCCCACTCAGACCCAGCAGCCACTGACCCATCCGGGACCCTGCAGACTGCAGACAAGCGAGCTGACAGTCGGCCAACTCCAGGGAGTTCTGAGGCACGAGGGACGCAGCTTCGGTCTGGCAAAGTCCAGCTGCTGGAGGCAGTTTGAAGGCAAACATCCTGCTTTCAATTCAGGGATGAAATGGATGTCGCAGTGTTCTCAAAGTTGGAGCCATTTGGCTTAGGACAGGGTCAGAGGGCAAGACGGCAGCTACTTGCATTGTCCCTGTGTCACATGGCTTACTGGGGGAACTGGCATCCCTCCCGGTCCCCATCTCTGCTGGATTTTAACCATAAACATAGCCCTTTTCTGAAGGGAAGGGCTTAACACAAACCAGATGCGGTGGGGACTCTCCCCCACCCCCCTCCTTGGCCCTAAAATTAAATGCTCAGTATCTCCTCTGCCAAAATTCACTGCAAGGTCCAGCCTTAAAGAGCCAGAGCCTCCGGTTCTCTCTCTCGCACGCCCTCAATCACATCCCCACTTAAACAAAATGTCAAAGTTCCCCAAATGGCAAGTGTGACTGGCAGGCCCCCTGGGAGTACGTGGCACCCATGCAGACAGGGACGGATCTGAAATGAGAGGTCGCTGGAGAACTGAAACTGATTCTCCACCACCAGGGTCGCCACCAGATCAAAGGGGACAGAAAAGGTGACTTTAGGGAATTGGGGATTTGCCCCTGGGTATTTGCCCCTGGGGAGGTGCGGATGGGGCTTGTGGCTGGAGTACAGCCCAGTGAGCCAGTCTGCACACTGCCCCTGTCCCCTAGGTCTCTGGAGATTCCTGGAAGGATTCATTCCCTGGATTTCAGCTTCTAGTGTCTAGCAAATGGGTGAATAACAGACATCTTACTTAACTGAGCTCATACAAAACTGTGATGATCTAAACAGAATTTATCTTAAGGACAACTGGACTCTGGAGAACGTTCTAGGCTTCCCCAGTCATGGACTGGTTGCTTCCCTATCCTGAAAGCTCTCCTGGTCCTATGGATTCTTCCAACCCCAGCTGAAGGGCCAGACCCCTCCTTCCACCCTCAGTCCTCACGGACCCTTATCCCATCCATACCTTGGCACCCAGCTTAATCAGCTTGTCCAGCACAGGGACATCTGGTCCACCCGGCAAAGGCACCCATCCCTCTGCTCTTAGGCCAGGGACCACGCCTCTACTATGTGCTCCAAAGAGCCTGCACCAAGAGTCCTCAGAAGGGATAGTCAAATCTTACCAAGCTGCCGTATCAAGAAAAAGGGACAAGTGATAGCAGAAAAATATTTGAAGAGAGACAATGCTTCAGATAAAAATCCCCTGACTTGCTATGAATTTTAAATATAATTTTTGATGTATTTAATCCTACACCTTGAACATAGCCATTTTCATAGGGCTGGGGACATAACTCAGTAGTAGAGTGTTTGCCTAACATGTATAAGGTCATGTGTTTGACCAGTATCACAAAAGAAAAAAAAAGTAGCCATTTTCATTTTTACATTCTGTCTTCTGTATCTCCATTAATTTTACAGTTGCACTCAATTATAATGTATATATTATTTGGTATTCCCCTACTTTCAATGGTCCATTGACTATTTTGTTACCATACAATTTTGCTAGTTTTTTTTAATTTATATTTATTTATTTCAGTATCAGGGATCGACTCTAGGGGTGCTTAACCACTGAACCACCTCCCCAGCCCTCTATTTTTTTTTTTTAGAGAGAGAGAGAGAGAGAGAATTTTAATATTTATTTTTTTAGTTTACAGCGGACACAACATCTTTGTTTGTATGTGGTGCTGAGGATCGAACCCGGGCCGCACGCATGCCAGGCGAGCACGCTGCCGCTTGAGCCACATCCCCAGCCCTCTATTTTTATTTTTTATTTTGTGGCAGGGTTTGCCAAGTTTCTTAGAGCCTCGCTAAGTTGCTGAGACGAACTTGAACTTGCAATCCTCTTGCCCCAGCCTCCTGAGCCACTGGGATTACAGGTAAGCACCACTGCAACAAACCTGAGTTATTATTTTTAAAGACTGAAAAAATATTCCACCACTATGATGTATGAAATGGTTTGTTAAAACCCCCGGCTTAGGGTAGTTAAACATGAAAGCACTTTTTCCTGTTTTGCTCTCATTGATACCACACACAGAATATTTCCAAGCATGTCTTTATTTCTGTTGGTCAATTTCTATCAGCCTCAATCCTGGGGATGGAACTATTAGACTAAAAGGTATGTAAATTTCATAGCTTGGTTGTATCAAGAACCATAGTGTTATCCAAAGGCTGTCCCAAACTGCAACTTTTTAGAAATAAGCACATTCCTATATCTATAATGCATGAAGGAAGTAGGGAAGAGAGGGAAGAGAGAGAGAGAGAGAGAGAGAGAGGGGTCTGGGGTTGTAATTCAGTGGTAGAGCACTTGCCTTGCACGTGTGAAGCACTGAGTTTGATTCTCAGCACCACATAAAAATAAATCAATAAAATAAAGGTATTGTGTCCATCTACAACTAAAAAAAATTTTTTTGAAAGAAAGAAAGCTCGACCACCCATTCTATCAGAATCTTATCCTTCTTAAATTGTTTCTCAGATACATTGTTTTGATTGGAAGATGTCACCTTCTCTGGGCCTCCAAGTTAAGCATTCTAGAGATCCTTTTTTCTTACATCTTAGCTCAAAGTCCTACCTCCCCTCCAATCCTCCCCATACCCCTAGTACACCCTGATGCCAGCAGCTGGTAAGGGCTGCCCTATGTGCCCCACACATTCAATTCCCTGCTCCACTCCTCAACCGCCCTCCGTTTCCCAGCCCCCTGAAGCCCGTTCTGCTCAGTGGTCCCACAACTCCCCCGTGAAGCTTCTACTCGGCACAGAAGCAGCCAGAGGGTTTCTTGGCCTATGAGCCTCCAAAGAGACCCCTAGCAGTGTGACGTCTAGGGGATCTCCTGTTAACCTGAGTCTGCCAGGACTTCCAGGATTCCCATTGCCTGGGCTTGTCTAAGGAGGCAGATGGAGTCTGTGCCAACAAAACACAGCTGCAGGCAGACCCCCAGAGGAAAGCCACTCAGCCTCGTGACAATGGGGAGGTGCTCACAGAGCCCAGGGCCAACCCAAACCCCCACTGTCACACTGCCTGGATGGGAGCTGGAACCCAGACATCAGTCATGGTCAGAATCTGGCTCAATGGAACTAAAGGATCAGAGGTCACTAAGGTGGGCCTGGGAGGGGCGCCAGAGCAAGGAAGGATGCAGAGAGTTGAAAAGACCCCTCTCCACAGGAAACAGAGCCGGCAGGTCAGTGGAGGACACAAATGTTTGTGTTCAGTGGCAGGAGAGGGCCCCAAGCACAGCACAAGCTGCAGGGTACCAGTGGGCAGGGTGGGCTGTCTTTGCCAGGCAGAATCCCAGGATGAATGAAACTCATCAGGACAGTCCTGCTATCGCTGCAGATTACTTTAAAGCAGCCTTACAGATGCCAACAGGCCCATCTGCTCCAAAGCCAAAGGCAAGTGCCAATCAGGAAAGCAGTAATAGACTTCCTTCCCTTTCTTTACTTACCTTCCTAATAATAGAGATTTGAGGCCCAGAAGTACCTGATTCTAACTCGAGGGTAGCTAGCAAATTTCTGGCGTATGTCACAAGGAAACAAAGCTTCATCTGAATATCCTGGGGGAGAGTGAAGAAGAGTAAGGGAGTTTGTTTAACTGAACTATTCCCTTTCAGACTCAAGCAATGATATGCCTCCACAGAACTCTCTAGATTTATCTAAAATTTAACTGAAGCGCTTGCTAGAAATGCAGATTCCTGGGTTCTGATTGGAGCATTTGGTTCGTAGGTCTAGATGAGGCCCAGGTGGCCCAAAAACCACCCTTTAAGGAATACAGCCCAGGAGCAAAACTTGGGTAACAGAGGGTAGACACATGCATGGGAACCAGCACATCTACAGAGAAGTTGTGGTCACCTGAAAGAAGGGACCATTTAATACAGGCTGAGGTGGGAGGCAGGCCCTTTCATTGTGTAACCGGCCTCCAGTCCTTGCGCCGTTCCTTCACCAGCCGCAGCTAGAAGTCACTGTGCCCCAGAGGCTGCCTCTTGCCTCCCGATCACCGTGAATCTTCACTGGACCCGCCAATGTGGCTCACTGTGGCTTTCTGGGTAGGGAAGGGCGAAGAGGGTACAGTGTCGGACAGACCAGACAGAACAAATCAATCCCAGCCTGTCCACATGGCCACAAGCTGGAGGCACGAGAGGCCCCAGTGGGCGCTCTTTACTCCAACAACATGAACAGCAGCTGAGACATTCCAGTGGCTTTCCCTTCGCCGCCCCCGAGGAAACATCCCCAAACCAAGATTCTCTCTGGCAAATTCCCTGGTTCCAAAGTTCCGATCATCCTCAGCCCTTGGAAGTCGGAAAACAGTTCCAGACTGTGGGTCAGATAGGCTGGTCACGGGATACAGGGATGGGGAGGCAGAGGCAGCCCTAGGGTTTGGATGCAGGAGTGTTCAGAGGTGATATGATCAGGTTGTAAGCTGTAAACTCATCAGTGGATTCATCCAATGGATGGGTTACTGCGTCCAGTGGTAATTGTAGGCAGGTGGGGCACGGCTGGAGGAGGTGGGTCACTGGGGGTGTGCCACTGGGAATTTTATCTTGTCTCCCTGGCTCCTCTCCCCGCCCCCCCCCACCCCCTCTCTGCTTCCTGGCTGCCACAAGGTAAACCACTTTCTCACTTCAGGCCCAAAGCAAAAGAATTGTCCAACCATGGACTGAACCTCTGAAACTGTACATCAAAATAAACTTTCCTTCCTCTAAGTTGCTCTTGTCAGGTATTTTGGTCACAGTGATAAAAAGCAGACTAACAGAGACATCAAGCACCCTCTGGGGGCATGTCCAGTTCCACACATGGTTCAGAGGTCCGGATAAGGCTAGAATGTCATCATTTAAGCCTTCATCTTTTCTCCCCCCAAGGGACCTTCAGGTGTGGTCCCATCCAACTCCATGTAACGGCGTGAGTGGCAGGACAGGGGCCTTCTGGGCATCAGCTCCTATGCAATGCACAAGACTGGGCCACGCAGGTGTGTGACTGCTGTGTGCACAGCACCAAGAGCACCCACACAGTCACCCATTGTGGCCCCAAGGCCACCTAAGAAGTCTCTGGTCAGTTTTTAAAGCGCCTAAGGACTGAGGACAAGTAATTCCATGAACAGACCACCTTTTTCTTCCTGTTCTAACTTCTGGGAAATTTAGTGAGACACATAATGGCTCTGGTGACAGTGGAGCTACTCAGTAATGGAAGTGACACTCAGGGGTAGGAATGGGGGGTCAAGAGTTCAGAAAGGTGTCTAGCCAACACGGAAGGGGTAACCCCCTTCCCTGGAGCTTCCTTCTAAAGATCAGGGAGTACAAGAACACAGGTACCCAAACCACGGGATGGTTAACTCAGAGAAGAGAAGAGAAGAGAAGAGAAGAGAAGAGGGGAAGTGAGACCCAGGCCAGAAGCAGCAGGCTGGGGTTCTTGTCTGTGACTTCTCCCACTCCCCTCAGCTGCACCGAACACTGTGGCTCTGCAGAGTCTCAGAGACAGGAACTTGGGAATGTGGTCAGGAACCAGATCTGGACAAAAATGGGCCAAAATGGGCCCACACAGATTCTACTTACTGATTGCTTCTCCCCTGAAGCTCCTCAGCTGGGCGCCTCTACCTACCCCTCACTCTAGCCACTGAAGAAGCTGCTAAGGTGACAACAGGTGACACTGACTTAACATTTTCCTCCCAAACACTTAAAATTCTGAGTTTCCCAAACCATGTTTTATGTAGTCAGCACTAAATTAAAACGCTAACAGGGCCTTTAGAGACTTGGAAACATAAACCCAGGACCAGAGAGGTCAGATGGTTTGGGATGAAGGAAAATCAGCTCCCCTCCAATAGGGCAGCACCTAGGCACAGTGGCTAACAGGGGACTGTCCCAAGCTCAAGAGGCCAGAAGGGGCCACGAGTTCACAGTGGCAGCACACCAAACCTTATACCTCTATGTGGTAGAAATCTGGTAATCATTGTTTTCTTCTTTATAATTTACCGTGGTTTCTATACTTTTCAAAATAAGTATTAAAATATTTCCTTTTAATTAGGAAAAAACAGGTACGTATTGCTGATGGTGCATGAAGCTGATCAGTCTGTTAAAGCAACTGATTAATATGTAAAAGAACTTAGAAACGATCCTCCCTTCCATGGACTATTAACCCAGCCCCTGGGAAGTATCTGAAATGTGGGAAAATGTCCACGTGAAGAGAATATTTCAAGGCATTTTCTCTGACGGCTCAAAGTGCGAAAACAAAAATACGCACTCAACGGGGAAATGATAAGGAGAGTAGGCCACCTGCCCTGGCCTGAGGCAGCAGGTCTTTACCTGATGGGCCAGCCTGACTGACCACATGGTTTCCTTCCTCGAGAGCCTCGTCCCTGCTCTGTGGCAAAGGGCCCAAGGCCAGGAGCACCTCGCAGCCGCACAGAACAGCTCCCACTCTTCTGGTGCTTTCAGAAAGCACCTTAGCCTGACAGTCCCAGCTTGTGTCGATGGCCAGCCGGACGAGGCACCAGGAAGTGCTAGGAGCATCAGCTCCAAGGACCTGTGCCTCTCTGAGGTCAGAAACAGCAGAGCTGGTTTCACGGCTTCAGTCCCCCCAGAAACACCCTCAGACAAGAGATTTACAGCAGGCCTTTGGGTTTTACTGGGAGTTGTCTTAAGGACCAAGAATATAGAAAAGGTTTCTGTGTACTCCATGAAAAACGGACACCACCATCCCATGCACTGCTCTTCTGAAAGTGGTCCGGCCTTCAGCTTTTAGTGCTAACAGAAGTGTGTCCTTCCCATGAAATGGTATATACTTCCTCCTATCAGGAATAAGCACTGCTTATTTCCAATTTCCCTTTTTGTTTTGGTGGCCAGGAAGCTCAGAAGCAGGGTCAGTACTGACTTACAAAAGCTAACCACTTTTAATATCAGGCTAAATGAAGGCAAACACAGAAAGATAGATACTACATGATCTCACTCAGGTGAAATCTAAAATGAATTGAATGTACAGAAACAGTGGAGCCATAGTTATCAGGACTGGGGTGAAGGAAACAGGTGATGTCAGACAGAGGGTACAAATATTCAGTTACCAGATGAAGAAGATCAGGGACCTAACACAGCATGGCGACTATAGTTAAAGATCCTGTTCGGTTTAGTTGGGATTTGCTAAGAGTTCTCAGTACCCTTATCTCACTCACACAATGATAACTATGTGCGGTGAGGGATGTGTTCATTAACTTGTCTGTGGTCATCATTTCACAATGTATCCGTCTATCAGATCATCACACTATATACCTTAAATATATACGATCTTCAACTGCCAATTATACCTCAAGAAAGCTGAGGGGAAACCAGGTGAGGTGGCACACACTTAATCATCCCAGAGACTCAGAGGGCTGAGGCAGGAGAATCCCAAGTTCTAAGCCAGCCACAGCAACTTAACAAGACCCTGAAATAAAAATAACTTCAAATAAAAAATAGGGCTGGGGTTGTGGCTCAGTGGTAGAGCACTTGCCTAGCATGCTCGAGGCACTGGGTTCGATCCCCAGCACCACATTAAAAAAAAAAAAAATTAATTAAAAAAATAAGCAAAATAAAGACATTGTGTCCATCTACAACTAAAAATCTAAAAATAAATAAATAAAAATAAAAATGGCTGGGTATGCCATTCAGTGGTAGAGTACCCCTGGGTTCAATCCCCAGTACTGAAGGGGGGGAAAAAAAAGGAAAAAAGAGAAAGCTGAGAGGAGAAACTTTTGGTTTTTTTTTTTTTAAAACTAACCTCTTTTAACAGTGTTTCCTGAGCCCTCTGACAAAGCTCTAGTTCTTCTAACTGGAAGACTCAGCTGTACACAGCCCTATCATGTGTCTACCTCAACTTTTGGGGGGAAGAGGCAGGAAAGGTACAAATACATATATATTCATGAAACAATCTTCCTTTCCCCAGGGAAGGAGCATAAAGGCACTGTAGCTATATAAGAAAAAAAAAATGTTTTTGATAAAATGCCAAGAGGGGAAATAAAAAAGCCAAGCTCCATTTTATATGCACTATGATTACCGCTATCAAAATCCTGCAGGCATGAAGATACAACCACAAATAGGTTTCTGCAAATATAAACTGTTTTGTTTAGGTGAAAGGGTTAGACAGTCCTTTCCCTCTGAAGTCCTTTATCTTCTCAGAAGGAATGGGAGGCCATGGGGGTGAAGCCAGCAAGGGAGCTGCTGCTGGCCTTTCCTAAGTCATCTCAAGGGCTGCTCCTGGGGTGGAGGAGGGGACCCCATTTGGATCCTTAGAGGACGGCTCCCAGTGGCATTTCTGAGGGCCCTGAGGAAGGTACCTGGTGCCCTGAGTCACACACATTGTTCAAGACTCCTGCAGTCAGTCCCCTGTCCTGACTTGTTCTGCTGAGCACTCAACTGGGCAGGCACACGGGGGATGGGGTGCTGAGGGAGAAGCCATGGACCATGACCCCAACCTCCAGGTGCCTAGGACTTTATCACCCAACTGTCACCCACTTTGTCACCTCAGCCTTCCTGGGTCAGGTCAAATGCTGAAAGCTCTCCTCTTCCACCTCCAGGGACCATCCCCATCTGCCCAAGAGACTCTCCTACGGCCAGCGCTTCTCCTTCCCAGCCCTCGGCACCCCTGAAATCACACCCTCAGCAGCTAGCTGCCCAGCCCCAGACTCTGAGCCCAGGTCTAGCACAGCTGCGGGTGGTGCCAGTCCCCACTGGCTGAGGGACTAGAACAGGGGATGGCTCCCAGGATGGCCAGGAGCCATCTTTACTGGCTGGTGAAAACAGCCTACATCCAGGCCAGGGCAATGCTGGGGGATCCAAGGAGTGGTACAGGCAGGGTCTGCCGCTCAGATTCCCCCCTAGCCTTGGAGGGCTAGCAGAACAGGCAGGGCTGGCTCACCACCTTGCAGGTGGGATGAGCTCACTCCCTTCCAGGGCATCCTTGGAAATGGAAACCCACAGTAGAGATGGTTCCCATGGCAACAGGCCAGCACCTCCTCCACAGCCTTCCTTGGAGAACCATTTGCAATTAGATGCCCATGGTCACTTAACCCACCCTCTCTGGCCTGAATCCTCAGAACACAGAAGAGAGAGTCCTTCACGACAGGCAGCAGAGGTCACCCTCCCGGACTCCAGTACCCTGAGTCTACTCAGGCACCTTCACATGCCACTCCCGCCCTCCAGGATCATTCCTCCTTTGGAGAGTTCACTATGAGAAATTCTATTCTGAGCTAGACTCCTTCTCCACACGGCTTCCAACAAGTCCTACTTCTCCCACTTGGGCCCACCCAATGCAGCCCCTCTTCCAAATGACATCCTAGGTCCTTCTCTAAGCAGCCCAGCTTCCAACAAGTAGCCCTCTGCACACTTCCCACCCTTCCCCACCCAAAACACAGGCTTCTGCACATGGATGACACTAGTCTGCAATCCTCTCCACATGTGGGTGCAGGTCAGACGGCCATGTGCTGAGCAGCTCTCAGGACAAGCCCATGCTATTGCCCTGAAGATGGCCAGAGCTTGTCCCTCCACTGTCTCAGCCACTCAGCAGGCATCGTCACCCACCCCCAGGCATCTTTCGCTCCAGCTGCGTCCACCCACTCCCTCACACTCATCTCCCGCCCTTCCCTCCCCAGAACTTGCTGCTGCCTTTCTCCTGCCTTTGGTCATACTCTTTGCCAGGCCCATCTCCCTGCACCCTTCGCCACCACCCCCTTCACCTGACTCACTCTTACGTTTTCCGATTTTTTACTTTGCTGTGCTGGGGATCCAACCCAGGGCCTCATGCATGCTAGCAAGCACCCTGCCACTGAGCGCACCCAGCACTCCAGATCTGACTTTTCACTCACAGTTACCACCTCCTCCAGAAGTCATACCTGCCTCTTCCAGGCTAGATTGGGGTCTACCTCTCTGTGCTCCCTTCTATACTGGCTGTGACCTCTTTGTACAAGATAGGAAAAGTGACAATCCTGGGTCCCTCACCCACTGGCCTGCTCAGAAGCACACAGATAAAGCACTAGCTGTTACCTGGAAGGAACTGGTCTATAATGGGCTGCAAAAGCCTCAATGGTCCATAAGATTATAATGGAGTTCAAAAATTCCTATCGCCTCGTGACTCATAAGCACTTAGCTTGTGTAAGCATACTTTCTGAGGCTCACACAACCATGCAATCACCTGACGATGCAGTTTTTAGACCAAGCCCCCATCGTTAAGTGATATGTGACTATCTGTTACATCTGGGTGGCAAGCACACGGGTGTCTGTTTTACTCTTCTCTGTACTTTTGCACATCTCATGTGGAGGCTCTATGGCTGGCTGTGTGGTGCTTCTGATCCCAAAGTGTCATTTGAGAAATCTCCTGTGTTCTGCTGAACTCGCCCCTCAGACACTCTCCGGCCACCCCGGGGCTGGAGCTCAATGCTACAGCTGAGCACCTGCACGTGCCTGGCAGAGCACGAGGGTAGGCTTTATTCACACCATAACATCACTCCATCTCCCCTTATGCTTTTTCACTTGAGAAACTCCCAGCAGGGCGTCCTAGCACACTGATCTCAGCGTCCATAAAACAACCCAGATGGTTCAACACTACAGCCAGGTCCTGTTGCTAACTGTTGAAGCTGGGTTAACAGGCACACAACACTAGTCTCTCTGTGCCTGTGGGTGAATTTTCCATAATAAATTTTTAAAATTCTTCCTGCCATGCACCTTGGATAAGGAAAGAAATAAGAGTCAAACACTCCATGAAATGATACCTTTATTAAACTCTAAAGTACTTGCTGGCTGGATGTGGTGATGCACGCCTGCAGAGGCTGAAGCAGAAGGACCACAGTTTGAGACCAGCCTCAGCAAATAAGCAAGGCCCTGTCTCAGAATAAAAAAATAAAAAGGGTGAGGGATGTGGCTCAGTGGTAAAGCACCTCTGGGTTCAATCCTCAGTGCCCCCCCCCAAAAACAAAAATACTAGGTGACGGGACTTTTTCAATTCCACTTTAACCTGATGGGACCACCTTCATCTAGGCAGCACACGACTGTACCATGATCCACCAGAGTCCCGCAGCTCCTGTAAAACAGGTCCAGGTGACAACGGACACTGAAACTTGACTTGAAAAGAAGGAATCCCAAAGGCAAGGCCAGATTCAAGAGACAGACTCAGTCTGGCTCCTGGCAATCGGAGCATCTCAGCACTCCTGAGCAATGGCCCGGCCCCCATGTAATGGGTCAGAGGGGCCCACAGCCTGGGAAATGCTTTCCACCTGGCCTCTTCCCAGTAGAGACTGGTATTGTGCAGGGAGACTGGTAACACGTGTTCCTTGCATTCTTCGGGGACACGCTCCTGCTCTCCCAGCCCAGGATGCTGCAGCCAGGCTGGGAAGTACACCGTTGCTGTCTTGGGTTTTGCTGTGCATTACTTCTCAAGGTTTTGATTCCCAGTTAACTGGGCAATGCCCGCTCCCTTGTTGTGGGGAGGAAGCAAGATAACTGTGGGCAACAGCCAGCCAGCACAGGAACTTGACTTGAAAGAGGGGCAACTCAACCAGCTGTTTCAGAGGGTGCAGGCCTGGATCACCTCGACACAGCCAGGATAGTGCCCAAGAACTGCAGCCATCAAAGGCTGGGCCAGCACTGAGCTCTCAGGAGGACAAAAAGGCTGCCCCTGCCCAGAGCAAGGCGCAGCACAGTCTCACTCTCAAGATCACTCTTGGATGTGGCTGATGCTGGGGTGTCACTTGGGGGTGGAGGGAGAACAGGACAGACATGAGAAGAAAGGAATTGGGCAAAGAGAAGCCTGGAGAGGTGGATAAAAGCCCCCATCTGGCCCTGAGCCACGCCCCCGCCACTGCTTAACGCAGCACCAGGAATTCAGTCTCCATGACCAGAGAGGGCCACTTCCTGCTTCCTCAGGAATGTGCTGGAATGTGCAAGTCAGAAGAGAAGTATTTGGAGCTCAGCGAGTGGGGAGACTCAGCTCCGTCTCTAATGAGGGGCTTCTCTGCTCACCACCAGCAAGAATGACCTGGCGGAAAGGAAGGAGCCAGGGCAGTGGACAGCAATATGGGCTCTGGCCACTCAGTCCTGGGGCCCACGTCTAGTTCCCACCACTTTGCTGTGCAAAGAGGGGCAAATTATTTAATCTCTCTAAGCATCAGGTGTTTGGTGTTTTGTTTTGTTGGTTTTGGGGTTTTGTTTTTGTTTTTGTTTTTGATGGGGGACTGCTAGGGATTGAACCCAGGGGTGCTCAACCACTAAGTCACATCCTCAGTCCTTTTTTATATTTTATTTAGACACAGGGTCTCACTGAGTTGCTGAGGCTGACTAACTCTCATTCCTCCGGCCTCAGCCTCCCAAGTCACGTGCACCACCACAGGTAGTGCCTCAGGTGCTTTTGCAGAGCAGAAATAAAAATACCAAAGTAGTTTTTGTTTCTTTTTGCTTTTTTACAAGATGGCTATGATGATTTACTGACAGAATGTAGAGCTGGACTCTGCACATAGGAGTAAATGTGGGCTGTAGTTACCAGGACCATAGCCACCACTTCAGCCTCTGTCCCCAGGAGTCAGTGCAGGAGGGCTGGTGAATAAAGGCCCACCCACCTGTCCATCACTACCTCCAACAGGTAAAATTCACCTGAAATGGAGGAACCTGCAAGGGTGACTTCAAAAGGCGGTTTGTATATACTCAAAATAAAAGAATCCTTAGAAATCCAGCCCCACAAGGAAAGAACTCAGAGTGTCCTTGGACAAATCTTGTCAGACCGCCATTATGGACCTCAGTCTCTTCCTGTAAATACGGGAGGGTTCGATGACAGTGTAGGCTTGACTATTCTATGATATAATTTCTTCAAACTGCTGCAGGGGAGAGAAGAGTCAGAGCTGGGTCCTGAAAGTGAAGGACAGGCAGCCTATTGCCATCAGTCCCTTGGGCAAATTCCAGGCTGAAAGTCCTACTCCGGACCCACCAAGCCCACAGGGCAGACAGCCACCCTCACACCAGGCCTGTGCGTCAGGCAAACCGACACAAAAGATGAATTATGAACAGTCAGTCCACCTTGCAAGGAGGTAGAGATGTTTCTCCCACTCCTCCTGAGCCACCTACCCTGGAAGAGACCTGGACACCAGGCTGGGGGCGGGGCCAAAGCACCCTCCCCAGCCCCTCCTCCCCTCTCCAGGCACCTGGCTTCCCACTCAGAGCCACACCCTAAGCAGGCATTTTTAGAGTCAGAGCGAAGCAGGGCCCTGGACCCAGAGCACAGGCTTCTAGGTCTTCCCAGAAGGGAAGCTAGCTCAGTCACCTGCCCTGCCACACCCTCCCCAGAGGGTGGGGACAAATTCCTGAAAGCTGAGGACACAGAAGGCTCCTAAAACTGAGAGACTGTTTGCCAAATAGCTAGCCCTAATGGCCAACTCAGAAGCCTGGAGGTCAACCTCAAGGACACCTGAAGAAATAACTGATTCTGCTGAGTGTCCACCCAAGAGGTCAGAAACACAGAACACTGGCACTGCCCTGAGCCCAGGGATGGTTTCCAACCGCCCTCCTCCAATCCAGCCCCCTCGCTTTACAGGTGGAGCCCAGCATCACAGGGCCACAGTCGGCACTAATGCAACACCCACCCCCAGGCCCTGGTCCAAACCACTAGCATCCTCTTGTTCCCAGGAGACTGGACGGGATTCTACCAAACAGTTTTCTGACTTAATAGTTCAAAAAGGACCTTTCCACACCTACCCCCTCTCCCAAATGCCACCTCCAAAGTCCCAACAGAAAGAGAGGAGGCCAGTGAACCAAGGTCCTGTAAGACTCCACCTCCTGTGAGCAGGAGACACCACGGTCCTGTGTGGACCCCAGGATGTGGCTGCTAAAGACAGCTGCTGTCCCCTACTCAGAAGGGAATCCTGCTCCCCGGCCAAGAGACTGGAAGGAGAAGGAAAACTGAAGGTCTTACTTCCTTGAGGTCCCCAAACCCATAAAGAGGATCAGAAACTCCCTAAGATTTTCTGAATCAGAGGCCCTGGCAGCAGGCAATGACCCCACCCTCCAGGGAGGAAGGGGCAGCTGTAGAGGGACATGCCGGCATGTCTAGCACCTCAGAAGAGGAATGTGAAGTGGGCAGCTGGCCAAGAGGAAAACCACAGCTGGTCTTTCTATAACAGGGGTGGGAGGCCAGTGCCCCCACCCCATCCCACAATTAGACACCACAGGAGGGGCACTGAGCAGCATCCAAGGCGCTCACCCTATCCCCACCATGAGGCCAGCTTCTCTGGCCTGTGGCCTCCTCCTGACTCCAGGGCACACTTGAGTCTGAGGGGCCAACCAGGCCCCTCCCCTGGGCCCAGGAATCAACCCCACTACCAGAGCAGTCCTTGATGACTGAGATCATCGCCAACAGCATCTGCCAAACATATCCTGCTGGACTGTAGCTGCCCACACTCCCAGCCAAAAGCACCTTCTATGTGCAAGCTCTTGCCTGCTTGCTCTTCAGAGAGCTGGGATGAGCTGGTCAGGCAGGCAGGCTCCTGAGAAGTCACACTTTCCAAGGGCCCCCAGGAGACCCTGCAGGCCCACCTTCCATCACCCAAGAAGCCTTGGATCAGTGAGGATCAGCAGCATCAGCTTCAAATGTCCTTAGCCAAAAGTCGAACAGCAATGCCCAAGAGAGTGCACCAAGGGCCACTAGCAGGCTGCCAGCACACTGTCCTCTCCAGCTTTCCAGTCCCTCCTGTAGCCCAAAGGCTAACTGAGCAAGACAGGAAGAAGTGGCCTAGAGTCAAGGAAGGGGAAAAGGAGGCGAGAGCCAGGAGACCAGGCAGGGACAAAGACGACCTAGCTGTGACACCACTGGCTATCCCTGGAGCCTGGAAAAAAGGGGGTCACCATGGCTACCCACCTCTGCCCTCTTCCAGGCTTCATATCCAGAGCACAAATGCTCGTCTTGCAGACTAAACTGGCTTCCAAACACTGCAAGATGCCACTGAGAGACACGAACTATAAATTCATTTAGAAGCACTCCCAAGTTCACAGTCACTGCTTATCTGCTTCACCGAGATGTAATGAAAGAATAACTGCTACCCTGGGAGGAGGGAAAAATGGCAAGGTGGCGCCTGTCTCTAAGAACCTGTCAAAGCCCCAGAAACAGTCACAGACAAAGGAGCAAGTACCCACAGGGCAAAGGAGCCAGATGCCAAAAACACACCTGGCAGGGAAGAAAACAAGAAATGGAGACTGACTTCTGCCCTCCCTCATCAAACACCAGCAAGTCTTTGAACTCTGACAGAAGCACTGGCGGCAGGAAGCCACTAGGGCAGAGAGCCAGGTTCCAGTTCCACCTGCCACCTGCAAGAAGCTGAGTGACCTAGACAAGCCCTCCAGGCCTTAGCAGTCTCGGCCATGAAACAGGGATGCGGCACTTCCGCCAGGGACATCTCAACAGTTCAGGCAAAAAGCACAACACACAGAGCCAAGATCAGGTGTGACACTGCTGACCTGACGCCTTCTTTTCCTTTTGTGGTACCGGGGATTGAACCCAGGGGGCTTCACCATTGAGCTGCATCCCCAGACCTTTGCGTTTTTTTTATTTTGAGACAGTCTCTCACTATGTTGTTTAGGGACTCACTAAGTTGCTGAGGCTGGGCTTTGAACTTGCGATTCTCCTGCTTCAGCCTCCAGAATTGCTGGGATTACAGGCATGTAGGCCACACTGAGCCTGGCCTACTTATCTAAAGTTTTAAAACAGGCACAAACATATAGCCAGCCAGATAGAGGCAGGAACCATGTAAAAATGTAGGCTTAAGAATAAAACATGGACATGGGACAGTGGAAGGCTCCAGCAAAAGACAGGAAGGGAATTCAGGAAGAGAACGCTGGTACATTCAACTTTGTAATGTACTCTTTCCTTAAAAATTCTGAAGGCAACATGATCTTTGTGAACTAGTTTCAAGATCAGAAAGATACAGAAATACTTGCAGTAATCACCTGAACCTTTCAGTTCTTCAGAAACACCTGCACTGCCCACCAGCCATCTCATTCAGGCCTCGTGGATGACTATCTGCTCTTGCACACCACAGCACCAGGGTGTTTCAAGTTAGGGGCAGAGGTGGGACATGGGAGGATCGGATGCTCAGTGCCCTATTTCCAGACAGTCCCCTGGGCCAGCAAGGTAGGCCTCAATTGGGCCTTCTCCTGAACCTGTGGCTTCTGAAAAGGGGATAGGGGCAGGTTCCCCATCTGGGCACCCTGGGGAACCAGTGTGGCCTCACTGTCTGTGCCAAGCAGCCTCACTCAGGGAGTGCTAGATGGACCCACCAAACTAAGACCCCAATGAGGCATTACTCAATTTAAAGCAAAAAACAAAACTATATATGGTCAACCTCTGAATTTACTGTGGCTTAACCTTAATAAAGAAGAAGCTGGGCATGGTGGTGCACAACTCTAATACCAGCTACTCAGAAGGCTAAGGCAGGAAGATTACAAGTTTGAGGCCAGTCTCAGCAACCCAGGGAGGACCTATATTCCCAGCACTGCCCCCCCCAAAAAAAAGAAAAAGAAAGAAAGAAAAGAAAAAATAAGAAAAGAAGAAGAAAATGTGTGGGAATATAGCTCAGTGGTAGAGTGCTTGCCCAGCATGCACAAGTCTCTGGGTTCAACCCCTAGCACTGTAAAACAAATGAAAACAACAGAAAAATAGAAACACATCCTTCAGGGCTTCACACATGCAGAGACACTTTCAAACAGTCCTGGCCACCAGTAACCTCGATGAAGGGCAGGAAACCAGGGGTCTGGCCCCATTTCCCTGCCTCCAGGAAAACACGATTCATGAGCCGCCGCCTCCTCCACTTCCCAGCCCCCAGGGCTAAGTCTGGAAAAGCACTTTGGGTTCCTGGAAAGAAAGGCCCTTCCGAAATATCGGGAACTGGACTGGAAAGTGCCATTATGTACTATCTGGAGGATGTCTGCTAGGTTTGAAGGGAGCCACTCCTCTGCCAAAGTCGAGGCTGTGGCCAAACACAACAGAGGGGGCTTCTGGGAGCCAGTCACGCGGGTGAGCCGGCACTCACACGGACAGGGGAGGGAGGGATCCTGCTTTCTGTTGCTGGGACTTGACTGACAAGGATTAAAAACTCTACTTTTCTCTCCATCTCCAAACCACAAGATGTGAAGCGTGGCCATCTCCACGTGGGACATAAGGAGAATAGATAAAGTCTGGTCTCCATGGCCCCCTCCTGCCCACATGCAAGCTTGGTGCCTTTCTTCCAACATGGAAAGCCAAGTTCCACCAGGGGACCTGCCTGAAGGAGGCCACCCACCTCGAAGTTCCCTCCTCTGGTGTCATTTCACCTACAGAGGACTTGAAAATAGAGCTCAGCACCAGTCCATCCTACTCCCATCAGTTATAATCAGCTTTGCAGATGGCTTTTAAAAAATAAATCTTCAGGCCCATAAAAATGTTCCTTTACAAGCCCCAGCCTGGCCTCCGATCAGTCCCCACAAGCTCTAACCACCAAGAAACAGAAACAGGGGTAAGGAAGAAGAGGCTCCCTCCCCCCTTCTCTGCACAGAGCAGAACCATTTAGGGATTTTGACTTAGACCCTCAGCCGCCCCATAAGGCTCAAAGGTGGGGGTCAGGAAATGGCCCTGTCCTCTTGGTGCTCTGACTCAGACCAGCTCCACCAAAGCCAACCTGAGTTCCCACACTTGCCCTCACCACTTTCTTAGCAGTCTCAGGGTTTAAACAGAGCCTCACACTGTGTGGGTTTCACCACGTGCACAAGATTCTAAAATCAAAATAAACCTGAGCCCCAGCTACCTGGTTCAAAGCCTGTTTGGTTCCTGTGGTGACCACAAAGGAAGACTCTCCAAACAAAGGAGGCAGGGAAGGAGAAACAGAAAGGAGACAAGAAGAGGCAGCAGAGGGGAGCAGGGCTACGAAATCTTCAAGCAGAAGAAGCCAGTTCCCAAAAGCTGGAGTCAGCACCAGAGAAGCCACCAGGGACCCAGGGGGCCCTCCAGCTCAGACCCAAGTCTATTCCTGACAGTCTTTCTACTGAAAAATGCAGAAAAATATAATTAGCATCCTCCACTATCTTTTCAGTCAACAAAAGTTAACTTCAGGGCTTGGGGACACTGAGTGGCAGGGTGCTTACCTAGCTTGCACGAGGCCCTGGGTTCCATCCCCAGCACCACAGTGGAAGAAACTTCAGAAAGGCCTATGCCTGTCCCCTCTAGTCTCAGGACTCTTTAGTCAAAGACTTGGATTCAAAATCAACTCTACCCCATTGAAGTTGCAGCCCCCAGTAAAGTCACTTAACCTTTATGAGTCTTACTTTCCCTGGCTATAAAATAGAAATAAGACCTCAAAAGCTGTCTCATCGTGATTTATGAAAGAAATCACATCATATTAAATGTGAAAGCATAAATGTTAAAAATCATGAATCATCTCATGAGTACTTAATTACATGCCATCTCCAATATTATTTCACTTATATTTAAAGTTTGTCTCTCAATTAAAACAAACTCCTTAATAGCAAATGGGGTGTGTTTGTGTGTGTGAGTACTTTTAGTTTGACCTCAGCATTCTGAGGTCAAACGGCCTGACTTCATCACCTGGCTTAGCACTGGTCACTCTTGGATAACTTACCTCCTCTGGGCCTCAATATCCCTGTGGTTAACAAGAAAACCAACAGTCCCTTCCTCAAAACGTTGCTGGACAGACTGAGGTAATCCAAACCATTTAACCTTTAATCAATATCAACTAATATCTTTATTTAGTTGGCAAACAGAGACACTGTTAATAAACACTGACTGGCTGGTTGATATAAAACAGGCAACTCTTCCTGGCCTTTCTTTTCCCATCTTCTCTTCCCTTCCCAGGAGGTAGATGGTGTTTATTAACACTGACCTCAGCATCTAGGGCTTATGAAATGCCCAGTTCCCTTTAAGGGCCAAAGGTACCAGCACTGTCACTTCCAGCCCATTCTCTGTGCAATTGTGAGCATGTGACTCTGTGGCTCTGGCTCGGGATCTTCGCCTATAAAGAGTGAGTATTCTACATACTTGACCAAGCTGCCGGGAATGTGAAACAGGGCCACCGACAGAATGTGTGTGACACACAGTCCACATGCAGGAAGGGTTTCTCTATCCTAACCCCCACCCTGAGGGTGATGGGACTGGAGAGGACCCCATTTCCTCTCAGTGGAGAATCTCCCAGCCCCAGAAGTGGCCGACGGTCGCCAAGGACCAAGCAGGCAGTTTCCAGGGGAACAGCATCCTCTGTATCTACGCCCAGTTCCCATCCTCGGCTGACTTTTATTCTCCTCCCACCTCTGTAGTGGGCTAAGTCACCTTCCCGGCGATTGCTAGGCAACCTCCGGGAGAGGTGCCCTGCCTCCCCATCCTGCCTCTCACCTTGCACCTGGGACCCTGAGGAAAGCTGCCCAAGCCTGTTAACCCCGGCCATGGCAGGAGAGAAGCCATCTAGGCCCAACAGGGCAGGGGGGTGGGACTTTCCCCAAGGGCTGGGAAATGAGGAGGGCCTCCCCCGCCCTCCCCAGCCTTCTGTTTGCCTGTGCTTATCTGTCATCTATTCTTAGGCAGTTTCCAAGAAAGGGGCCACATCAGATACCAGGCTTTTTATGAAAGCTGCCCTTCCTGATGATTTTCCTCTCCTCTCTCCCCCATTAGCCCAAATCCTTGGCCCCAGAGTCAAGATGAACAAGGGGGACACACAAATAAGGACAAGCGATGAGGATGGCAGATACCATCAGAACTTCTATGAAAGGGGCTGGAGATGTAATTGGTGGTGGAGCCCTTGGCTAGCATATGCAAGGCCCTGGGTTCCAACCCCAGCACTCAAAAAAATCAAAATTAAAAAAAAGAAAGGAATTCCTGTGACAGCATTCACCTCTGGGAGGTGAATGACAGGCAACTGTCATTTTCTTCTTTATATTCCATATTACTTAGTCTCTTCTTAGGTTTTTTTCCAAGTTGAGATCTAATTCCTATACCCCCAGCATCACTATTTTGAGGAGCAGAATTCAGCGGTTTTAAATATTTCATGAGGTTGTGCAACCATCACCGCTATCTAATTCCAGAACATCTCCTCACTGGGGTTTTCTTTGTATACATTTGTCTTTGGTTAAATGTTCCTACACACGCATGCATGTGTTTCATAAGCATCTGAGCAAAGTCGTGAGGAGTGGAAACACCAGGCCAGGGCCGCCTTGCTTCAGATCCCAGCACCTCTGCTGGCTGGCTGGCTGGCTGGCTGGACGATCCTGGAAATGTCCTGCATTGCTAAGCCAGTTCCCCCATCTGCAAAATGGGGAAGCAGTTGTACCCACCTAACAGGGTAAGAGCACATTTTAGAAAGGGTGAGTCATTATAGTAAGAATTTTCTTGACTCTTTTAAACTGTGGAGGGCAGGAGCCAGCACTTTGTGGTGACGAAGGCAAAGTTGCCTGTTTGAGCAGCATCTCAGGGTGCACAGGATATAAGAAGGCTCTGTTGGGAAGCCATATTCCCAACATTCTCGCCCATGTCAGATCTGTGGAGATGACCCAGCTCTGGCTGCTGGGGACAACCAATTTCTAGTCATTGGTCCAGGAGGGGGCTGGATCTGGACCAACTCCTAGCTGCTGTGCTCACACCACATGGGCTGAATCACCGAGGGGCAGGTCGGGTTCAAGGACACTGTCATACTTGGCTTTGAGGCCTACATATCACTAGGCTGGCCTCACAATGCCCCACTCACCCAAATCCTATCAGATAACCTCCAGGAAGGATATAACCCCATGGGAGAAGGGGAGACAGGGCCTGACTAACCCTCTCTGGTGGCTCACCCCACCTGCTGGGGAGGAAGGACTCAAGGAGGCTCTGGCTTGATGCCCAGCTGGGGAACAGGTAGGAACTCTTGGTTGTGCATGGAGAGCAAGGAAGGTGGGCTCTCAGGGTGACTCTGCACCCTGGTTTGCTGAGTCCCCTGCAAACTCCCTGCTGCCAAGGCTATTGGCCTCAGTTAGGACCAGTTTGCATGAGCAGTACTTAATAGGATGCTGGCACCTTCCCAGATAAGGACAGAACCCTGTGCTGAAGAATGAGTAAGGCTAGGGCTGACCTGTCTGAATGGAACCAGGGAATTAGGCTAAAGGGGTTTCCTCTGCCTGTATCCTTTTGGCCATGACCTCTCCAAGGACCTGCAAACAGGAACCATCCAATCCACCTCTAGCCAGAGGTCTGCAGGCCATGCATCAGTGTCCTTGAGGAGAAACTCAGCCTAGTTTGTGTGACCCTTCCTGCAGAGAGGTGGCCTACTGACTGCTGTCAAGAGGGAATAGAGACGGGGTGGGCAGGGAAGGTGGCCTCCGGCTCCACACCAGACCATTACACACTAAGGGCAGCTCAGTGGGGCTAGCTGGCTGGGATGACGCCAATACCTGCACAGAGGTGTGGGCCTTGACAGCCAGACCTGTGACCTACTCAGACAGCTTGGCCTCAGCAAAGTGAGAGGTCAGCCCTGGGAGGGACCGAAAGAAGCCCAGTGAAGGAGAACAATGGAAGGGGGTGTCCCCGCAAATGACTCACTGTGGCTCTTCTCTGCCTTTCCAGGCTTCATCTCTCTCCCCTTGTCTATTCTATTCTCCCTCATGCACACATGCATACCCAGGGAATGTGGCTTCCCAACAGAGCCTTCTTATATCCCTTGCACCCTGAGACACCACTCAGCAGGCCCCTTTGCCTTCGCCACCACCCCATGACAAAGTGCTAGCGCCTGCCCTCCATGGGAGTAGGGGAGACACTGTCTTGCCACTCCTCTGGGTCTTCCTGGTCCCCTCTCCACCTAAATAGTGATTTCCTGACCCCACACACAGAAAGCAGAGCATCTGATGAGTTCAATTAACACCCACTGACCAACTCTGCAGGAGGAATGGCCAGCATTCTTATGCTACAAAGGAGCTGGATGGGCTCTTTCCTCTAGCCACACAGAAGCATGACCATGAGACCAGGTCACATCTCAGGCTGCTCCACCCTGGCTCTAGACCCACAGGAGGGACCATGTCTTGTGTGACAAGTCCTCAAGCCATATTTATGGTTTATGGTTACTGGCCAGGTGCCCAGCCCCAGGCCTTCCCTCAGAAGATGGAAAGAGAGGGGGCCTTGCAGCACCTCCCCAAGAAGTGAGATTCAAGCCAACAAGTTTCTTCCTTTTCTTCCTCAGAAGGCCACATAGTGACCACGCAGCCTGCAGGAGCCTGCCAGCCTCCCTCCCACACACCCAACTCCAGTGCTCAGCAACACTGGGGCCGCTGGAGGGCCCCTGGAGGGCTGCCATTCCTCAAAACTGGAAAATCTGGTGCACGGTGATCTTCTACCTGCCTGACCCAGGGCCAACTGGCTCCAGAAGCCTGATGGTCCAGCCCCTGACCCTCCCAATAACTTCGTCAACCAGCGGGGCACCTGTTCTCAGCACAACCACATGGAACAGGGTTTGGAGAACAGGCTTGTTGCATCAAGTCCTGGGTAAAGTGGGGCTGGACAAGCTGCTGGAAAGTGTGGGCAAGACCCAAAGAATGCCCCCAGCTACACACTCCTGGGCTAACTGGCACACAGAGGTCATTTATACCAAGTGGTCATTTTTCCTGTACCCTAATAAGCAGATGAATTTTTTTTTGGGGGGGGTAGGGCATGTACCAGGGATGCTTAACCACTGAGCCACATCCCCATCCCCTTTTGGTATTTTATTTAGAGATAGGGTCTTACCGAGTTGCTTAGGGCCTCACTAAATTGCTGAGGCTGGCTTTGAAATCATGATCCTCCTGTCTCAGCCTCCCAAGCCACTGGGATTATAGGCGTTCACCATCATGCCTGTCCCCAGACACAATTTTTAAGCACTTGTAACATCCATCCCTTCATTCTGTATACCAAGTAGGAAAGGGCAAGCAAGGGAGCCTACCTCATTCCCCAGGTGAAGAGATTGTGCAATCAGAGGGGTTTAATGACTTGAAATGAACTCAGGGTTAGAGACAAAGGACAAAACAAGTCCCATATGCTTCAAGCCAACTCTGGCTTGTCAAAGATAGGTTTATAGTCTATGTCTTGCCTATTGGGTAAAGGCCACAGGAACTCTGGTTACTCCAAAGAGTTAACAATGATTGAGTACTCACTATATGCTAGGTGCTATGCTAACTCTCCTACAAACATAGCTTCCCTTAAAACTCCACCAAAACTGTATCAGGCAGGAACTATATTATTTCCATTTCTCCAAAGGTATCATCAGGTACAGAGAGGTAAGTGGCTTGCCCAATGGAGCACAGCTGGTCAATGGAGAAGCCAAGATTTGGATTCCCCAGTGTGCCCAGAGCACATTTATCTGAGGAGGCTGTAATCAGGATACAGCCCCAGGATAGGGTAGTTTATCTGGAACATAAAGCATTTCACTTCCACTCCCAATCCCCAGCCTGGGACTGAGAGCCAGGAATAATGCCGTTTATCCAGTTTTTCAGTGATACTTCTTAACCAGGCCACCTACAACAGCGCTGCCCCTGTGATAGGCACTAGGAATTCGGAAGAGAACAGGACAGGCTGGGTCTCTTGGTGCCAAGGACAGTGACATGGGGGTGAAGCCATCAGGAGTGGAGAATAGTAAAGAGTCTCAAGATGGAAAACCCAGTTTTTTCTCTTTCAGGTTTCATTTCCACCAGGCATTACCCTGGTTTGGGATGTCCTGTCCTTCCCCAGATAAACCCATCCACGGTAGGCCTTCCTCTCTGCAGCCCTCCACCTTGACTTGTGTCTTTGGTTTATGTCCTGCAATGGTCTCCTGTCCAGAAGTGAGCCTAAGCCAGGAGGCCTCACCCCAGACTCTCCTGATCAGCTTATCTCCCAGCTGCACCCTATTGAGTAGTTTCTAGCAATTCCATATGGAATAGAAAACTGCTGTTCTGAGCTCCGACTAAATTGCTGACCCATAGAACAGAGATACAATTAAAAGGTTGTTATGGTTGGGGTTGGGGCCCAGTGGTAGAACGCTTGCCTAACACATGGGAGGCACTGGGTTTGAGTCTCGGCACCACATAAAAATAAATAAAATAAAGGCATTGTGTCCATCTACAAAAAAAAAAAAAAGGTTGTTGTTTTAACCCACTGAGTTTTAAAATTTATTGCACAACCAAAGATAACCAGAATATAAGTGTAACAAAAGTAATTACAAATATTGGAGCTTATAAATGAAGTTATACAAAGATGTTTTCTCTTAAAAAAAAAAAAAAACGAACGAAGCCTGTCTCCCTATGACCTGGGTTGGCATGGATACAGAATTAGGGTCTGGGCTTAATCCACAGCCATCTTCATTCACCTGCCAAGGCCGCCTCTTTGTTTCAACATCCATTCACTCTACAAATATTGATTAAGCTTCTCGATATAAAGAAGCCCTGAGGCTGGCATCTGTGGGAACACACGTTCAACCAGAATCTCCAGGACTTCAGAGGCAAAAGGGAGAATGAAATTTTACAGCACAGCTGCCATTTTACACATCTTCTCCAATCAACGTACATCAGCTCATTTTTATACATAAGGACTTGATGGTTCCAAGAAGAACCTGCCAGAGGTCACAAGTACAGAGCCATGCTCCTGCTCCTAGTCTACGTTCCCTCTGCCTGCCTGACACCTGCATGTACATACATACACATACAGGCACACTCAAGATCCATGAGAGAATGAGCCGGGATCCTGAAAAGAACAATTGCTCCTAGGAAAGATGGTTCAGAACTCAGCCTGGAAGATCAGGAAGAAGGGGCTGGGGATGTGGCTCAAGCGGTAGTGCGCTCGCCTGGCATGTGTGCGGCCCGGGTTCGATCCTCAGCACCACATGATCCTCAGCACCACATACAAACAAAGATGTTGTGTCCACCAAAAAAACTAAAACATAAATATTAAAATTCTCTCTCTCTCTCTCTCTCTCTCTCTCTCAGGAAGACTCTAGAAGACAGTCAAGTATAGGAAGCTCCTCTACTTCACATACTCTGTTCCCAGAGCACTGTAATCTGCGTCTGGAGGTATGGAGACCAGCCTGAACAACTCTGTACTAAACCATTCTTGGAAGGGACAAGTCACAGCCAACTCCAGGAAGCTCCTTGAGTTGTGCCTCCTGCCTGCTGAGACTCCCACCTGCATCTGCACCAGGCCTCAACTTCATCAATGAAGTATTTCCTACTGTACTGTTTAATCAAAACTCCACAAGAGCCCTGGAAGGTTGGCAGGGCAGGAATGAAGCCGTTTACAGACAAGGAAAAATAATGGAAGCACCCCAAAACAGGGACCTGGTCTGTCTTGCTCAGTTCCCTGCACCCAGCACCTAGAACCATGCATGGCTCAGAGTCAGTGTTCACAAAGCCATCTGTGGAACAATCTAATCAAAGTTCAGAGAAGTAAATGGCTGCCCAAAGTCTCAGAAATAGCCATGGTTGCCCCAAGGGTAAAAACAGAGTCTTCAGTCTCTTACCTGGTAACCCTGGGTTCCAAGGTACAGTGCCCTACCTCCCATACCTCCTCTGCCTCCCTCTCCAATGGCTGGTCTCTGTCCTCTTGTGGACCCTGGAAAGTGTTAAAAGCTACAAGTAGCTTTAAGTCTTATGTAATATCAACTCCTTACATCCCTATCACGATGCTGAGATACGTGCAGGAAAGAAGTTCTGCCAAAAAGGAAACTGAGGCCCACAAAAAGTGACAGACAATTAAATGGCAGGAGAAAATCTAAAAAAAAAAACCTAAGCCAAACCAGGAACAGTGGCACACACCTGTAATCACAGCAACTTGGGAGGCTAAGGCAAGAGAATCTTAAAATCAAGGCCAGCCTCAGCAACTTAGTGAGAATCTCAGCAACTTAGCAAGATACTGTCTCAAAAAATGAAAAAAAAAAAAAAAATTTTTTTTAAAGGGGGCTGGGGATGTGGCTCAGTGGTGAAGCACACCTGAGTTCAACTCCTAGTACCAAAAAAAAAAAAAAAAACTTGGACCTGATTTTCCAAGTCAGAACCAGAGACACTTCTGCCAGTCCCTGGCCAGGAACCCTAACAAAGCAGGTGAGAGCCCCTGGTCCAGAGATCCTCTGTCTCTGGATGCCAGACCCTGCTGTGATGCCTCCTTCCTCCCAAAGGAGGGGCAAGTGAGGAGAAGCTGGGCTCAGGACTGGCTACTTCCCCTCTCTGGCTCATTTCCTCATCCTCATGTGTGCCTGGCTCACAGAGCTGATGGGAACAACTAATCTAGGTGACATGATTAGAACAGCCCCTGACACTGCTGCCTTTGCCTCCTAGATGACCAAATTTCCCAGATGATCTGCTCCTACCAGCTCAGAATCCTGGGAATTAATCCTGTTGTTAGGTGAATATGAGAACGGGAGTGTGACCCTGGTGAGAGTTGGTGGTTACTTTTGCATTCCTTCATTCACTCAGTAAAACTGAATGTTATGTGTAGGACAAGGGGCCTCTCTGTCCCCTAGGAACTGAGTCTCACAGCCCTTACAGGGACCAGGTTCCTAGAAAGCTCTATCACTCCTACCCATCCCAGGCATAAGTTAGTGCTTCAAGCAGAGATTTCTCTAATACTCCCCATGGACGATCCCAAGAGGTCCATCATCCTAATCCCTCTTCTCCTGTCCAATTTAAATTAAAATCCATTTAGATTTAAATTTTTCTTTAAAAAGGTCACCCTTGGACACAATACCTTTATTTATTTATTTTTATGTGGTGCTGAGGATCAAACCCAAGGCCTCGCACATGCTAGAAGAGTGCTCTACCGCTGAGCCATAACCCAAGCCCCATTTAGATTTAAATTTAAAATTATTTTCAAAGGGCTGGGGTTGTGGCTCAGTGACAGAGCACTTGCCTCACACATGTGAGGCACTGGGTTCAATCTTCAGCACCACATACAAATAAACAAAATAGATATTGTGTCCATGTATAACTAAAAAAATATTTTTTAAAAATTGTTTTCAAGGAGGCTTTACCTTGAAATTAAAAATTAAAAAAAAAAAAAAGAGAGAGAGAGAGAGAGAGAGAAAGGCATCCTACCCCAGCCTTATCCCTCATGGACACCTCCAAATTGCTCACTCAACCTTCAGTTCCATCAACAGCTCAATGGTCCCAGGAAATAAGCTAAATGAGTGGTGGGGCTGGCAACAGCCCCTCAGCCCTCAGCTCTCCAGTAGGAAGCTGACAGGAAGATGGGTAGGGTGTGTTTAAGCAACTGCTAAATTACAAAGAAGTCAGTTCAGAGCCAGGGGAATCTTCCCAGGTTGATGTCCTCTAGTGCCAGGCCCAACAGAAGCCCAGGCACATGGGCCTCGGGTCACCAGTCTGAGGAAGCCCATTGTGGTGTGTTTCAAATTACCTCTGCGTGTCTGATGAAGTGAGTAAAAGGGAATGGTTTCAGGGCTTAGGATTCCTGAGTGAGCTAATACAGGATGCCTTTGGCTAAAAAAAAAAAAAAAAAAACTTCAGTCGGCTCTCTAAACTCCCCCCCTTTTAAGTTTAAAAAAGGGAATGAATGTTACCATTTTTGGACATGAGCATTCTCCCTTAAGCCCAGCCCTAACCGCACTATCCAGAGGGACGCGCCATCCTGTCCCCCCCCCATTCCCAGATCAGCGGGGGAGGGGGGGTATGAAACCGGGAGGGACCGGATGGGAGCGGGCAGCTGGGGGGGTGGGGTTCAGGGTACGTGGCTGCCTGGGGCAAGGGCTCACAGAGCAGGCAGGAAGCAGCAGCGGGGTTGGTGCGCCCTCCTCCAACAAGAGTGGTTTCTGACCTCTTCCTACCACTAGCCACTATGCCCGGGTCCCATCGCCAGCTTCCCAGCCCCAAGCCCAGTGGCGCAGCGCGTACCCTGCACACGGCGCCAGGGACGCAGCTCCGTGGTTAAACAGGGATCCCCACTGACCCCAGATAGCTCCAGAGTCTGTTCCTCATCCTAGAGACCCTCAACTCGAATCAAGGTGCCCAAATTAGCTTTCCTCCCAGGAAAAGAGCAGGTATGGGAGTAACAGGACGCAGACGCAAAGCTTGCAGCTACCGACCCACAGAGTTAAGCAATAAAACGGTTCTCGGTCCTGACCCCGCCCCCACAAGGCCGTCTGGAAAGCCAGCGGACGCCCCCCAGGTTTTCTCGGCCCCAGCCACACTCCAGCAGGTCCACCTCCAGGCAGATCCGAAGACCGCCGCCAAGCCCCCCAGCGCTAGCTCTCCGACCGCCTGCGAGCTGGAGCTAGGGAGCCTAGAGACGGGGGCAGCTGGCCCCTCAGGTACTGAGCCCTGGGCGGCCCAGGAAGCGCGCTGCCACAGCACGCCCTATGGAGGCGACCAGGGGGCGGGGAAGGGAAGGGAAGGGAAAACCGATACCAATAGGCAGCCACCGAGCTGGGGTCTCAGCCCCAACCTCAGGAGCACCGCCTCCGCTCCCTGCCTATACCGGGATGGTGGCAGCAGAACGTCCGGGTGGCCTGAATCACCCGCCTCAAGGAGACCTGCCCGCCGGCGGCGCCACCTCCCCGTGCCGGAGCTCGCCGTTCGCGGGCTCTGGGGCAGGGGCGCTCCAGCTTCCGCCCCGAGCCTGTAACCCAACACCCCACCTCGCGGTGGCCGCGCAGTCCCCGCCCCCGCCCGTGCGCGCCCGGAACCCGTTCCGAGCCCGGAGCCCGAAGCGCGGCAGGCAGAGCAGGTCCCAGCTGGGGGCTGGGGCTGCGGCGGGAGGGCGAGGGCGGCTAACCTTTCTCTGCTGCTTCTCCCAGGCCGGGTCCAGAAGCAGGTCCCGGTCCCAGTCCTCTTCGGGCTGCATGTAGTCATTGGTTTGCTGTGAATCATAATGGTCCATGATGGTGTGCGCGTGCTAGGGGCTGAATTTCTTCCTCCACCTTCTCTACGGGCGACGGCGGCGGCTGCCCCGGCGTGGGGAGGGAGTCGGCCGGGCTGGGCTGGGCTGGCGGGGCCGGGCTAGCTCCCCTGCGCCGGGTTCCGCCGCGGCGCTGCTCGAGGAGGCTGCGAGTGCTGGCGGAGACAGCGGCAGCTGGAGCTCGCGGACTGCCTGCCTGGGGCGGGCGCTCGGACCTAATCTCCACGCACACTGAGCGAGGCGGACACACTCGCGCTGCCGGAGCCGAGGCGGGCGGGGGCGGGGGAAAGGGGCAGAGCCCTCCCGAGGTTCTCCATTGGCCAGACCGAGTTGCCCAAACTTCCCCCCATCGCCTCTCATTGGGAATTCCTGGCATCCGTCAGGCGGGCTGCGGTGCATATAGGTGGACTAGGCGGCCCCCTCCCGGCGCGCACGCCCCCGCCCACTCTCCGGGTTCCCACTCCCCCGCGGCTCATGTGACACCAGCTTAAGCTGAACAGGACCGAAGCCGGGGGACGCCTCCAGAGCTCGGGGACCAAGCGACAGCGCGCTTGGGAACCCCGGGAGCCACCGGGAATTGGACCCATTCCCCGCCCGAGCAAAGGCCCCGAACTTGGTCGCACAGGCGTTGTTGCGCTCCCACGCGTGCTTCAAACCCCCGGCCCGGCGGGGGCTGGAGAAGCTCGGAGAAACCGAAGGAGCATTTTATTTTTTCCTTCTCAGGGAACCTGGTCTGGACAAGTCGGCACCCTAGGAAAGGGGGCGGGGAGGGGCCCCTTAGGGGAAAGGAATTTCCTGGGAATTTCCTGACTCCACCACCATCCCCGCCCCTCCCGGGGCGACCCGGCTGATCCCTGCCCTGTGGGAGCCAGGTTTCTCGCCAATAAACGTCTTTCTGAGGCCACTGAGCTTTCCCGCGTCCATACAGGGTCCCCTGGGGCCGGCGCTTAGACTCAGGGGACTGCTCCTCCGCGGGCTTTCTGGGTGGAGGCTGCGTTGCCCGGCTCCCCGGTATTCCCTCGGGCAAGCTTTGTGGCTGGAGCTATCTTTGATTGGCCTTCCCCTTCACACAGACCCTCAGCACCACCCTAAAAACTGGGAAGAAGGGCCCTACAGCATAGCCCCTTGCCATATACACACACCTGACATATGAGGAAACTAAGGTCCGAAGAGCTGAGCTGGACAAGAGTTTTAGCAGGCTCAGGACTCCGAAGGCCAATACTGTAACCTTATGCCCAATAAACAAAGCCTTACTGTTACTGGATGAGGAAGGAAAACAAGATTGACTATACTGCTGCTTGGAACCTGGATGGCCTTTCTCAGACCTAAGATGAATGAAACCTGTTAGTCCAGCCATGATAGTTCCTAGGGAGAGACAGGGTTCACATCCAGATGGGCTCCCCTGTGGGATGGTGAGTCTAGAAATCAGTAGTCATTTCTTCAATAAATGGTTCCCATGTGGACAGTGGAAGTGTCAGTGTCACCACTATACCTAGCATGGTAGGGCTTAATTTATATAGTCACCCTTCCTATTCAGGAGGATTGATTCCAAGACCCCTGCAGATACCAAAATCTGCAGATGCTCAACTCTGTTACATAAAATGGCATAATATTATGTAAAACCTACATACATCCTCCTGTATACTTTGAACCATCTCTAGGTTACTTATGATACTAATACAATGTAAATGCTATGTAAATAGCTGTTACACTGTGTTGTGTAGGGAATAATGACAAGAAAAAGAAGTGTATACATTCATCAATTTTCCCCCAGGATATTTTCAATCTGGTTGGTTGCATAGCAGATTCAGAAGCATGAAAATGGAAGGACAACTGTATTTGTAGAATGAATGGCTAAGTCAACTGCAAAACACAAACACACATGAGTTCACAAGCAAATATGTCAATCCAGAGGTGAGTGAAGGAGTTAGAAGAAAACATTCACTGACAGGAAATTCCCTGAACTAAAATACTTGAGAGGCCATGTATGGAAAAGGAAAAGAAAGTGCCTCTGATTCTTGGAGAAGCCAGCTGATGCTGTTGTAAGCAGATATTGGCAGTGTTGGTCCACGCATCATTAGTCACCCACACATGTATATGCAAGTGTCACCATCAGCACGGTGCCTTCCACAAGCTGCTGGCCAAGGAAGCACTGCTTCTGAGCCACAGAGACAGGGGATTTATGGACTATTTTATAACCACTTCTAAACTATGGCTCTAAACCTAACATAGAGGGTAATGATGGTGTTATATCTATTTATTCACTCAATAAATATTTCTGAGCACTGTCTATTAGGAAATGTGCTAGACTTTGTGTACATAGAGATGAAAAAGACACAATCCCTGCCCCACGCAGCCCAGCAAGGGCAGATGCAGAAACAAAACTGTGATGCAGAGAGTGGATGCAGGAAAAGATCTAAGGGGGTTCTATAGGCACACAGAGGAGGAGCACAAAGCTGCATGGGAAAGGAAGCCTGTGTTTACCTTTTTGAAGGAGGTGAAACTTGAGTGAGACTTAAGGAATGAGAGACAGAGTGTGGGAGCTCATTCCAGGCAGAAGGAACAGCATAAGCTAACAGGGACAGGAACCAGCAGGGTATACAGAGGAATGCCTGGCATGGGCTGGAATGGGCTGGAACAAGGCCAGGTGGGGCAGGGGTGGGAAGTGTTTAGTGTTGCAGAGGTGGGCTCATATGCTGTGTCCAGTGTTCCTCTAAGGGGAACAAAGCTGGCTGGACCAGTTGCAGAGGTGTTATCATAATCCAGATAGGAATGGAGAACAGTAGATAGACAAAATACTCAAGAGCTAAAACTGAGACACCTAAGAATTTTATTTGACATATGGAAGAGACAGGAGTTTTCACTGAGATCTAATATGGGAAGAAAATGTACTTTACCTACAGTGTGTTATCCTATTTAAGCTCCTTCTAAGAGGAAAAAAATGAACCAAGGTTCAGGTAGCTAGTCCAAATTTGCACAGTGACTCCTAGACCCATGCCTTTATGCAGTGATTCTCAACCACAGAATATTCACACACCTGCCCCCATGGGATATTTATCAATGTGCAATCATTTTTGTTTTGGGGGGAGACTTTGCTACCGGGGATTGACCAAAAATGTGCAACCACCAAGCCACATCCCCAGCCCTTTTTTATATTTTATTTAGAGACAGGGTCTCACTGAGTTCCTTAGGGCCTTGCTAAGTTGCTGAGGCTGACTGAACTTGAGATCCTCCTGTTTCAGCCTCCAGAGCCGCTGGGATTACAGGTGTGCACCACCATGCCTGGCTCAACGTGTAATCATTTTTGATTGTCACAGCAGATGAGTTATTATTGACTTCAGCTGGAGGGAGGTCAGGGTTGCTGCTAAACATCCTACAATGGATGGAACCACCTTCCCACAACAGGGAATTTTCTGGCCCCAAACCCCGGTAGTGCTGAGGTTGAGAAATTCTGCTTTAATCAGGAGTTTATAGTTTGGGTGATCTGAAGAATGGCAGAAGTACAACCAACTGAGACAGAACAGAAGACAAGGTTTGGGAGCAGAATCTTTGCGTGTGTGTGTGTGTGTGTGTGTGTGTGTGTGTGTGTGGTTTTTGCTGGGGATTGAACCCAGGGCCTTGTGCATGTGAGGCAAACACTCCACCAACTAAGCTATATCCCCAACCCTGAGAGCAGAATCTTGAATTGAGTTTAAACACACTGAATTTGAAGTGCCCTTAGAATTCCAGGTTCAGCTACCCAGCAAGCAGCACATGGGTGGTATTGATACCATGAGAAGATCATGAAGGATGCCCATGTGGAGATGAGAAGAGAACCAAGGCAGAACTCTGACCTGCAATACTTAGAGAACCAGATCCCTGAAAGAGACAGAGAGGAAATGATCACCCAGAAACAAGGAGAGTCTAGAACTTACTGTGTTGAGCTGGTCAAGGGAATTAGATTTCAAAGTGAGAGGAACCAACAATATCAGCTATATCAGAAAAGTCTGGAAAGTAAGGCCCAAAAAGTATTCTTTGGAGGGGCTGAAGTTGTGGTTCAGTGGTAGAGGGCTCGCCTAGCATGCAGGAGGCACTGGGTTCGATCCTCAGCACCACATCAATGTAAAATAAAGATGTGGTGTCCACCTAAAACTTAAAAATAAATATCTTTTTTTAAAAAGTATTCTTTGGATATGACAGTGAAAAATTCATTGATGGCCTTGGCCTGTGGATTTTAGGAGTGGCTGAAGCTGTGAATTTAAGAAGCAGTAGGAGAGAGGGGCATGGTGGGACATGCCTATAATCTGAGTGACTCAGGAGGCTGAGTCAGGAGGATTGCAAGTCCTCAGCAATTTAAGCAAGGCCCTGTCTCAAAAAGGACTGGAGATGTGGCTCAGTGATTAAGCACCCCTGGCTTCAATCCTGGTACCAAAAAGAAGGAGAAGAAGAAAAAAAAATTAGGAGGTGAAATAATGAAAACAGTTAATATAGAAGGGGAAAAATCAGGGACTGGGGTTGTGGTTCAGTAGCAGAGTGCTCGCCTAGCACATGTGAGGCACTGGGTTCGATCCTCAGCACCACATAAAATTAAATAAATAAAAGTAGTATGTCCATCTACAACTAAACAAATATTAAGAAAAAAGAAAGGCAGGGGTGGGTGGCTGGGGCTGGGGCTCAGCGGTAGCACACTTGTCTGGCATGTGTGAGGTTCAATTCTCAGCACTGTGTATAAATGAATAAAATAAAGATCTATCAACAACCAAAAAAATTTTTTTTAAGCAAGGGGAACAATAATAGGTAGTAACTAGAGGGAGACTGTGGTCAAAGGAGGATTTCTTCTAGAATTAGAGAAACTGGATTTGTTTATAGTCTGAGAAGAAGGATCCAGTTGAGAGGAAAGGGTTGACAATGTAAGCAAAAGAAAGTTAGGGATGGGGCTGGGGTTGTGGCTCAGTGGTAGAGCGCTCACCTAGCACATGGGAGACACTGGGTTCAAACCTCAGCACCATGTAAAAATGAAATAAAGATATGTCCAATATCCACCTACAACTAAAAAATAGATATTAAAAAAAAGAACCGTGCTCCACTTAAAAAAGAAAGAAAGTTAGGGACAGCATGAAGTCGTTGAGGCAGGACTCTGTTGGGTTCAAGGACACCCATTAAAGAATAGATCATGAATAAGAAGAAAGACCCTGGTCTTCTGAGAAACCAAGAGGGAAGTAAGAATTGGTGAGGCTGTGAGGATAGCTTGTAGGAAGGGAGTCAGGAAGTGGGTGGGAACATCACCAAGGGTCTTGGTCTTCTCAATAAGGGAGGAGGCCCTAATGGGCCAAAGCTGGTGAATGGATGAACTGACCAGTCTTCTAACTAGCACAATCACACTAGTGATGTAACACTGCTGATACTAGTCCTAGTCCTGACATACAGGAAACATGACCACTAAAAATGTTCAATTTTTTACAGGGATGTTAAGGTATGTTTATAACATCCTTTTGTTTTTAAGTTAGGCATAACATACAATAAAGTGCATTAATCACATGCACTAATCTTAAGCACATATCTCCATAAAATCGTACACGTGTCTACATCTATATTACCTCCACCCAGGTCAAGATATGAAGCATTTCCAGCACCTCAGGTTCTCATGCCCCTTTCAGTCTACTCTCAATCCACACAAGTACCGACCATTCTGACTTTGTATCATAAATAATTATTTTTATTTTGTTTTTTGAACTTCATATAAATATGTAAAATTTGATTTCTGGATTGTTTAGCTCAATTAAATGTCTATGAGATTCATTCACATTGTGGTTTTGTTGTGGGTTTTTTGTTTGTTTGTTTGTTTGTTTGGGCTTGTTTGTTTTGTTACATGAATATACCCCAAGTTGATAGGTTCATTGCTTACAGTTTGGAGCTGCTATGAATAAAGCTACTATGAACATTTTTTGTGTATTTTTATGAACATATGCATTCATTTCTCTTGAGCATATACCTAAGAATGGAGTTGCCAGGGTCACTGGGTAGGCATATGTTTTACTTTAGTAAATATTGCCAGTTTTTCAAATTGGCTGTAACAACTTACTCTCCTAGCAGCAGGGTATGAGGATTTCCATTACTCTAGATCCTCCTTCTACCTAGTATTGTCAATTAAAAAAATAAACAATCAGGGCTGGGGATGTGGCTCAAGCGGTAGCGCGCTTGCTTGGCATGCGCAGAGCACTGGGTTCGATCCTCAGCACCACATACAAATAAAATAAAGATGTTGTGTCTACCGAAAACTAAAAAATAAATATTATTAATTCTCTCTCTCTCTCTCTCTCTCTCTCTCTCTCTCTCTCTTAAAAAGAAAAAAACTAAACAAACAAACAAATGAGCCATTATAGTGGGTGAATAGTGGTCTCTTTTTATAGGTTAAATCTTTTCATATGCTTTTTGGCCATCTGGATAAATAACACTCATCCCTGCTGCCATTGATTCATAGCTTTGTCCTCTGCTTGAGGGAGGGGACAACAACATGCATATTTTATTACTTCCCCAAATTTCATTCATTTTATTGATTCAAAAAATATTAGGCCACTTCTCTGTGCTGACACTGTGATTGAAGTAAAGATAAAATGGGAGAGCTGGGGCCTAGCCAGTCACAGTAGCACATCGTGTAATCCCAGCAGCCCTGAAGGCTGAGGCAGGAGGATCACGAGTTCAAAGCCAGCCTTAGCAAAAGAGAGGTGCCAAGCAACTCAGTGAGACCCTGTCTCTAAATAAAATATAAAAAATAGGGCTAGGGATGTGGCTCAGTCATCAAGTGCCCTGAGTTCAATCACCAGAACAAAAAAAAAGAAAAGAAAAGAAAAAGAAAGAAAGAAAGAAAGAAAGAAAAAGAGCAGGGGCCTAGGGATGTAGCCCAGCAGTAGAATGCTTGCCTAGCATGGGCAAGGCCTTGGGTTCAATCCCCAGTACCAACAAAATATAAATAAATAAATAAAAAGATACAAGATCAAGGGCTGGGGTTGTGGCTCAGTGGCAGAGCTCTTGCCTAGCATTTGATCCTCAGCACCACATAAAAAAAGGTTACTGTGTCCACCTACAATTGAAACAAATATTTTTTTTAAAGATACAAGACCAAATAAGACAGATGAGGTCCTGTCTCTCTAAGAATAAATAGCATATGTTTAATAACTATTCCATGGATGATTGTTGGGATAGGCTGTTTGGTCCTGATAGGAACTGTTTTGGTTTGGTTTGCTTTGGTGGGAAGCTGGAGCAAATATATTTTAGATGACTTTTGTTTGTTTTTTGGTAGCAGGATTAAACCCAGGGGTGCTTAACCACTGAGCCACATCTTCAGTCCTTTTTTTTGTATTTTATTTAGAGACAGGATCTCACTGAGTTGCTTAGGGCCTCATTAAGTTGCTGAGGCTGGCTCTGAACTTGAGATCCTTCTGCCTCAGCCTCCCCATCCTCCACCCGAGCTGCTGGGATTACAGTCATGTGCCACTGCACTCAGCTTTTAGATGACTTTTCAATAAAAAGTTTAAGAAAAACAGCTCTTTAAAAATAATCCTGGCTGGGTGTGGAGGGGTGCCTCCCAGCTCCTCAGGAGGTTGAGGCAGAACAATCACTTGAGTTTATGAATTCGGACCAGCCTGGGCAACAGAACAAGAATCCATCTCAAAAGAAAAAAAAAAAAGAAAAGAAAAAGAAAGAAAGAAAAATATATATTATTTGAGCTAGGGCTATAGTTCAGTGGTACAGCACTTGCCCAGCATGCAGGGTTCAATCACTAGTAATGCAAGAAAAAAAAAAATACCTGGGTGTTCATGTATTTCATGTACAGCCAAAGTAGAATGAGGTAAGATGGAAAATGGACATAGTAGGGACACTTACCTAGGAAACAATGCTTCTTTCCAGAGGCCCAGGCTTTGGTGTCCTTTTACCATCCATTCTTTGGATTTCTCTGGGTGCAATCACAAAGGAACCTTAGGGCGGTGGTGAGGAGGAGGACCCTGAAATGGCTTCCTCCACCAGCTGGGGGCTTTCTGTGGAGCTGCTCAAGGAAGAGAATAACACCTACCCCCAACTCCCAGCTTCTCCACAGCAGCTCAGACGCCTGCCTCATCCATCACCCACACTCTGGGCAGCGGCTTCAGTGAGTCAGTCAGAGCCACAGGTGCTTTGTTGTCTAAAGAATCTCGCTCTGGGGTAGATGACCCAACTCCCTGGGAAAGAAGGAAGCATTCGGATCATACTCCCTGTGAGTTCTGGGAGTACTTCCCCACGCTCATCCTGTTCCAGGCAGGATGCGGGCTCCAAAAAATCCCTGGTCCTCTCAAAGCCAGTGTCCCCAGATCAGGGGCTTCTTCCCCTAGAATTCAAACATCTAACAGCCACCAACAGGTTCAGTCTGAGAGGGCAAAAATGAACTGGACAGACAGGCAAGGTGACAGAAAGAAGGTAGAGTGCCAGCCCAGGGCCTGCACGCAGCAGACATTTCAACTCTACTAGTTCCTTCAGCTTGACCTACTGTGTGACATTGGTCCCACAAGGCCCTGCGGGAAAACAAAGGCAAGGAGGATCTGCAAGATTCTGGAAACTAAAAGCACTGTGAGCTCCCTAGCTGCAGATCTGGGGATTTTCTTCCTTGTTTCCTGAGTTTTCTCACCTCACTGAATGATGCCAACAGTCTCTTTATGGCAAGTGACGCTAACAGGTTCTTTCTTCCTAAGAGTTCAAGAGCACACTAGTCAAGAGTGTGAGATGAGTGTTCCTAATGGGAAAATCCAAAATTTCAAATGCTCCAAAATCCAAAACTTTTCTTTTTTTCTTTTTTCTTTTTCTTTCTTTCTTTCTTTTTTTTTTTCTATTTAGAATCAAGATCTCCCTTAGTTGCTTAGCACCTTACTGTTGCTGAAGCTGGATTTGAACTCGAGATCCTTCTGTTTCAGCCTCCTGAGCCTTGGGGATTATAGGTGTATGCCACCATGCCCAGCTCAAAAACTTTCTGAGTGGGCTGGGATTGTGGCTCAGGGGTAGAGCGCTTGCCTAGCACGGGCGGGACCTGGGTTCGGTCCTCAGCACCACATTAAAAAAATAAATAAATAAAGGCATTGTGTTGTGTCCATCTACACCTAAAAATAAATAAATAAATAAACAAACAAACAAACTTTCTGAGTGACAACATAATACCATCTTTGGAAAATTTCACATCCAACCTTGTGTAATGGGTTGTAGTCAAAACACAGGTGCAGGGGCTTGGTTTGTAGCTCAGTGGTAGACTGCTCACCTAGCATAAGTGAGGCACTGGGTACAATCCTCCACACCACATAAAAATAAATTGTGTCCACATACAACATATATGTGTGTGTATGTGTGTGTGTATGTATGTATGTGTGTATATATATATATATATATATATATATATATATATATATATATATATATTTGTTTATTTAAAGAATGATAAACTCTTAAAAAAAAAATCCCACAGGTGCAAGCCAGGCATGATGCCTCATGCCTGTAATCCCAGCAACTCAGGAGGCTGAAGCAGGAAGATCTCAAGTTTGAAGCCAGCCTCAGCAACTTAGCAAGACCCTATTTCAAAATAAAAAATGTAAAGGCCCAAGAATATAGCCCAGTGGTAAGGGACTCTTGGGTTAAATTCCCAGTACAGCATACACATACATACACACAAAAGCACACAGGTGTACTGAAATTAGGGTATTAAATTACTTTCAATCTATGTGTACAAGGTGTGTATGCAACATAAATGAATTTTGGATTTAGACTTATATATAATCCCCAAGATATCATATTGTGTATATGTAAATATTCCAAAATTTTAAAATCTGAAACACTTCTAGACCCAAGCATTACGGATAAGGGATACACAACTTATATTTGTAGAAGGCTAGATGAAGGTAGGAAAAACTCACTATGGTTTCTTGGAAATCGCAGGAAGCCAGAGGCTTCACTTTGGTCCCTGTTCCCAGTAGGAATCTAATTAATGGACACTCTTTCCCATGAACTTCCACAGGGTACCATTTGTGACTGAGAAATCATTCTCTGCTTTATTTGAGCTCTTTGTCCACATTTTTTCTCCTAACCATCCCTATGGTGATGAGAAAAGGTTCTGCCCCTCACAGGGACAGAAGGACACATAGCCTAACATAATAGATGCGCCACTTCAGTCGTGGTTGAATGAAATCTGGCTTTAGTCAAGTTCTATCTCTCTGCTTCAATTTCCCCTCCAACCCACAGGCAGCCCTAGGAGGCCAGTCTTCTGCCAGAGTCCACATAAGGATGTCCTAAGTTCTTGGGCTTCCTGAGAAGCTACTGCTGGAAAAATTGAGACAACTATGTTTCTCATGTGCCTCAGCCAGCCACTGTCAGCCTTCACTAGGCCCGACTCCTAGTGGTCAGCTGCTGCCTGATGGGGGCTATTTGCCATGTGGCCATTCCTCCCTTTCCCACCCAAGGCTGGTCAGGGACAAGGGGACCGTCAGCAGTTTCCCTCTTGCAGGATCTCTTAAAAAAGACTGATCAGAAGTCAGGCACAATGGTGCACACCCAGAATCCCAGCTATTCATGAAGCTAAAGCAAGGGGGTTGCAAGTTGGAGGCCAGAACGGGCAACTTAGCCAGACTCTGTTTCAAAGTAAAATTTTTAAAAGGACTGGGGATGGGTTGGGGCTGGGGCTCAGCAGTAGCGCACTTGCCTGGCATGTGTGAGGCACTGGGTTCGATTCTCAGCACCACATATAAATAAATAAAATAAAAGTCTATCAACAATTTTAAAAAATTTAATAAAATAAAAAGGACTGGGGATGTAGCTCAATGGTAGAGCACTTGCCTAGCATGTGCCAAGTCCTGGAATCGTCCCCTGTACTGAAACAACAACAACAACAACCAAACAAACAACAAAAAAAAAAACCTGTACTGGAGTAAGCAGAAAGGTTTTCGGGTTTTTTTTTGTTGTTGTTGTTGTTGTTGTTGTCATTTTGTGTGTGGGGGGGGGGTGCCTAATTCTCTTGTCTCAGGTGATGGAACATCTCTTTTTTCCAGTGATCATGTCTCTCCCCAAATTCTAGGGATAAAACTGAAGCAGCACCCTAGGGTCATGACCTTGAAGTAATCTCTGAGAGCAGAGATAGCCACGTCTGAGATCCAAGGAAGGCTGGGAGCTCTCCCCCAGCTATCTCTAACTCACACCAAAGACCAAAGCAAATACTCTAATCACAGTGGGGAAATTCCTGCTGAGAAACACTCCCCTTCCCTGGGGAGCCTGCAGGCAGATTGCAGCCTGGGAAAGGGAGTGGCAGGAGAGCTCTTAGCAACTGGGTCCCCTGGCCTACCAAGGACGGATGCTGAGTGCTAGAGGCCTGCCCAGATCACTTCTAGGGAAATGATGGGACAGCATTGGGAGACAGGTATTCTAATAAGGTCAGGGAAAGAGCCCTGGGGTTGGGAATCTAGAGCTTCTGGGCCCGGGCCACTGATCTACAAAGTGAGAGCTTGGACTCACCAGGTGGTCTTGAAGCTTCTGGCTAGGTGGTCCTGAGCAGTCACCTAAGAATACCCTTCTCAGACTCCTCCTTTATAACCTCTAATGACCACAGGGATGGAATCTTTTTGGAAAGTGTTTTGCCATCTCAATTACTAAGTTTCTTTATAATGGATACAAATCCTAGCAGGTACTTAATTTTCAGTTCTAATGTTCCTTAAATATATACAAATGCAAAACTAAGTACAAACTTAAGGTTTTAGGCTTACCATCAACAATAAAATCAAAACAAGCTTACAGATTCTATTTAAAAGAAACTATAAAACCAGTAAGATTCAAATTAGTCACATTAATTTAAATGTGATTGTTGCTATTTGCTGAAACTAAATTGCTTCTCCCATTTAGGTCTGACTGTGATGGAACAGGTGGGTCTTTGCACGGGATGTAATACCACGTGCCAGATGACTCAAGTCTCCTACCACTTTCTCTATTTGAACCACTATATCAGGGCATCATTTAACCTTCACTTGGTGGGAACACAGTATAATGCACAAAGTTCCCCTCTGTTGTTTTCTCATTAACACTTAACAATTAGTTTTTAAACTTCTTTTTTTAAGTCTTTGTGCCAACAGGATCTTTCTCTCAAGTCTCAGGGCTCTTTAACAGGAGAGCTACCTTCATCCTACCTACTTCACAGGATGGCTGTGCACACGCATTCATTCAATCATTTATTGAGTACCTACTATGTGCCAGGCATTGTTTCAGGTACAGAAGATGTAGCAGGGGCCAAAATGAACAAAAGTTCCTACCCCATGAAGCTGTTTTCCTTTCTCCTTCTCCTTCTTCTTCCGGTGTGTGTGGCGGTACTGGGGATTGAACCCAGGGGTGTTCTATCACTGAGCTACACTCACAACCCTTTTCATTTATTTTTAAATTTTGAGACAGGATCCCCTTAAGTTGCTAGGGCTGACATCAAATTTGTGATCCTCCTATCTCAGCCTCCCTAGCTGCCTGGGGTTACAGGTAAGCACCACCATTTATAGCTGGAGTTTACATTTCAATAGGAGACACTAAAAAGAAAATAAATAAGTAAAATAATATGTGCTAAGCTCTAAGGAAAAACAAAGGCAAGGAAGGGAAATAGTATGCAGAGAAGTAGAAGGAGATTACGTGATTTAAAAAGGGTGTTCAGGGAGGATGATACTTAAGACCTGAAAGAGAAGAGGAAGCAAAAGCATTCCAGAAATAGCTAGGAGATCACAGTGGCTTGCTGGAATAACGTGCCCCAGGCACACACTGAAAAGTACAATACAAATGCTGGTACAATAGATACCTGTTGTATTTGCTGCCCAGCAACCACTTTCCCCTCCAGGCAACCGCGCCTTGATATTCCTCAGGGGAGGCTCCTCTCTGCCCGGGTCCCAGTGCTTCAGGTAGAGCTGATCCCACCCCCAAGCACTAGGAAAGGGCAGCTGACCAATCAGAGCATAACAATTGGTTTATGAATGACCATGGGACCCAATCAGAATGAAGGACACATAATGAGACTCGCAGGCACTCCAGAGAGAAAGGCACACAGTCCTTTCTCCTGAAGAGCCCAGCAGTAAAGATGTGCCTGGAACTTTCAGGAATCTTACGTGGAAGTTGTGAAAAAAGCCACAGCAGCCGTACACCGCGCCCGTCTGAAATCCCAGCTGCCCCGGAGGCTGAAACAGGAGGATCGTGAGTTCAAAGCCAGCCTCAGCAAGATGGAGGTGCTAAGCAACTCAGTGAGACCCTGTCTCTAAATCAAATACAAAATAGAGCTGAGGATGGGGTTCAGTGGTTGAGTGCCCCTGGGTTCAATCCCCAGGACCACTCCCCACCTACCCACCCACCCCAAAAAAAAAGCCACGACAGAGGAAAACAAGAGGAGAAACCAAGTCCACGTGACATCTTTTGGTGCCTTGCATCCAAGACTTCTCAGTTATGTGCACTATTGATTCCCTTTTTGCATAAATTGTGTATGAGTTATCTATTCCTGCTTAATAAACTACTGCAAAACTTAGCAGCTTAAAAGAACAAACATTTCACAGTTTCTAATAGGTCAAGGATTGGGGGCACCCTAAGCCAAATGCTTCTGGCACCGGGTCTTCCATAATTTCAGTCTGGATGTTAGCAAGGACAGTGAAGGCTGGGCCTCCACCAGGCTGTTGGCAAAGAGGCTTCAGCTCCTTGCCATTTGGGCTCTCTAAAGCTGATTGTGTGGCCCTATGACATGGCACTTCCTTCCCCAAGGAGAGCTGTCAGACACAGGGCGAGTGAAGAACCCTCAGAGCCTTCTGTGACCTAGTCTGAAGTCACATATGGTCACCTCCACTTATTAGAAGTGAGTGAGTCCAGCCTACACTCAAGGGGATGGGAATCAGGCTCCACCCCTTGAGGGAAGGAGTATCAAATAATCCGCGGACTCATTTTAAAACCACCACATGTAATCTGATTTTGGTTTTCTGACACTTGCAACGGACAGAGTTCTGATAGATACTCAGAAGTTTATCGCCATCGTATTATGACTACTAATATGGTTCTTGACAAAACAGAACTAAAAGTCATCCATGAAAGTGCTAATGAAGCTTATCTTATAAATACTGATTTAATCCTGACCTAACAAAGCCCCCAATGGCCTGGCACAGTGGTGCATGCTTGTAATTCCAGCAGTTTGGGAGGCTGAGGCAAGAGGATCCAGAGTTCAAAACCAGCCTCAGGAATTTAGCAAGGCACCTAGCAACTCAGTGAGATCCTGTCTCTAAATAAAATATAAAAAGTGGGGGCTGGGATTGTGGCTCAGTTGGTAGAGTGCTTATCTTGCATGCACAAGGGCCTGGGTTCGATCCCCCTTTATATATATCTGGCTGGCAATGTTGCCCAGTGGTTAAGCACCCCTGTATTTAATCCTTGGTACAAAAAAGAAAAAGCCTCCAATGGCCCTTATGGTCCACATTTGTTTGCACTGGGCACAAGGCCCATCACAGCCAGCTCCGTCTCCTCTCTACTGCTCCCTGCACAGCCCTGCTCCAGAACCTCCAAGCCACTATTTTTCTCTAAACATTTAATTCTGTGTCTCCTCACCTTTGTCCTCTGTCATCTCCCTTTAAAGCTCACTCATCTCTCTATTTTTTTTTCTTTCTTTTTTGGTATCAGGGATTGAACTCAAGGGTGCTCCATCCCAGACTCATATCCCCAGCTTTTTTTCCTTTTTATTTTTAATTTTGAGACAGGGTCTCGCTAAGTTGCTGAGGCTGGCTTTCAACTTGAGATCCTCCTGCCTCAGCCTCCTGAGCCGCGGGATCACAGGCCTACACCACCATGCCTGGTGGGCTCTGCTCATCCTTAAAATGCAACTCAAGTGTCACCTCTTCTGTGATTTCTTTGACTTCACCCTCCAAAACAATGATCCTATTTTATTGATGCCTACTGAGTATCAAATGTTTCTTATTATCTCCAATTTATGAATGCATAACCCTGCATTTACGTGCTACTTACATCATCCCGTGTTATAATTAAGAAAATTCTGGCTCCTCTAGAGAGGTTGAGGAATTGGCTTATGGTCGGTCAACTAGCTGGTAAGTGGCAGAGCAAACACTGCCACCGTACATCTTAGTTAGAGTTAGTTATTCCTTCCTCTGTTCCTAAGCCCCTTTGTTCAGACCCACTGCATGTCTTTGCTCATGACTCTGGCTCCCCTGAGGGCCTGGCTCCCATCTTTTCCAGCCACCTTTCAAGGTGTACTCACCATATGTGTTAGGCACATTCTTCCAGGTGATGAAATCAAGGCTCTGAGGGATTAAGTGACCGAGGTCTAACTCTAAACCTCATGTCCTTCTCCCCCATGCATGACAGTACATGAAATGTAACAAGTGCTCAAAAGGCATTTGCTGGAAGGCACAATTGGGGTGCGTATGAACAGGGTAGTCTCTGGGTTTCCTGTCTCCCACAGTTGGGGCCTGGGAGACTACTATCTGCCTGCCTCAGATGGGGTGAGGGGACTGCAGATGAGGTAGAGATCCTCCAACTGGAAGCCAAGGCTGGTTGAGGCTCAGCCTCCACGGGGTTGGGTGAACTTGATCCAGTCTCTCCACCTCTAAGGGCCTCCTTTACCTCATGTAAGATGAAGGGATAGACCGGCTACCATCCCACCAAGAAATGTCAGGTGGGATCTGAGACAACTCCAGATAGAAAAGGACAGCCCTGACCTCCTGGGGTTGGGGAAGTGTTCAGAAGGAGAGCCCAGAGCCCTCCCCTGGATGCTCTGGTGACCAAGGAGGGCCTCTGCCCTGATTGGAGTGAGTGCCCTCTCTCTGTGGCGAATCCTTGCCTCTCAGGGCTCCACCCTGAATCCTACAGGATGAGATGAGCTCTGCATACCTTACCTTGTATGTGTTCAAGTTAGATTTTAGCTGCCATCCTTGCCTGGGGCCCAGAGAAGAGTCACTCCATCTGGGGTTTCTCACAGGCCTCCACCATCTCGGCCAGCTGAAACCTGTTTGGATCAACAATCAACCTCATCAGCTCCTTCTGCCTCCAGCCCTTACCGCATGCATTAGGCAACAGGGGCCCCAGGGTTGACCTTTGCAGAATCCATTGTCACGGCTGTTATTACAGACACAAGTAATAGCCAGGATAATAACTCCTGGATAAATGGTCCTTTAACTAGAAGGCTCAGAGTACTCTGGGAACATTACCTCATGGCCCTCCTGACACACCCTCCCACTCACCTTTTCTTCAAGTCCCTCTTCCACATTCCTGCCTTCTGGAAAACCCTCCTCCACACTCCCTGTAACCCATGTTGGCCACCATGTTCACAGGTCTTTGCTGAGAGCTGCCCCGAGAAGGAGCCTCATGGATTAAGGTGTTCAAGTCTCAGAGGTCCTCCTGTCTTCCTCAGCAGTCTATCCTGGGTTCCTTCACTGACCTTTTTCTCCACAGAAGCAAGAAAGAGAATTATTAGCAGTGAACATGTTGACAGGTTTTCAAGTACTAAGAATGGAAAAGATGGGTACATATAATCTTGTAGCTGGTCTGTGGTTTGCTGCGATTGTTAGTCCCCCCATTCCTGGTGGGCCACAAGTCCATTTGTATTATTTGCAAATACAAGCTTTTTCTACAAAATTATTGCCATTAATGCACACACAAACACAGTTGCTGGGTTTTGTTATTAGTTTCTTTAATGCTTTCTTTCCTTTTTTTAAAATATTCTTTTAGTTATACATGGACACAATGTCTGTATATTGTTTTATTTATTTTCTATGGTGCTGAGGATCGAACCCAGTTCCTCACATGTGTGAGGCAAGCGCTCTGCCACTGAGCCACAACCCCAGCCCCTTTTTTCTTTTTTTCCATCATCTAAAATCAGGATACAGTCGAGAAGCAGTGCCACATGCCTGTAATCCTAGTGACTCTGGAGGCTAAGGCAGGAGTTCAAGGCCAACCTCAGCAATTTAGTGAGATTCTGTCTCAGAATAAAAAAAACAAAAAGGGGTGGAGGTATAGCTTATTGGCAGAGTACCACTGGGTATAACCCTCAGTACCAAAAATAAAACAAAAAATAGGGTACGTTTACTATCATAACAAAACTACCTAGTTTCTGGCCAGAAAGAAGCTAACCTACCCCCTCCCCCAAAGAATCTACAAAACATTTTGGAAAGGACAGCAGATCAAGTGTGTGGGCATGTTTTTCCTGACATGTTTCAGAAATAAACCTGTAGACAGGAGGAGATTATCTGGAGCGGAAAAATGAATGTACAAAGAGATGAGGAGATATAGCAGAGTCTTCTGTCTAAAATAATGGTGTGCACCCCTGGGTGTGTACCCTGAAGAACTGAAGTCACCATACTACAGTGATAGTTGCGTACCTGTGTTTATAGCAGCACAACTTACAAGAGCCAAACTATGGAATCAGACTATGTGTCCCTCAATAGATAAAGAAAATGTGGTACGAATACACCATGGAGTTTTACTTAACCATAAAGAAAACTGAAATTATGTCATTTGCAGGAAAATGGATGGAACTGGAGACCATCATGTTTACAGAAATAAGTCAAACTCAGAAAGTCAAGGGGCGCATGTTTTCTCTTGCATGTGGAAGGTAGAGAGGAAAAGGGAAGTGAAAGGTGGGGGTAGATCCAATGACAATCAAATGGAGATCAGTAAAGGAAAGGGAATGGGGGTAAGAAGTGGGGATAGAGGGGGGAAGTGCTGGGGAGTGACATTGGCCAAATTATGTTGTTATGTTGTGTTCACGTACGACTAGGTAATGCCATCATTATGTACAACCCTGATGCACCAATAAAATATATTTATGTAAGTAAAATAAGCCGGATACAGGGGCACACACCTGTAATCCCAGCAACTCGGGAGGCCAAGACAGGAGGATTATGAGTTCAAAGTCAGCCAGCAAAAGCGAGACCCTCAGGAACTCGGTGAGACTCTGTCTCTAAATAAAATACAAAATAGGGCTGGGGATGTGGCTCAGTGGTCCAGTGCCCCTGAGTTCAACCCCCAGTACCCCCCTCCAAAAGAAAGTAAAATAAAATGATGGTATAGATTTATGATAAAAGGAATAACATGGGTCCCAAGGTATTTTTTAACTGTGTAAAAAGGAAGTGACGACAGAACCAGAGGTGGCCAGTGTGTGTTCAAGTCATCTGTGAACATCCGTGGCACCAGCTCCCTATGAGAGCATCATCATGAACTAGCCCAGCTGGGGAAGAGGGCTGGCAATGGAGCTTCCACCTTAAAGTCAACCCAGGCCCACCTGGTGACTAAACAGGTGACTGGATGTAAGTCTGGAATGTCATTAGGGAACCAGCTTCTCCCCTTCCCCACTCCTTGGTCACACTCACCTGCGTTCATGAAATCTCTCCAGGTGCTGGGCTCTGCCATCTCCACGCCTGCACAGCTTGTCTGGGCGTGAGAACAGAGGCCAAGGAAGTGTTTGCTTTGGAACAAAGAAGGGGTAACAATGGATTTCCGGAGGCGTTTGCCGACTCGGAGCAAGAAGTTGTCTGTTTCTCCTAAGATGCAGGACAGGAACGGAACCCATTTCCTGAACTGTCTGGTAGCCCCTTGCAACTCTAACCAAGGCTCCTGTGGGCCAGGACCAGGACCAGGCCCACTGACAGCCAGGCCTACACTTTGAAAACGGGTTTGAGTTTCTTTCTCTCCCATTATAGGCTGAAAGCTGCTCCTGTTGTTCCCATCCTGTCCTCCATAACCAGAGGAGGGATGCGCACAGGAGTGGGAAAGCGCTGGTGGGAAAGGTGTCCAGGTGAGCAGTCCTCATCACTGCCTCTGGAGAAGGCTGATATCATCCTGACTTACCTGTCTGAGGCCTCTTGTTGTTGTTGTTTTGTGTTAAGGCCGAGTCTCACTATGTTGCCCAGGCTGGCCCCTAATTCCTGAGCTCAAGAGATCCTCCTACCTCAGCCTCCTGAGTCCTGGGATTCAGCACTCAGCTATCTGCCACCACACTGTGCTAAGGACTCTTTAGCTGCTCTGACCTCATTGCTATGTCCATGAGGCTATGAAAAGGTCTAGTCAGGTGGGCTTATCCGCCACTGCCAGGAGTGCACCGTTTTGATTCAAGAAATTGCTTTCCTACTTCAGGATCAGCCTGACGGCAGAGACTCCCAAACAGAAACATATCTCAGACAACCCAGGCCATTCTGAACAAGAGAATGTTGCTTTCCATGTGATTTCTTTTTTCTCCTCACTGAGGTTTCATGGTCATGATTTTCTCCCAGCACTGCCTCCATTTCATCCAACTTTGCTTACAACAAAATAATAATAATAATAATAAAAACAGGAGCCAGATGCGGTAGCACATGTCTATAATTTCAATAACTTGGGAGGCTGAGACAGGAGAATCACAAGTTTGAGACCAGACTCAGCAAGTTGAGGCCAGCCTAGGCAATTGAATGAGACCCTGACTCAAAATAAAAAATGAAGGGGCTGGGGATGTAGCTCTGTGATAAAGAACCCCAGGTCCAATCCTCAGTACCACAAAAATGAAGCAAACTAAAATGTACCCACGGCTCAGATTTTTGTTTTTATTATTTTGTGTTTATTTTGTTTTGATTCGTAGAGTTGAGGCAGGGACAAAGTGAGGCTCAGAAGTTCTGAATATTGACATTCCAAAATGTTTATTTTGTGCTTCTTGATGCTGAGGGGTCAGCTCATGGTAAATGAGACAAGAAGTTTCCTTCCCTACCTCCTGATCTCTAGTCCCACCTCCACCAGCAGAATGAAGGCCAGTGGTTGGTGGTGGGGTGGGGAGAGTGGAGTTGCCACAGCTTGTTGTAAAGGGAAGGTGGGTATCCCTGGCTGTCAGTACCACTTCTCTCAACAGCCCCAAATTACTGCCCCAGGACTTACATGAAACAAAATGGGAAGTGTGGACAGACAGAACTATAATCCCTGCTGCATAATAGGGATTCTGTATCTGCTTCCACAAGGAACTACTGACCTCATTGCTATGTCCATGAGGCTATGAAAAGGTCTAGTCAGGTGGGCTTATCCGCCACTGCCAGGAGTGCACAGTTTTGATAGAGGAGGGCAAAATTCTAACATTACTGATTTCCTTCCATGAGCCCACATTGAGCCAAGAGCTTTGCACACATGCTCTCCTTAAATCTTTACTACAAACCATATGCAATAGGTGTTATGATTTGAGAAGAAGTGAAACTGAGATTCAGGTTATATTAGGCAGGATAGGCTAGGTTGTGCTGTAGTAACAAATAGTCCCAAGAATCTCAGAGTTTTACACAATTCACGTGTATTTCCCCTTAACACAGCTGCCTTCCAAGCAGTGAGTCAGCGATCCTGGCTGCTTTTGATCTTTTGACCCCTGTGTGAACACAGGGCCTCCTCTACAATTGACAGAGATGAGAGAGACTGGAGAACCATGTGGGGGTGTTTCATTCCACCTGGTAGTGAATTCCTACTGTCATTTCATTGTTCAAAACTGGTCCCATGGTCCCAACCATCTTGAAGGGAGCTGAGATATACAGTCTCCTAATATGCTGGGCAGCAGAGGAAAACTGGAGAATGATGAACCAAGTTCTGCCATGACATTCAGAGCTACCAAGGAGAATCCCTTCCATTCAGCATCAGCCAGCAAACATTATGTGTATGCATCCCTCATGTGCAGTCAGCCGTGTGTATATCTGCTGGGCACACTTGAAGCCATTAAGTAGCAGCACTAGGCCCTTATAGGTCCACAAACCTAGCCATTTCCAAAGCTTTATCATATACATTGGTTCGCAAAATTCCCAAACACCATAAGCAAATAAGCGGGGCAATTATCCACAGCCCCATTCTATAGCTCAAGAAACTGAAATAGAAAGATTATAAGATTCAATGTGCTCAGAACTAGGTCCTAGTTCTTTGAAAGCCTAACTTGAAGCTCTTCCCAACCACATCTAACTTCCTAAAATTTTAGAATCTGGAAAAGATCATCCTCTCCCCTAAATTTGATTGCTTTGACCTGCTGGCTGATGCCTAAAATTCTGCCACTGAGACTCCATGTCTTCACTGGACCCTCCTCTGGAGGAAATGACAGTCATAGCGTGGTCACCACAATGAGTGTCAAGTCATGCAGCCTTAGGTCCAAGAACATTTTGAGATGGAATTTAGAAACAGAGATGAAGGTGAATGAAAGAGTCAGGGTCGGCTTCAGATACGAACATTCTAGATGAAAATCCCTTCCCTCTTCTCTTTGTCTATTGTATTCTACTGAATTCAAGACTTTGTAGAGTGCCGTCCCATTTTGCTATTTTATTTAATACCATGAATTGGAGAGGATGGATAGATCTTTCTTTCTGTTTGATAAAAAATGAAACCTATGGAGACTAAAGCAACATCATTTAATCAAAGCAAAACAGTGACTGAACTGGAACAAAGAAGCAAAAAATGAGCCAGGTATGCTCATTTTTACAGAGTATAGGCTGGCACACGCCTGTAATCCCAGCAGCTTGGGAGGATGAGACGGGAGGATCACAAGTTCAAAGCCAGCCTCAACAGCTTAGTGAGACCCTGTTTCAAAATAAAATTTTAAAAGGCTGCGGATGTTGCTCAGTGGTAGAGCATTCCTGGGTTCAATCTCCAGTACCTCTCCATCTCCCCTGCACCCCCCAAAAAGAATGAAAATTATTAGAGTATGTGGTAAAACTGCCACATTTATATCTACCTGGTGGCAATTGAATTAGTACTTTTTTGAGGGATGAGGGTACTGGGGATTGAACTCAGGGGGCAGGGTACTCAACCACTGAGCCACATCCCCAGCCCTATTTTGTATTTGATTTAGAGACAGGATCTCACTGAGTGGTTTAGCACCTGGCTTTTGTTCAGACTGGCTTTGAACTCCTGATGCTCCTGCCGCAGCCTCCGGAGCCACTGGGATTACAGGAGTGCGCCACCGTACCCAGCCAATACATTTTATTAAAAAAAATAGATTTATTATAAAACGCCTCATATACAACATAATTTATGTATATGATATATAGAATAGTAGAGTGTTGAATCCAGCATTCCTGCTTATTACCAATGTTTTACAACTCTAGATCTCTTTAAGTTACAAAAATAATATATGTTCTTGGAAAAAAAGAAATTCAAAATATGCAGAAGATGGAAACTAAGTTCCTTTCCTTTCTTGCTGACACTTGCATCCTACTCCCCAGAGACGACTGTTAATAATTAGGAAGCAATCCTGCAATGTATATCAAGAGTCATAAATGTGTCCATAACTTTTGGTCCTATCATCCCAGTCTGGGAACTTATCCAAGGAAAAGGCCTCCAGTCTTCCCTATTTTCCTAGAAACAGCCAAGTTCCTTCCCACATAATTCCTCCCTTTGGATTTTTTTCTATCTGGAACCCTATTTCTCCAGAGTTGCTTATGATTTAATGTTTTATTAGTCAGCTCTCCATCACTAATAATGAAATACCTGAGGCAGACTACTTATGAAGAAAATACTACTACTTAATCAGCTCACAGTTTTAGAGGTTCAAAGTTCAAGATTGAGCTGGATGTGGTGGTATATGCCTGTAATTCCAGCCATTTGGGAGGCTGAGGTAGGAGGATTGAACGTTTGAGGCCAGCCTGGACAACTTAGCAAGACACTGTCTCAAAAAATAAGTAAATGAATAACTAAAAAGAGCTGGGGATGCAGCTCAGTGGTAGAGTGTCCCTGGGTTCAACCTCCAGTACCAAAAAAAAAAAAAAAAAAAAAAAAAAAAAAAATCAAGACTGGATGAGCCCCTTGATATCATATCACAGTGGGAGACTGTGCAGGAATAAGATGTGGTGGTCACATCCCAAATCAGGAAGCAGAGAGAGGGCAGGGTCAGGTTTTGTTCTCTTTATAATAATCTTCCACAGAGAACTACCAAGATAGTCACAGGAAAACTTCTTGAATCCCTTTGGAGGGCAGCACCCCTAATAATCAAAAGACCTTCAACCTGTTGTTCCACCACTTTGCAATACCATCACCCTGAAGACCAGGGTGATGGTCTTCACATGGACCATTGGGGGCCACTAAAACCACGGAAGATGTTTGGTAAGGTCTCAGTTCCAATGTCACCATCTCCAAATGGCCACATGTCTAGATCTGTTCCCTCCCCCACACCACTGCCTTTCCTTTTACATTTGCATTATTTGCTCCCTGGCACCTACCATTCTCTGGCATTACCTTGCTTAATTGTTGGTTCACTAATTTGTTCTGTCTGCCCCAGACCCATCATAAGTCCCTTGAGGAAGGGCCTTGTCGCTTGCTTGTTCTCTACCCCCAGCCCCTGGCACACAGTAAGAATGCATGTCTTAGTTGAGAGGACAAATGTCTATTTGTGAAGCCACCACTAGGTACTTAGGCAAGAGATGTTATTTGACTCACCTTGAAACCCAGACAGCTACTTCTGCAAACAGTTCTTGCTGGCCTTCAAGATTCTAAGGAACCTCGGTGTGGGAAGTCAGGCCTACCTTGGGGCCCACTGTCATTTCTACCAGCAGAATGGCTGCCTTTCAGATGTACACACTGCAAGGCCCTCGATCTGCCCTCTCTCTAAACCCCTTTCATTTTTGGCTTCTAAAACACAGAGGTGAAGAAAATCTCTGGGCTGAGGCTCTGTCAAAATAACACCCAGGCCACTTAATTAAGAAGAGTAATTTGAAGACTCTCAAGTCAGACAATGGAAACACTGAGAGTTTCCACTGAAACAGAAACTTGGCCAAGTGGGCTGGGTCTCCAGAAGCCTGGGCAAACACTCTGAGAGAGAATGTTTCCCGAGAAGCTTCTTGCTTAACCTGGGGGTAGGGAGTGGGGTTGGGGTGGGAAGAAGGGGGAGAAAGGAAAGTCTAGGTCTTAATCTGAGTTTTTTTAAACATAGGGCTGGGGGGCGGTAATTTGGTGGTGGAGCCCTTGCATAGCCTGCAGGAGGCTCCTGGGTTCAATTTCCAGCACTGCAAAAAAAAAAAAAAGTAGAAACACAGTAAAATCTTACAAGAGGATGATACTAACCAAATTAGATTAAATATACAAACATATAACAACAAATCCCACTATTATGTATAATTATAATACACCAATAAAAAATACAGGAAAAAAACATAATGTTACAAATAAACAAGTACATTGTTTATTTTATATCTCAAATGATTAAAGGATGAGTGGCCTTTATTTATTGGCCATATTTATTAGAATAAGGGAAGACTTTCATTGTATGTCTATCAATACCCTATACCACTCCCACAGAATAAAATATCAGTGAGCTCTATCAAAACAAAACAAAACAAAAACCCAAACTCTTACATAATCCTATCATCCAGGAAGAAGATATTTTTGTAGTGTCTCCTTGTAGTGTTTTTTTTTTTTCCCCTTACCACATATATACTTTAAAGAACTGGGCGTTGGGGCTGGGGATGTGGCTCAAGCGGTAGCGTGCTTGCCTGGCATGCGTGCGGCTCGGGTTCTATCCTCAGCACCACATACAAACAAAAAAAAAATATTAAAAAATTCTCTCTCTCTCTCTCTCTCTCTCTCTTTAAAAAAAATAAAAAGAAAAAGAACTGGGCGTGGTGGCACACACCAGCAATCCAAGTAACTGGGGAGGATGAGGCAGAAAGATTCCAAGTTCAAGGCCAGTCTCAGAAAGTAAGAATCTGTCTCAAAATAAAATAAAAAGGTCTGGTCTGGGGTTGTGGTTGAGTGGAGTGCTTGCCTAGCTCATGTAAGACACTGAGTTCTATTCTCAGCACCATGTAAAGATTAAAGATAAATAAATAAAATAAAAGTAATGTGTCCATCTACAACTAAAAACAAAAAAAAAGTCTAGGGGCGTAGCTCAGTAACAGAGCGCCCCTAAGTTCAATCCCTGTGGGTCTTTCTGATGAATTACCAAACAACAAACAACAACAACAACAAAAAAAAACCCTTTAACAATAAAAAATGACTACATTATATACTGCCTTATATGTTGCTTTTTTTTTTCTTGAGATGGAGTCTCGCTCAGTTGCTGAGGGGTGGGCTTGAACTTATGATCCTCTTGCCTTAGCTTCCCAATTTGTTGGGATTACAGGCATGTAATTATCTTACTTAATAATATATTTTTAACATTTTCTCATGATACTAAATACCATCAAAAACAACTATTTTTATGGTTGTATAGCATTTCATTGTATGACTGTGTCATCCAACCAATCCCCTGTCATTGCTCACTTAAGTTATTTCCATTTCTTTTCTAAGCAGCTAAGTGGTGACTGCTTCTGAAATACAACCATGATTGTATTGTAAAAATTTCTGTATTAAGTGGTTTTTATAATATAGCAGCTTTGGATAACAATTTATTACTTTGCTTTATTTTATTTTACTTTTGGAGACCAAGGATTGAACCCAGGGGAATTTAATTAACCATTGAGCCATATCTCTAGCCCTTTTTTATTTTTACTGTGAAACAGAGATTCACTAAGTTGCTTAGGACCTTGCTAAATTGCTGAGGCTGACTTTGAACTTGCAGATCCTCCTGACTCAGCCTCCTGAGCTGCTGAGATTACAGGCATGTGCCACGGCATCCAGACACATTTATTAATTTGAAAAGCATTTATAAATATGTTCTATTACCTTGCTTTTTAATCTCTTCACCTATGTCTTTACTGAGTTTTGCAACATTGATCAAGGTACAATACACAAAATTTACATTCAAATGCAAATTCTGGGCTTCAAAGAAAATCTTTTGAATATTTTTATCTGAAGAAACAAAAAGCAAATCAATTAACCAGAAAAATACTAGATCAAAATCAACTAACAACAGAAAACTAACAGAAGATCCCGATCTTTCCTGTTTCCTCTATTAAACGGTTAACTGATAAATAATTTAATTTGTCAAGTTTGCCACATGTGCATTTCCATCTCCTGTGTGTATTTTATGGCACCCACTGATAACTGGCTACTTAATAGCCCTTTCTAGGCTGCTTGTCCATGAGTTGCTTTTTTTTTTAATTTAAAAATTTTTTTTTAAATTGTAGTTAGACACAAAATCTTTATTTATTTATTTTATGTGGTGCTGAGGATCAAACCCAGACCCTTGCATGTGCCAGGCAAGTGCTCTACTGAGCCACAACCCCAGCCCCAAAGTAAATCTGCCTTTTTTTTTTTTTTTTTGGTGGTGGTGAGGTTTTAACCCAGGACCTTGTGCATGTGAAGTAGGAAGCACTCTACCAACTGAGCTATATCCCCAGCTACCATAGAAAATGAAAAGAACAAAAGTTCATTTTTGCAAACTTCCTTGCTGCTAAAGGTGATCTATTTTGCTCAATGAGAACCAAGGGACCCTCTGGAAGTTTTTTTCCCTGATAAAAATATAGTGCATGCTAGGCATCAAGGGATCACATTTTGACTAACAAGGGCCACTGTGACTCTGGCTAGAGGTGTCCTAACTAGTATATCCTCTTCCTGAATGCAAAGGTCACCCTCGTATTTACACACAGAGTTGGGGGGAGTCATCTTCCTACTGAGACAACCAGAAGGCTCCTTCCTGCCAAAGGTCCACAAGCTGCTTTGTGTCACCAGTCACCAGTCCCCAGCGATAGCCAATGGGTTTGTAAATTAATACATTAGCTAGCAGAAAGTAGAGTCCCTGGTCATGAGGTTTCAAACTGTTTCCAATGTCCTGTGTCCTGCCTGTACCTGCTGCCTCAGTCAGGATATCCTTTCTGATCTGATACCCAGGCTGGTTCAGCCACAGGCCACAGGGGCTCTACCTAGAGCTCATCCTTACTTTTGGGTCTTGCCATCCCAGCTGTCACTTCAGCTGCACTTAGCTGGTGATCAGGGGTAGGACTACAGGTAGGTGGTTTTTTGTTTGTTTGTTTGTTTGTTTTAGTTACTATTCCATGATTGTATTTTTGTTTCTTTCTTTCTTTCTTTCTTTTTCCCCATGGCTCTGGGAATTGAACCCAGGGCCTTGTGCATGTGAGGCAAACGCTCTACCCCTGAGTTACATTTCCAGTCTCCATGATTCTAACAAATCCAGCTGGCAAAAACAGTGATGGTGGAATTTCAGGCTGGCAAGAAAGAGTTCTGGCTGGCACAGTAGCACACGCCTATTATCCCAGCAGCCCTGGAGGCTGAGAAAGGAGGATTGCGAGAAAATAGGGAGATGCTAAGCAACTCAGTGAGACCCTGTCTCTAAATAAAATACAAAATAGGGTTGGGGATGTGGCTCAGTGGAGTGCCCCTGAGTTCAATCCCTGGTACCCCCCTCCCACCAAAAAAAAAAGAAAGAAAGACTTCTGGCAGAGGCCCACTATCCCCTACCAAGTCCTTGATACCTTCATGCCTTAAAGTCCCCTCTCAGGGAGGACACACCTACTCCTGACTGACAGCATCCCACAGGCTGCTCTGCAGCTCTGAAACCTCATAGAGAGGCCCGTGGTGACCAACCTGCTGGTCCTGGCATGTTCCTCTAGCTGGTGCATTGTTTCTTTCTCTGTTGTCTTTTACAGCAAAATCCCCCAATTAACTTGCCTGTTCTGCATCTCCATCTCCTGTCCTGTCCCCACCCAGGCTCTTCTCCGGCCTTGGTCCCTACCACCCTCTGAGGGGCCCAGTCGTCAATTCTCCAGATTTCATGAGCCAGGTTGTTCGTCTCTCACCTCACTCACCAACACTTGAGCTGTCCTCTCTGTGTGCACTTGCCACCATAGCGAATCTTCTTCTTCCGTATCTTAGGCTGGTTGGGCCTCCTCTTTCTGACCTCCCCATGTTGGAGGTCCTCCCACCTCTTACCCTGCTGTGTGTTTCCCCAGGGAATCCCTTCTCTCCCCTGCAGCAGGTCCCACGTAAAAGCAGATGAAATGCGTTCCTCCAGCCCGACCAGCCACCACGCCTTCCTCAGCTCCAGACTCACGGAGACTCAGCACCTCCACTGGGGTGGTTACAGGCTCTTTGAACTTCAAAGGTCCCAACAGAATTTGAACTCCCCCTCGCCACTACCATCACTCAGAAGCTCACACCAATGACTTAGGAGTTGAACTTGACTCCTTGCCCCTCACAGGACACCGCCACTCTACCTTCAGCTCAACTTTCAAAGTACAATGCGTGGCTCTTGATCCATCCCTTATAGCCACCCCCAAAGCAAATCCCCTGTTGCCTCTTCCCCCTGACCTACTGCAGTTGACCCTGGCTCTCCCTGCTCCCCACGGGTCCTCTGTTTCCACATAGCAGAGCAATCCTTGTCAGCCTGTCAGGTTACATCACTCCTCTGTCCCAAACTTTCATGGCCTCCTGTCAGACGCAGAGAAGAAGGTGAGCCCCACAGGCCCCTGGAATTTGGCTCTGCAGACCCCTCAGCCCCATTCACCATGGGGCTCTCCTTGCTCCCCCCCTCAGGCCCTTTGACCTTCTTCTTATGGCTCACACATGCCTAGTTCCTCTGGCCTTGGAACCACCATGCTTGCGGTTCCTTCTTGAAATGCTCTTCTCCTTAAATCTACATGCCCACTTCCTTCCTCCATTTAGGTCTCTCTCTGCCCAGTGTCTTCTCTCTAGAAGACTTCCCTGAGCCCAGAGCAAAAATAGCTCACCTCCTTGCACATCCACTACTTTGTCTTTCCCGCCTTACATCATACTTTCTCCTGACCAACCAGTAGCCTTGACTGTTACTTCTCAACTTCTTTATTGTTCTATTGGCTGCTGCCGGACTCACTCAGATGTGAACTCCATGAGAGCAGGGCTCCTCTGCCTTTGTTCACAGTCAACCTGCAGAGGCCACATGGTGCCTGACACGGTGAAGAGCAGAGGACAGTGAACAGAAGTTGCTGCAGACACAGCTGAGAGGAGATGCCCAGGAGGCCACCTGTGCCCCTGGAAGATGCTCTGGAGAGGGAGCTGCATCGAGTCCATGGTCACCTGAGTCATTGCTGCTTCTCTGTGTCTGATTCCCAGGGACCCCCTTGGCCAGCCTCATGGGCCAATTGGACCCAGTCTCCTTCTTTCCCAATCCTGGGTCTCCAGAGGCCTAAGATAAGAAGCAGGGCTTCCTCTGCCTCCCCCAGGTCAAAGCCCTGAACTATGAGCAGGAATGTAGGTGCAGTAGGGGGACTGATGGGTCGTTCTTTACCTTCTGCCACTTGGGCCCAGTTCCCCTGGGTAACCCTGTAAGCCCCTGTATGGTTCTTTGGGCCTGAGCTGAGAAGCCCACTGCTATAGACTGAATCATCTCCCCCAGATTCCCTATGTTGATGTCCTAATCCTCAATGTAACTGTCTTTGGAGATAGATCTTTTAAGGATGTAAGTAGTTAAAAGAGACTGTTAAGGGTGGGGGCCCTGAATCAGTGGGATTAGTGAGAGTCACCTAAAGGAGCAGTGTGGGTGTTCCCACTCTGTCTTCTTCTCCCCACTGCCTTATCCTTTGTCTCTTCCTCACAGAAGAGGCCAAGCAGGCACCGGCAAGATGGCTGCTACCTCTAAGCCAAGAGGAGTGATCTCAGGATGAAATTTACCTTGCTGTTATCTCTGTCTTGGACTTCCAGCCTCCCAAACCATGACATGTAAATTTAGGCTGTGTAAGGAGGACCCAGCCTGGCTGGGCATGGTGACTACACCTATAATCCCAGAGACTCCAGAGGCTGAGGCAGGAGGATTACAAGTTTGAGGCCAGCCTTGGCAATTTATGGAGACCCTGTCTTAAAATAAAAGATGGGAAAAAAAGCCTGAGGATGTGGCTTAGCAGTAGAGCACTCCTGGGGTCAATCCCCAGTACCCCAGGGCCCAGGCTGTGGTATTTTGTAATGGCAGTCTGGGTAGACTAGCACCCCCACCTTGGAGGCTCCAGCTGATGTAGAGTAAGCAGATTAACCGTGGAATGGACTAAGGGAAATAAATGAATAAATAAATAGATATTCCACCTGCCCTTTTTATTTACTACCCTTGAAATCCTACCCTTAGAAATTCACCCTTAAGGAATGGGAGGAATGCATCCCTCTCTCCTGCAGGAAGCCTCCCAGGCCCAACTTTCCTGGCCCTCCAGAAAGGCGCCTCCCTCAGCTGAGGTCTCTCTTCCACCTCCAGCCCTTCCTTCCCCAACGGCCTCAGGGCCAGGCAAACCCTCTCATCTCCCCCAGTGAACAATGGGTCTGTGGGCAGCTGGACCTGTTTGTTCCTCACAGCGGAGTCCTCCAAATAGCAGAGATTCCTAAAACTTGCTGTGAAAAGACAAAAAAAAAAAAAAAAAAAAAAAAAAAGAAAGAAAGAAAGAAAAAATTCTAGGGAAGGGGGTTAAGGGTCTGGATTCTAGAACCCATCCCCAGAGCCTGATCCATTTGCTGTGGGCCTCCACCTGGAGGCTGCATTTTAAGCAAACATGCTGGTCTTTTCCCATAAAAGACCCTCAGATGACACTGAGAAAGACTGTAAGAAACAGTGATGCCCAGCCTCACCCTCAGGGCCCTTGCGTTGTCTGTTCCACTGTCTTGGGCATCAGAATTTTGAAGGCCTCCCCGCTCCCCCAGTTCTCTTCCTGCTGATTCCGCCTTGCAGCCAGGGTTGACAGCCCCTGACTTACCAGGCGGTGACCTGGTGAGTGGCTGGGTTGGTGGGGACAGGCGGGCATCTTTCCGGGAGTGTGAGTCATTCCATGGGACTGCCAGCTGTGGACAATTCAGTCTGCTGGGCCTTTCCCTAGGCGCCCTGGCCAGGCCTCTGCTGGTTGCTGGGGAAATACAAAGAGAAATGGTTCCTCTCAGAGTTTCCATTCCCCACGGAAGCCACTGCTGGAAAGTGGTTTGCAGCCAGGCTGGGCGCCAGGGATGAGAGCAGGGGGAGGGGAGGGAACGGCTGCAGGCGAGTGGGCGAGTGGGCATCCACCCTGCCAGGTCTGGCCGAGTCTGGGCTTGCCCAGTCTTTTTAGAGAAACTGCAATGAAGGGGGTTCTATGGATGAGAAAATTAGGTCCACAGAGTTGAGGCTCCTGGCCTTGAACTCAGTTGTAACCAATCTCAACAAGGTCCTCCCTTCAAGAGCAGAAACAGGGCTCCAGGATCCAGGCCCAGGTTTGCTTCCTGAGGACTATGGTGACCTTGGGAGCTTGCTGACTAGGGATTAGGATCCCTCTGTCAACTAGGGGCTCCATCTGCTAGATCCCAGAACCACCACCCCAGTCCTCTTATGCATCCTTCCACCTGTTTTGGTCTGATCTCTCCCTGACTTTGAGATTCAGTGGGGGCAGGGGAGGATGCCCATGTTACCCACATGCATTGCCTGACCCACCACCCCAGGGCAGAGCAGGCACTCAGTAAATTAGGCACCAGAGAACTGTGGGTGGTAGGGGAGTCCTGAGGTGGCCCAGGGGCTGCAGAGTTGGAAGTGATCTGGGATTGGAAAGACAGCACAGAAAAGGTAGTGGTCCAGAGCACTGTCACCCAGCCTAGCTGAGTGGCTCTGGACTGGCCCCTTAATATTTCTGTGCCCTGTGTCCTCATCTGTAAAATGGAAAGAGTTACAACACGTATCTAGGAGTGTTGTTGTGAGAACAAATAAAACAGAGTATGCAGACGACCTGTCGCATTGAAATAAATTGTCAAATTACTGTTCCAACTATTACTGTCATCAAGTTGCCATTAATTATTGCCCATTTCCCAGTTTGGCTCGAGGCCAAGCCCAGTTACAGATCTTGGACTTAGAGTTTGGGATACTCCTCTGGGCTTCTTTGGCCCTTTTCCTAATCCTAGGGATAGTCAGACAGTCTAGGTGATATTAACAGCAAATGACCTAGGTGGGCTTGGGGCTGTGTACTGTCAGTGATGCTCAGTGGCACTCAGCCTTATCTGTGTGTTAAAAATCTTTGGGGGATTTTTTAAACCATATTTCACCACATTATTGTCACAAATTTTATTCCTTTTTTTTTTTTTTTGCAAAAAGGTAAGGTAGGATTATTATGTGAAGTCTTTTTTTCTTTCTTTTTTTTTGGTACAGGGGATTGAACACAGAGGCACTTAACCACTTAGCTACATCCCCAGCCTCTTTTTTTTTTTTTAATTAAGAGGGTCTTGCTGAGTTGGTTAGGGCCTCACTAAGTTGCTGAGATTGGCTTTGAACTCTGTGATTTTCCTGCCTCAAGTTTCCGAGCTGAGCCACCATACCCAGCTCTTTTTTATTTTTTAATTGTTCCAGTATTACTTAACATTATTTATTTCTAAACTGTCTTCAGTGCAAGATTAAGATGTATGGAATACTCACAAATACATTAAAATCGAATAGTGCACCTTGACCCACATCATCTCTTCATGACAATTTAGTGAACAATTTTTTGGTCTGAAAGAAAAGTTAACACACTAGTTGTTATTGATTTATTTATTATTTATTATTGTTATTATTTATTTATTGTGCATTAGTCAAAATATTACACTTGAGAAAATTCAGTACAGTGTTGCAAAGTTTGGATTTGCAAAATCTAATCTTCTGTGCCCCAAGATTCTGCACTGCTATTATCAGTTTTTTTATTTGATGTGGTGGTATCCATCACAGACTCTCAGGTGAGATTTTTTTTTTAAATTGTAGTTGGACACATTAATACCTTTATTTTATTTATTTATTTCTATGTGGTGCTGAGGATCGAACCCAGGACCTTGCACATGCTAGGTGAGTGCTCTACCGCTGAGCCACAACTCCAGCCCAAGATGTGTTTTTGTTAGTACCATGGCACTCTAAACAAACCAGTTGGCTTTCAAATAGAACAGACCATGTGCAAGTGCTGAGAATTCTAGGCTTGGGACTCTGGTGCCTGAGAAGACAAATGTGCATCCAATGCCACTGGGAAAGATGTTGCTGCTTTTACCTTTAAGTGGTGAACCATCTAAAAAAAAAGCATAAGCTGTGATGATTATGTGGTGAAATATGATAAAGATTCTGATACCCCAAAATTAAAATCTCTGGGAATAAAACTATGTGTTGCTACTGGTCCTACTTTTGGTACTGGAGATTGAATTCCGGGTACTTTACCACTGAGCTACATCGTCAGGTTTTATTTATTTATTTATTGAGAGAGAGTCTTGTTAAATTGCTGAGGCTGGCCTCAAACTTGTGATCCTCTTGCTTCAGGCTTCTAAATTCCTGGGATCACAGATTTGAGCCACCACAACCCAAAGGCATCTGCATTTTTTAAAAGCTCTCCAGGAGATTCCAGCAAGCAAAACTGGGAACCAGTGCTCTCAACTCATGTGTCATGTGTAGAGAGGCAATCATTTGGTGGCTAGAAGCTAGCCTTGCAAATCAGATGAGGTTGGCTCTTGACCCACTAGCTACTTGCAGGCGGGGATGAGTCCAGATTCTTCAGATTGGTTTCCTCATTTGTAAGGTGGGGGATGGTATCCACCTTACAGTTGGGTTTTAAAGAAAAGCATTAAGTTAAATAGGGTTCCTGCATAAAATAGGAATTTCCTTTTTTTTTTTTAGTACAAGGGATTGAACCCAGGGGCACTTAACCACTGAACCATATCCCCAGCAACCCCCCTTTTTAATATTTATTTTTTAGTTGTAGTTGGACACAATACACGTATTTATTTATTTATTTTATGTGGTGCTGAGGATCGAACCCAGGGCCTCGCACGTGCTTGTGCTAGGCAAGCGCTCCACTGCTGAGCCACAACCCCAGCCCACAACCCTCCTTTTTAAATTTTTTTTTTTTTTTTGAGATAGGGCCTCACTAAATTGGTGCGGCTGACCTTGAACTTGCAATCCTCCTGCCTCAGCCTCCCAAGCCACCAGGATTGCAGGCATGCACTACCATGCTCGGCTACAATAGGCATTTCTTACATTATTATTATTATGGTCTATAGCTCTAAGTCCCTCATTGACTGGATCTCTTTCCAACATGTCGAAGGAGATGTTAACTTTCTCTCTCTCTCTCTCTCTCACACACACACACACACACACACACACACACCATATGTTCAATACTGTTTCCCAAGGTTATCTAAATCCAAGCCTTGCTGGACATGGTGGTGCATGCCTGTAATCCCAGCAGTTTGGGAGTCTGAAGCAGGAGAATCACTAGTTCAAGGTCAGCCTCAGCAACTTAGTGAGGCCCTAACCAACTCAGTGAGGCCCTGTCTCTAGATAAAATACAAAAAAGGACTGGGGATGTGGCTCAGTCTTTAAGTACCCCTGGATCCAATCCCTGGTACCAAATCAATCAATCCATCAATTAATCAATCTAAGCCTTGTCAGATCTGCTCTTACCTCCCACTGCTGCTGACTAGTTTCTTTGGATTATAGTGTTTATGAGGCTGCCCCTGGGTTACCTCATCTTAGAACCCCCTTTGGGTCACCCTTGGATCACTTGCTGGAGAATTATGCAGGGGGTCCCTAATGTATTCACCCAGCAAAAACTGCACCACTGATTAAAATGTTACATTTTCTTGCTTTGGGCTGAAATAATTTGACATCATGATGACTGGACGTTCAGGCAGCTGAATATCTGATTCATTAAAATGCAAAAATAAATCAATTATTACTTATCATATGCATTTGTTTTTCTCAACAAACTTCTGAAGTATACGATTTCTAGAGAAAAAAAATCCTGGCAGTACAAGGAGTCACTGCTAATAGCATAATCAGGGACCACCCACAGGACAGGACCAGTCAGAGTGGGGTTCATCTTCAGACACCAGGGCTCTCCTTAAAGCCAAGATGCTCTGACTGTTCTGGTAGGAAGGGCTGACCTTGTACTCTGGGAAGACCGCAGGAGGCCACACTCACAGCTGCCTCCATTCTAGGTAGGTCAAGACTCTGGTCTGAGGTCAGAGGGAAGCTGAATCAGATAAGCCCTCATGGTGGAGTCTTTGTGTGGTTTGGATTTAAAAAAAAAAAAATTGAAGTTGTAGATGGACAAAACAAATACCTTTATTTTATTTGTGTTTTTTTAAATATCTATTTTTTAATTATAGTTGGACACAATACCTTTATTTTATTTATTTAATTTTATGTGGTGCTAAGGATCAAATCCAGTGCCTCGCATGTGCTAGGCAAGTGCTCTGCCACTGAGCTACAACCCCAGCCCAGAGTCTTTGTTTTTATGGACAAAATTATTATAAGAGCTTGCTTTTCTACAGGGCGCGGTGACACATGCCTGTAATCCCAACAGTTCAGGAGGCTGAAGCAGGAGGATCGTGGGTTCAAAGCCAGCCTCAGAAATGGTGAGGCCCTAAGCAACTCAGTGTGACCCTGTCTCTAAATAAAATACAAAATAGGGCTGGGGATGTGGCTCAGTGGTCAAGGGCCCCTGAATTCAATTCCTGGTACCAAAAAAAAAGAGCTAGCTTTTCTGAACCCCCACCATAACCAAGCATGTTTCGTATTCTCTTGCTATATTCTCTCAACGGCCATCAGAATTAGGTATTCATGTCCTCAGAGAGAGTATCTTCATTCATCATTCAAAAATACTTATTGAGTCCTCACTCTGAAGCCAGAATTAGACAGGCAATCAGTATAGGTAAATCGAGTCAGGTCAGATCCAGTCAGACCAATTTTGAATGAGTCCAGCAAGTTGGAGACTGTCCCCTGAGGGATTGAAATGTTAATTCCTCCACCCTTATCAAGAACCTGCCCCTGCTCCAACCTGTTGCCAAGGTAACCTGTCCCAGGAATTGTCCCTCCATAAAGGAAGCTATAAGGGTCGCACCATCCTGCCCTTCCCCCTTCAGCCCACCTGTTTCCCACATTTGGGCCCTCCCACTGAGCATTCCTGGGCCTAGTGAGAATGATAAGGGGAAGAGGGCAGGAGAACAAAGGTAGCCTAGGATATAAAAAAAACGGCAGAACACCTCATCTCTTGGGATACCAGGATACCAGCTATGGCCCCCTTCTCCCTCCCAGGAGAAGTCTACGTTACCCCTTTTTAAATAAACCCTGCTTCATATGCTTTTCTTAGTGTGCTTCTCTAATATTCAAACTTTAACATGTGAGGAAGCAGAACTCGTCACCGATAACCGGTGGTATCAACTTTATGCTCAGTCCCTTTTGGATGATGGTCATCCAGCAAAATTAACCCAGTCCTGCCTCATGGAGTTTACAGTCTAAAGGAGGGGTTGAACTTATGGGGAAATTCACAGACCAGTGCAGCAGAACACTTTCAGCAACATGCCATGCTGAGCTGTTCCTGATGGCCCCTCTCTTGCTATTTTACAGAAAAGCTGCAGAAAATACAAGAAAAAACACTTGAAGATGCACAGCTGAGCTCAAATGAAAGTAAAGCAAAATCCCCAGGTTCCAGAGAGAACAAAAACTCCAAGCCAGAAAAGAGAAGTGAGGCTGAACCTGAGGTTTGTGGGGTTTTGCATGGATAAAGCCTGAGGCTCTTTTAGAGACAGGAGGCAGCCCCAGTAGTTTGAATCAGGGGAGCTGGAATTCATCCCCCTGAACAGAGATTAGGGCCTTCAAGAGTCAGGGAAATGAAGCTGGAAAAACTATCAAACAGGCCTGCAGAAGAAGCTATCTCACCGTCTATGGCTTGGGTGGGAGAAAAGTTTCTGTGAAAGATGGAGAATCCAGGCCTTCCCCACAGGGAGGTGAGGTGGGCTGTTTTCTCTGCAATCCTCTGTTTGGCATGATGTTTTAGTCAGCTTCTTCACCGCTGCAACCAAAAGACCTGCCATGAACAACTAGAGGAGGAAAAGTTTATTTGGGGGCTCATAGTTTCAGGCCACAGATAGCCGACTCCATTGCTCTGAGCCCAAGGTGACATGAAGAGTGTGGCAGACGAAAGCAAGTCTGGACATGGCCACCAAGAGGCAAAAGAGAGACTCAACTCAACTAACAAAATGTGCCCCGCCTCAAAGGCACACCCCAGGGACCCACCCAGCCACATGGTCCCTGGTCATCATGGTGCCTATGGTCATTACCCAGTTAATCCCTATCAGAGGATTAATGCACTGATTAGGTTAAGGCTCTCAGAACCCAATCGGTTATCTCCAAACCTTCTAGCATTCTCACACTGCCGCAGTCTGGCTGGGCACAAATCACGAGCCACTGAAGCAGGAACAAACTTTATTTCTGAACTCCACCAGCACACTCCACACACGCTCCCGGGAAAAAATGCCGATCCACGCCACACGGCTCCTCCTGGGACACACAACTCCAACAGGAACTCCCTCCTCCGGAATTCCCTCCTACCACACTTCCCCAACCAATGGGAACTCTCCTGGAGTCCCACGAGAGCTCCAAAGTAGCAGGCCTAGGCAGACAGCAGGGGTCTAATCTCTAATTGAATGCGCATCTTAACATACTCATTATCATCTCAATGGCTTGCTGGGGTCACCTTTCAACCAAAAATGCTATGCGTCATTCCTACTTGGCTATGGCTCTCATAGGAGCTTCTGGGGGGACACCTCACATCTAAACCATAACACAGGTCATTGGTCCCAGGACTCCTGTGCCAAAAAGTTAACATACAAATTAGTACAGGACCTAGGCTCCTGATACAAGCAAAACCCAAAGTATTTTGTAATGACCTTTTTACAACCCAGAGCTCACAGACATCCACAGCAAAAAATGACCCCACTGAAGATAAGTTCTCAAACCAAAATTGTAAACCACACAGGGAAATAAACCACAAGATGATCAGTAAAGACAAAAACAACTGAGTATGAAAGAATTGACCCCTGAAGAAGTGGAAGTCATAGAAAGACATAAAAACATAAACATTTAAAATGATTATAGGATGGGGCTGGGGATGTGGCTCAAGAGGTAGCGCACTCGCCTGGCATGCGTGCGGCCCGGGTTCGATCCTCAGCACCACATATAAACAAAGATGTTGTGTCCGCTGAAAATTAAAAAATAAATATTAAAAAATTCTCTCTCTCTCTCCTCTCTCTCTAAAAAAAAAATTAAATGATTATAAAGAGTTTTTTAATAGAAAGAAAAATGAAGAACAGGTTAATATGGGAAAAGTTTATGGGAAGCAAATCAAATAGAAGTTCTAAAAGTAAAAAAAAATTAGTGTTAAGAAGTTATTTATTAAAACTAATGAACTGCTGGCTCTGTGGCGCATGCCTGTATCCCAATAACTCAGGAGGCTGAAGCAGGAGTATTACAAATTCAAGATCAGCCTCAGCAATTTAGCAAGACCCTCATAACTCAGCAACTTAGCAAGACCATGTCTTCAAATAAAAAAATCAAAAAGACTGAGGTTGTAGCTCAGTGGCAAAAAAAAAAAAAAAACCCTGGATTCATTCAAATCCAGTAAAAGAAAAAAAAAAAAAGGTTCAAAGAGCAGAACAAAATGGAGCTAAAGAGACACTTAGCAAGTTGGATAATGCCTCTGGAAAAAAATCTCCCTGCCACCGGGCACCAAGGAAAGAATAGAAAAATATGGAAGCAATCAAGTATAAGAGACTTAGAGGGAAATAATGAGATGATCTATTGCACCTTAGCTACCAGTTCCAGAAGGAGAGTAGGGGCAAGGATAAATATTTAAAGAGATAATGGCTGGGAACTGATCTAAACTGAAGGAAGCCAGATATATATCTATAATTCCAGCCACTTCAGGAGGTTGAGGTAGGAGAATCTTAAGTTTGACGTCAGCCTGGGCAATTTACCAAAGTCCTATCTCAAAATAAAAAAAAAAGAAATAATAAAAAAGGCTGAAAATGTGGTTTAGTGGTAGCATCCCTGGGTTCAATGCCCAATATCAAAAAACAAAAAAAAAAAAAACCCAGCAAAATAGAAGCCTTGATTGAGTTTACAGCCTGCTGCCCTGCAGATTTTAAATTCAAGACTATAACTTGGGCCAGGTGCCGTGGTACACACCTATAATTCCAGTGGCTGGGGAGGCTGAAGCTGGAGGACTGTGAATTCAAAGCTATCCTCAGCAATTTAGTGAGGCCCTAAGCAAATTAGTGAGAATCTGTCTCAAAATAAAGTATAAAAAGGGGCTAGGGATGTGGCTCAGCTGTTAAGTGCCCCTAAGTTTGATCCCTGGTACCAAAAAAAAAAAAAAAAAGCGATTACTTTGGCACCTGGGAGTGTAGCCAGAGTATTTTCCTGGCATATGTGAGGCCCTGGGTTCAATCCCCAGTACTGAGAAAAAATAAAGGACAGCAACCTCAACTCTTATCTGAACTTCCAGTCTGCTCGTCTGCCCTACAGGGATTTGGGACTTGCCAGTCCTTATGATTCATGTAAGCCAATCCCTGTCTCTGCCTCTGTCCCTCTCATAGGTACTTAGGCAGGTTGAGGCTGCAAGTGGGCTCTGAAAGCTGTTTATCAACCACAGAGAAGAGGGGATAGCGAATCTTGCAGATAGGATGAATAGCTCTGGTCCAGGCCCCGATTCAAGGACAGATCACACATTGAAAGAATTTGGGATTCTTTTTTTTTTTTTTTTTTTTGGCACTGGGGATTGAACTCAGGGGCACTCACCACTGATCCCCATCCCCAGCCCTATTTTGTATTTTATTTAGAGACAGGGTCTTACTGAATTGCTTAGCGCCTTGCTTTTTTCTGAGGCTGGCTTTGAACTCGTGATCCTCCTGCCTCAGCCTCCCGAGCTGCTGGAATTACAGGAGTATGCCACCACACGTGGCAGAATTTGGGATTCTTTTCCCCCTAAAAATCTAGTTGGATTTTTAGTGGTGGATGTCCACAGTTCCAGAGCCAAATGTGCCAGCCCTGGGTCTTAACTCAGGTTTCCTTGGTCCCTGAGTTGGGTGCTTTGTCCCCAGCACCACCCACCATCCTCCTAAACTGGTTGGGGGGAAGTTTGTTATTTGTCAACCCAGCATGTATTCTGCCCTTTTTTAAAAAGCAGCATTCGAATTTCGTTTTTAGGGGGAACCTTTGTCTCTCCCCGCTCTCTGCTAGAGCTGTTATTCCAGCTCCTTCCCCAGGACTCCAAGTTCTGAGCAGCCATGAGGGTGAAGCCCCTCATTTGACAGGTTTGTCATTTGTCTCTGCTATGATTTGAATACGGTTTGTCATCACCAAGACTCATGTGGAGCCGTGGTCCCCAGTGTAACAATGTTGGGAGATAGTGGGACTTTTGAAGAGGTGTTTAGGCCACAAGGGACCCACCTTCATGAGTGGACTGATGGTTTACTTAATGCAGAAGTGAGTTCCAGCTCTCATGAGACCACATTGGTTATCTCAAGAGTGGACCATTATAAAGTGAGCCTGGCAACCCCTGACACTCACACATAGCTCTTCCCCACATGCTTTTCTGCCATGAGTTGATGCAGCCCAAGCTGCCATCAGAAGCCACACAGATGTCAGCATCATGTTCTCAGACCTCCAGAACTATAACCTAAATACACCTCTTTTCTTTATAAATTTTCCAGTCTCAGGTATTTTGTCATATCAACAGAAAACAGACTAAGATATTCTCCACGACATATTAAAATAAATACCTAGTAATGCTTTAGAGTGATTCTGTGTTCACTAAAGAACCACCAAGCCAGAGGAAGGCAGGTCCTGATGCAGAAATCTGGGGCCTTCCCAGTGGCCATCCAACCTGAGCGGGCACAGTCCAATGCTGCCACAATCAATCTGGCAGCATTGATTCCACCGCCTTTAATGCGAAGCCTCTGTGAGGCCTACACAAGACAATCTGGGGCCAAGGCTGAGCTCCCTGTGTGCATGATGAGTCTGCCGTGGACTTTGAGCACACTGACCCTCCACCTCTACAGCCTAGGGTTTGGGGCCAGATTTCTGGGAGAGAATCTCTTAGGAAAGCAGCCAGGAGCTCCTCCAGGGAGCTGGATTTGATTATCCTCATTTCTTCAGTCACCACTGTTGTGCCACACACTAAAGGGTTCAGTAAACACAAGGGAGGGAGGGAGGCGGAGAGGAAGGGTCAGAGGGAGGGACTTCCTCATCTGCCACCTCTGAGTGAAAAACAGGATCCCTTGGGCAGGGCTGACAGGCAGCCAGAATATGCCAGAATGATTTAAATACTGAAAGGCTTCCCTTCTGCTTGCTCAGTAGCCACAGTCATAAGCTCCTCCAAGTGCCCTCAATGCTCCAATGCTCCAGCTGCTCCTGAGTGGAATATCACTCGTGATGGTGGGTCTTCTGTGCCCCAAAGAGCAGCTGCTTCCCGGCTGAGGGTTTTGGCATAGAAATGGGCATCAAAACCATTTAACTGAGAACACATATGTGGGAACAGCATATGGAATCAGGGGGTACCTGGCATGCCATCCTGTTCTCACATCCAGGTAGTGGCTGTCACTGTGTCTGGGGGTGGGGGATGTTGAGTTGCCTGGACTGTATCAGAAAAGCCCTTGACCTGAAAACCTAAAGACTTGGGTCCTGTTCTGGCTCTGAATGTCCTGGCTGTGTGACCTTGAACAACTTCCTTAGCCTCTCTGAACTCCTGTTAAAATCTTCCCTTGCACAAGGTTGCCTGGGGGATAAGGGTACTGAAAACTTGGGAGCTCAGTCCCTCTTCTCAAGGTCCTGTGCTAAATCCAGACCTGCAAATATAGCAGCGAAGGATCTGCCCCCACTCACTGGCTCCTGCTGTTCCCAGAAGCACTCCCAGTCCCTGGCAATGGTTACCAGGATGCGGGGCTGTAACTAGGTGCTCCCTCGGCCAGCAAGCGTCCCTGCTCTGAGGGCCCCAGAAGAACAAGCAGGCATGTGGCTGGAGGGTCTTTGGCCCACGTGCCTCTTCTCTGCCCTGCCTGGTTCCTGATGCACGACGATCTAGCCAGAGGGGCTCAGCCCCAAGAGGACTCTTCATTGTGTGGACAGCCCAGTCCTCCTCCCACCTCCGTCCCACACTGCGCTCAGTCTCCACCCTCAGGCGCACCTGTCACACATTCAGACACACTCGCGCCCGTGCTCATCAGCCACACATACTCACACTCACATGCATACTCACACCTAAGCTCACCCACACACTCACACACATAATACCAAGAACAGGTGAAAACCAGGAGTGTAAGATATGAAATCCTTTTAGGTTGATCATGTGCATTTAAAAAAATTCTAATAGGAATTTATTTTAATACATCATAGAGACGAACGACCATTTTATCAAGGTGTGCATTTTACAGCAATGATTGTTTAGGATATCACTTACTTAGATAGGACAGAGTTGAAGGAAGCCTATCTCAAAACAAAAAATAAAAAGAACTGGGGATTTAGCTCAGTGATAAAGGACCCCTGGATTCAATCTCCAGTACAAAGAAGAAGAAGATGGAGGAGGAGGAGGAGGAGGAGGAGGAGGAGGAAAGAAAAAAGCCAGATTGTCATTTGGGATTGAAAACAGAGGAAGGATCCCATTTTTAAAAAGATACAAGCTGGGGGCTGGGGTTGTGGCTCAGAGGTAGAGCGCTAGCCTAGCATGCGTGAGGCACTGGGTTCGATCCTCAGCACCACATAAAAATAAAATAAAGATATTGTGTCCACCTATAATTAAAAAATAAATGTTAAAAAAAGGATACAAGCTGGGCATAGTTGTGCACACCTGTAATCCTGGCAGCTCAGGAGATTCAGGTAGGAGGATCGTGAGTTCAAAGTCAGTCTTGGCAATTTAGCGAAGCCCTGTCTCTAAATAAAATATAAAAAGGGCTGGGGATGTGGCTCAGTGGTTAAGCACCTTTGGGTTCAATCCCTGGAACAACAACAACAACAACAAAGAATACACATACACACACCCCCCTAGGTTAAAAGTGAAACAATAGGAAAACACATGCCATACAAAAGAGAGCCAGCCATGGTGGTGTAGGGCTGTCATCCCTAATACCCAGTAGGCTGAGGCAGGAGGATCACGAGTAATTTAGAAAGACCCTGTTTCAAAATAAAAAGGGCTGAGGATATAGCTCAGAGCCTAGCATGTGCAAGACCTTGAGTTCAGTTTCTAGTGTCACATATAAAAATAAAAAAGAACAATGGATCATGATGACAGTTTCATGGGTCTATACATATGTTAAAACTTATGAACCAATGTATACTCTAAACATATGCAATTTATAATACCTCAGTAAAGCAGTTAAACAAAAAGAAAGTTTAAGCTGGGCAGTGGCACACACCTGTAATACCAGCAGCTCCCCAGGCTGAGACAGGAGGATCGAGAGTTCAAAGCCAGCCTCAGCACTGGCAAGGAGCTAAGCAACTCAATGAGACCTGTCTCTAAATAAATACAAAATAGGGCTGGGGATGTGGCTCAGTGGTCGAGTGCCCCTGAGTTCAATCCCTGGAAGAAGGAGGAGGAGGAGGAGGAGGAGGGGGAGGAGGAGAAGGAGGAGGAGGAGGAGGAGGAAAGGGAAGGAAGGGAGGGGAGGGGAGGGAAGGAGAGGGGGAGAGGAGGGGGAAGAGAAGAAGGAGGAAAGCTTTTTTTTAATATTTATTTTTTAGGTATAGATGGACATAACACAATGCTTTTATTTTTATGTGGTGCTGAGGATCTAACTCGGGTCCCGCCTGTGCCAGGTGAGCACTCTACCGCTGAGCCACAATCCTAGCCCGGGAGGAAAGCTTTTTAAAAAAAAATAATAATAATAATAATAAGGAACACTTCTGGGTATGGTGGCAGGACTTATAGTCTCAGCTACTCTGGAGGCTGACACAGGTGGATAACTTGAACAGAGAAATTTAGGGCCAGCCCAGGCAATACAATGAGACCTTGTCTCTTAAAAATCAAAATAAAACAAAAGTGACATGTAATGTCAGAGACAGTAAACTTTAGAATAACAACTATTTATCAGTGGTAATGAGTAATGACAAACATTTCAAAACCATAAGAGGTTAATTCATCAAGAAGATTTAACAGTCCTAATATACCTTCAAAACATATCACAAAGAAATAAGGATGAAAACAAACAAATTGGTAACTATTGAGATATCAACACTTCTCTCAATGATTGATGAAATAAGTAAACAGTAACAACAAAAAATCAGTTGAAATATAGAAAAACGTGACCTAATTGATATTTGTGATACATATTTGTAATAACAAACATGATACACATCATTTCTAAGTACATATGAAACAATATAAAAATAGATCACATTCTGGGCCATAAAACAATCTAAATAAATGTAAAGTGATTAAAATTAACCAGAGTACATTCTCTTACTACAAGAAACTTACTTATTTTTATCTTTTTTGTAGTACTGAGAATCAAACCCAGGGCCTCATGCATGCCAGACAAGTGCTCTACCACTGAGCCTCATCCCCAGCCACCCTGCAACAGAATTAAACTAAAACCAACATCAGGAAAATTTCTGGGGAAATCTTCAAATATTTGGAAATTACGACACTCAACCCGTGGGTCAAAAAATGAAACTGAAAGACATTATAAAATGTTTTGAACTCAATGAAAATTAAAGCAACTTATCAAAATTTGTGGGGTTCAGTTAAGGCAATGTGTAACAGGCAATTCAGAGCATCACATGCTTCTATTAGAAAAGTAAGAAGATCTCAAATCAATGAAATACACTTAATTTATGAAACTCCAAGAGTGGGGGGTCAGGAAGCAAACTAATCAAAGTAAGTAAAAGTCTGGCAATAAAAATGTGGAAATTAATAAAACAGGAAATGGACTTTCTATAAACAATAGAGAAAACCAATGAAGTCAAAAGTTGGATCTTTGAAATGATGAATATGATTAATTAATATCTAGATAGACTTGTCAAGAAAAAAAAATGGGGCTAGGGTTTTGACTCGGGTGGAATGCTTGCCTGGCATGTGTGAGGCACTGGATTTGGTCCTCAGCACCACATGGAAATGAATAAATAAAATAAAGGTATTGTGTCCATCTACAACTAAAAATTTTTTTTAAAAGAATGAAAACAAAAATTACTAATACCAGAAATAAAATTAAATACATCAGTGCAGATCCTATAGACATTAAAAAGAGAATAAGGGAATATTATAAATACCTTTATGTCAATAGATGCCATGCACAAATTCTTTGAAATACACAAAGTAGTATCAAAGCTTACCTAAGAAACAGAAAAATTGAATAGATTTTTGGTTAAAAATCTTCTGACAAGCTGAGCGTGATGGCGCATGTCTGTAATTACAGCTATTTAGGAGACTGAGGCAGGAGGATCACATGTTCCAGGCCAGCTTTAGCAACTTGGTAGAACTCTGTCTCAAAATGAAATTTCTAAAGGGCTGGGAATATAGCTCAGTGGTAAAGTTTTGCCTAGCATGTGTGAAGTAGTTTCAATCCATAGTATCATACATACACACACAAAAATAAATATATACATACATACATACATAAAGGGAGGAGCCCACTCTTATTACACAGGTAATAGCAGTGAGGAATGCAGAAGGAAAGGGTTGGAGATTTCAATGGGCCTAAGTGACTGGTCAAACATAGATATGACCAGGCATAGTGGTGCATGCCTGTAATCCTGGTAGCTCAGGAGGATGAGGCAGGAGGAGAGCAAGTTCAAAGCCAGCATCAGCAACTTAGCAAGGCCTAAGCAACTTAGCGAGACCCTGCCTCTAAATAAAATATAAAAAGGACTGGGGATGTGGCTCCGTGTTTTAAGCACTAAGCAGCCCTCTGTTCAATCCTCAGTACAAAAAAAATTATACACATACACACACACACACACACACACCATATAATGCTAGTGTTGGAAAGACTTTGGAAGGCATGGAGTCTAAGCTTTCCACTCAAGAAGAGAACCAATTTCTGGGTGCACTGGTTGCCATGCTGTAGGTCACAGGGGTAGACTGAGGCAGTGCCAAAAAAATGGGTCTTTCTGAAGAAGTGCAAGACTTACACTTTGAAAACCACAAGATATTGTTCAATGAAATTAAAGAATACGGGGCTGGGAATGTGGCTCAAGCGGTAGCTCACTCCCCTGGCATGCGTGCGGCCCGGGTTCGATCCACAGCACCACATACAAACAAAGATGTTGTGTCCGCCGAAAACTAGAAAGTAAATATTAAAATTCTCTCTCTCTCTCTCTCTCCTCTCTCTCTCTTAAAAAAAAAAAAAAGAGAACCACACCTTAAAAAAAAGAAAGAAATTAAAGAATACTTAAAAAAAAAAAGAAATTAGAGAAGAGTAAAATAAATGGAAATGATATCTCATATTCATTGACAGGAAGAGTTAATATTTATTTATTTATTTTACAGTAGAATACATATTGTACACAAATGGAGCACAGCTTCTCATTTCTCTGGCTATACATGGTGCAGAGTCATTCCAGTAGTGTAGTCATACATGCATATAGGGTGATAATGTCTGTCTCATTCTACTGTCCTTCCCATCCCCAGAGCCTGACCCCTCCTCTCACTCCCCTCTATACAAACCAAAGTTCCTTCATTCTTCCCTATCCCCCATCTCACTATGGATCAGAATTCACTAATCAGAGAAAACATTTGGCTTTTTTTGGGGGGGATTTATTTCACTTAGCATGATATTCTCTAGTTCCATCCATTTACCTGCAAATGCCATAATTTCGTTCTTTTTTAAGTCTGAGTAATATTCCATTGTGTATATTTACCACATTTTCTTTATCCATTCATCTGTTGAAGGGCACCTAGATTGGTTCATAGCTCAGTTATTGTGAATTGAGCTCCTATAAACATGGATATGGCTGTGTCACTGTAGTATGCTGATTTTAATACCTTTGGGTATAAACTGAGGAGTGGGACAGCTGGGTCAAATAGTGGTTCCATTGCAAGTTTTCTGAGGTATCTCCATACTGCTTTCCATAGTGGTTGCACCAATTTGCAGTTCCACCAGCAATGTATGAGTAAACCTTTTCTCCCACATCCTCACCAACACTTTTTATTGCTTGTCTTCTTGATAATTGCCATTCTGATTGGAGTGAGATGAAATCTCAGAGTAGTTTTGATTTGCATTTCTCTAATTGCTAGAGATGATAACCATTTTTTTCATATGTTTGTTGATCAATTGTATTTCTTATTCTGTGAAGTATCTGTTCAGTTCCTTAGCACATTTATTGTTGTTTGTGTATGTGTGTGTGTGTGTGTGTGTGTAAGTTTTTGGAGTTCTTTATTTATGCTGGAGATTAGTGCTCTGAATTGTGTGTGGTAAAGATTTTTCCCATTCTGTAGGCTCTCTCATTACATTATTGATTGTTTCCTTTGCTAAGAAGAGGCTTTTTAGTTTGAATACATCCCATTTATGTAACTTCCTTGTTAAGGAAGTTAACATGACTCTAAGCTAACATGACGAAGATTTGGCTCTACTTTTTTTTTCTATTAGGCACAGGATATCTGTTCTAGTGTCTAAGTCTTTGATCCACTTTGAGTTGATTTTTGTGCAGGGTGAAAGATAGAGGTTTAATTTCACTTTGCTACATATGGATTTCCAGTTTTCCCAGCACCATTTGTTGAATAACTATCTTTTCTCCAAGGTATGTTTTTGGCACCTTTATATAGTATGAGATAACCATATTTATGTGGGTTTGTCTCTGTATATTCTATTTTGTACCATTGGTCTATATGTCTATTTTGGTACCAATACCATGCAGTTTTTGTTACTATTGATCTGTAATATAGTTTAAGTTCTGGTATTGTGATGCCTCCTGCTTCACTCTTCTTGCTGAGGAGTGCTTTGTCTATTCCTGGTCTCTTATTTTTCCAAATAAATTTCATGATTGCTTTTTCTAGTTCTACGAAGAATATCATTAGGATTTTAATAGGAATTGCATTAAATCTGTATAACCAGTTTTGGTAGTATCGCCATTTTGACTATATTAATTCTGCCTATCCAAGAGCATGGGAGATCTTTCCATCTTTCCAAGAGTTAATATTAAGTTCAAAATAGTCCTCACGTTGATCTATAGTTTCAATGAAATTTCTAATTAAAATTAAAATGGTGCTTTCTGAAGAAATTCAGGACAAGACAATTCTAAATTTTCATTGGAAATTCAAGGAACTCAGAAAAAGATGAAACAATTTTTCTTATATTTATTTTTTAGTCACAGTTGAACACAATACCTTTATTTTATTTATTTATTTTTATGTGGTGCTGAGAATTGAACCCAGGGCCTCACACATGCTAGGCAAGCGCTCTACCACTGAGCCACAACCCCAGCCCCAAGATGAATCAATTTTGAAAAGAACTTCAAAGATGGAAGACTAATATTTTGATTTCTAAATTTAGTTCAAAGCTACTGAAACAAAAATAGTGTGGTATTGTTATAAGCATAGATATTTGGATCAATAGGATAGAACTGAGAGTCCAGAAATAAACTCAGACATGGATGCTCAATTGATTTTCGATAAGGTTGCCAAGTGTATTCAATGGATAAAGGAGAGTCTTTACAACAAATGGTGCTGGGAGAACTGGACATCCACAGGCCAAAGAAGGAAGTTGGACCCCTACTTCACACCATACACAAAAATTAACTCAAAATGGATCAAAGACCTGCATGTAGAAGCTAAAACTATAAAACTGTTCATAGCCAACATAGTTATATATATTTTTGTAACCTCAGATTGGGCAATTATTTCTTGATCATGACACCAAAACACAAGTAACTAAAGAAAAAAAGTTATGGCCTATTGTACATCAAAGAACAGAATTTTTAAAATGAAACAATAGAACTAGATAAAGTATTTACAAATCATCTATCTGAGTAGGAATGGGGGGGATCAAATCATATATCTGATAAGGATCTAGTATCCAGAATACGTAAAGAACTCTTACAACTCAACAATAAGATGCAATCAAATTTAAAACTCAGAACAGCATTTAAATAGATGTTTCTCCAAAAAAAGTTCTGATAAGCACATGAAAGATACTCAATGTCATCAATCATTAAGGTAATATTGAATGAGATACTACTTCACACCCATTGGCATGACTATAGTATTTTTTAAAAGAAAGAAGTAGGCTGGGCACAGTGGCACATGCCTATAATCCCAGCAGTGTGGGAGGCTGAGGCAGGAGGATCTCGAGTTCAAAGGCAGCCTCAGCAATTTAGCAAGGCACTAAGCAGCTGAGTGAGAACTTGTTGCCAATAAAAAACAAAATAGGGCTAGGGATGTGGCTCAGTGGTCAAGTGCCCCCGAGTTCAATCCCTGGTACCCATTTCCAAGAAAATGGAAAATAATAAAAAGCAATGGCAAGGGTATGGAGTGACTGGAAGCCTCATGTGTTGCTGGTGGGTGTGTAAAATGTGACAGCCACTTTGGGAAATAGTCTGGCAGTTTCTCAAAAAGTTAAACATAGAGTTATCATATGATCTAGCAATTCCACTCCTAAGTGTACAACCAAGAGATGGAAAATGTATGTCCACCCAAAAACTTGTACACGGATGATCATAGCAGCATTATTTATAACCCAAAATTGGAACAGCTCACTTTTCATCAACTGATGAAGGGATAAACATATGGAGTATTCATACAATAGCATATCAGCAATAAAGGGAATGCAGTATTGATACATGAGACATATAGATAAACCTTAAAAAAAAAAAAACTATGCTAAGTGAAAGATACCAGACCACATATTGTATTATTTCATTTATATGAACTTTTCATAGGCTAATCCACATAGACAGAAAGTAGATTAGTGGTTAATAGAGAATTAGGGAAGGAAGAATTAGGAAATACAATGGAAATGTTCTCCAATTCATAATAGTAATGGTTGCAACTACAGTGAAAACGTCTGAGTTGTGTGTACTTCAAAATGGTTAAAATGGAGAATTTTATGTTATGTAATATTTATTTCAGTAAAAAATGTTAAAGTAAATTGTATTTAAAAGATCTTTCCACAAAGAAATTTCCAGATCCAGGCTTCAGTGGTAAATTCCAACTAACATTCAGGAAAAAAAAAATAGGGTCGATTCTCACAATTTCCTTCAGAGAAATGAAAGAAAAAGTGACGCTTTTAAGCTCATTTTTGAGGCCCACGTTACCAACTATATTCAAATTAGACAAAAGATTTGATTATAAGATTACAAGAAAAGAAATGAATCCCTGATGAACATAGACACATAGATGCTTAACAAAATTTTAGCAAATCAAATCTAGTAATAGATAAAAAGGGAAATAAGGCATGACCAAATCAGGTTTATTCCAGAAATGAAAGGTTGTTTACTGCTACTAGAAAACCAATTAATTCACCATACCAACATTTTTTTTAAAACTACATGATCATCTCCTTAGAGTTATAAGAAGTGTTTGACAGAATTCAAAAGTTATTTAGCAAACTTTCTTTTTGTGGGGTGTGTGTGTGGTGCTGGGGATTGAACCCAGGGCCTTGGGCATGCAAGGCAAGCACTCTACCAACTGAGCAATATCACAAACTTTCTTAATCATTAGGAATATATACAACATAATATATTCCCCCAAAGATTGGGAAAAGAAGTGCCTTTGTCACTTCATTTTAGCATTTTACCAGATACCTACTATAGTTTGGATCTAGACTGCCTTCTATGACCTATCTGTCCTCTATGACCCATGTGGTAAAGGCTTAGTTTACAGCCTGTGGTGACATTGGGAGGTGACAGAACTCGTAGGAGGTGGGGCCTCATTGAAGGAAGTTAGGTCATCAGGTATATTTGGATCCCTTTTTATTCCTCTCTCTATTTTTCACTTCCAGGTGACAATGAGATGAAGCAACCTCCTCCACACACCATGAGGCAGTACTCCCACCATAATGTACTGTGCCACCAAAGCCCAAAGCTCAGAACCAATTGACCATGGACTGAAACTGTGAGCCAAAATAATTTTTCCTTCCTTATGTTGATTATCTCAGGTATTTTGTCACAGCAATGGAAATCTGACTAACACAATGTCCTAGGCAGAACAAGAGACACATAATAGGAATAAAAGTCACACAGACTGGAAACTATTCTTACTCAGAGACAACATGGCTGTCTAATTTGGAAGCCATAAAGTACCTAAGAAAAGCTATCAAAACTAATAAGTGAGTTCCGCAAGATCACACTGGAACAAAGTCAATATAAAAAAATCAACTGCATTTCTACATACTAGCAATGCATAATCAGAAATAAAAATATAAATATACCATTTGCAATAATGTCAAGAAACTTTATTTCATATGGAAAAATTTAACAAAATATATACAAAGAACTATACAGAGAATAACTATGAAAAATATAAGAATTAAATAGATATCATGCTTATGGATTGAAAGATGCAGTATTTAAAAATTTTTTTTGTATATGGTCATAATACCTTTGTTTTATTTATTTATTTTTATGTGGTGCTGAAGATTGAACCCAGCACCTCACACATGCCAGGCAAGTGCTCTATCACTGAGCCACAACCCCAGTTCCTGAAAGATACAATATTTTAAAGATGTTAATCCTCTTCAAATTAAGGTATTTGTTCAAGGCAATCCCAAATAAAATTGGTTTTCAAACCAATTGTTTGTTTTTTTTATGGTGGTAGAAATTGACAAGCTAACTCTAAAATGTATGTGGACCTACTAGAAGATAAAGTAGGTCCAATTCTACTTCATATCAGCTTAGGAACCAAATTCCTCAATAAGACTCCTAAAATGCAAGACTCCTAAAATCAAGAATCAACAAATGGGATGGTATCAAACTAAAAAGCTTCTTCACAGCCAAGGAAACAATCAAGAATGTGAAGAGAGAGTCTACGGAATGGGAGAAAATCTTTGCCATCTGCCCCTCAGACAGAGCATTAATCTCCAGGAAATACAAATAACTCAAAAAACTTAACACCAAAAATGCAAATAATCCAATCAATAAATGGGTAAAGGAACTGAACAGGCACTTCACAGAAGAAGAAATATAGTCAGTCAACAAATATATGAAAAAGTGTTTAACATCTCTAGCAATTAGAGGAATACAATTTAAAACTACACTGAGATTTTATCTTACTCCAGTCAGAAGGGCAATTATAAAGAATATAAATAACAATAAATGTTGGCAAGGATGTGGGGAAAAAGGTACTCTCATACATTGTTGATGGGACAGCAAATTAGTACAATCACTCTGGAAAGCAGTATGGAGATTCCTTAGAAAACTTGGAAGGGAACCACCATCTGACCCAGTTATCCCATTCCTCGGCATATACCCAAAGGATTTACAATCAGCATACTATAGTGATGTGGCCACATCAATGTTTATAGCAGCTTAATTCATAATAGCTAAGCTATAGAACTAACCTACATGCCCTTCAACAGATGAATGGGTTAAAAAATATGATGTATATACACAATGGAATATTACTCAGCCCTAAAGAAGAATGAAATCATAGCATTTGCTATAAATTGATGGAACTGGAAACTATCATGCTAAATGAGATAAGCCAGTTCCTGAAAACCAAAGGTCAAATGTTCTCTCTTATATGCAGATGCTAATACACAATAAGGATTGGGGAAGAAGAATAGAAGTTCAATGTAGACAAAGGGGAATGAAAGGAAGGGATGGGGAATGGGAATAGGAAAGGCAGCAGAATAATCAGACTTTACTTTCCTATGTTCATATATGAATACACGACCAGTGTAATTCCACATCATGACAACCACAAGAATGGGAAGTTATACTACATCTATGTATAATATGTCAAAATATGCTCTACTGTCATGTATATCTAAAAATAACAAATTCACTTAAAAAATGTATATGGAACTAGAAATGACCTAGATAAAACAGTTTTGTAAAGGAAGAACAAAGGTGGAAAACTTACATTGACTGATTTCAAGACTTGTTACGAAGCTATGTAAAGAAGATAATATGGTGATGGTGTAAAGGCAGATAGATCAACAGAACATTATGAAAAGTCTGGAAATAGACCAATACACATCCAATCAGTTGTTTTGTTTTTAAAGTGACAGGGCAATTAATAGAGAATGTTTTCCAGACATAGTGCTGGTTTTCATATGAAAATTAGGAATTGCAACCCTTACCTCATACCTTACACCAAAATTAACTCAAGATGAATTTATATACCTAAAGGTAAGAGCGTAAATGCAAAACTTTTAGAATAAAATGTAGGAAAAATTTTTGTGATATTGGGTTTCATAGATTTCTTAGATGGAACTCAAAACTGCAGAGCAACCCCGGGCGCGGTGGCACCCACCTATAATCCCAGCAGCTTGGGAGGCTGAGGCAGGAGGATTGTGAGTTCTAAGCTAGCCTCAGCAATTTAGTGAGGTACTGAGCAACTCAGTGAGACCTGTCTCTAGAAAAAAAAATATTTAAAAGGGCTGGGAATATGGCTCAGTGGCTAAGCACCCCTGGGTTCAATCCCTGGTACAAAAAACAAACCAACCCTCCCCTGCAGATCATAAATGAAAAAGTGATAGACCTCATCAGAATTTAAACATTTTATTCTTTGAAAAATATTGTGAAGAAAACGAGAAGACAAATTACAGTCTGGGAGGAAATATTTGCAATGCATATATCTGTAACAGGATTTGAATCCAAAAGATAAAAAGAATTCTTACACCTCAACACTAAGAAGGCAAATAACTTACTTTTTTAAATGGGTAAAGACAATTTATTATTTTTTTTAAAGAGAGAGAGAGAGAGAGAATTTTTTTTAATATATATATTTTTTTTAGTTTTCAGCGGACACAACATCTTTGTTTGTATGTGGTGCTGAGGATCGAACCCGGGCCGCACGCATGCCAGGCGAGCGCGCTACCACTTGAGCCACATCCCCAGCCCCAAGGGTAAAGACGATTTAAAAATAATTTTTAAAAAGGACTGAGGATGTATCAGTGGTAGAACATCCCTGGAATTAATCTCCAGTATAAATAAAAATTAAAATTAAAAAATGGCGCAACCACGTTGGTGGTAGAGTGAATATATCTGCCCTGAAAATTGACCCAACGCACATATGTGAAAGGAAACAACATTTAAGAAACATGTACTATAATATATGCCAAATTTTCTCATATATTATTTCAATCATACTATAAGGAAGGTGTTATTTCTTTCATGATGAAAAATTTAAGGGTTAAGGTTAAGGGACTGTCAGAGAGGCCGCTCAAGAGTGAAGTTTCTAGGGCTGGGGTTGTGGCTCAGCGGTAGAGCGCTGGCCTAGCATGTGTAAGGTCCTGGGTCCGATCCTCAGCATTACATAAAGATAAATAAATAAAGGCATTGTGTCCATCTACAACTAAAAATATATTAAAAAAAAAAGAGTGAAGGTTCTAGCTGGGTGCAGGGGAGCATGCTTGTAATCCAGCAGTTTGGGAGCCTGAGGCAGGAGAATCATGAGTTCAAAGCCAGCCTTAGCAGAAGTGAGGCGCTAAGCAACTCAGTGAGATCCTGTCTCTAAATAAAATACAAAATAGGGGGGCTTGGGGCTGGGGCTCAGAGGCAGAGTGCTTGTCTCAAATGTGTGAGGTACTGGGTTCAATCCTCAGAACCACATAAAAATAAATAGACAAAATAAAGACATTGTGTCCATGTATAACTAAACTAAACTAAACTAAAATAAAGATTCAAAATAGGGCTGGGGATGTGGCTCAGTAGTCTAGTGCCCGAGTTCAATACCCAGTACCGTCTCCCCACAAAAAGTGTGAAGTTTCTCAAATCATAATTCTTGGTTCAAATTCCAGTTCTGTCACTTGCTTTATAACTTTGGCATTTTTTAAACTCTTGGTGCCTCAGTTTCTTCATCTGTACAACTGAATGATAACAGTATCTATGAGGAATTTCCCTAAGTAAAGGAGAGTATGCTTGTATAATTCTCAGGACTTTACTAGGCACACGATGATCCCTTGACAAATGACAGCTGTAATTAAACTGGTGGAGAGGCTATATCAAAGCCTTCCAGGGGTTCCCATCAGACTCCAGTTTTCTGCCTTGAAAAATAAGCAGAAAAGCCATTATAGAAGGGCCATGGTAGCCTACTTAGGTTGACTGTGCCTTTGGGCTCATGCCTATTCGGAGTTTGGAAATCTCCTATGGTAATAGCAACGACTCCTTATTCTTTCATGACACTTGATGGTTTGTAAAGCACTTTCCTATACTCTCTCTTGTGAGGAAAGCATCATTAGCATGCCATTTTACAGATGAAGAAGATGAGGGATCAAGGGAGGTTATACAATTAGTGGAGAATGATCAAAATCCAGGGTGTTAGACTCCTGTTCCACATGACTTTGTACCTTCCTGGCAGAGGTGAGGATTGTCTGCCTGTCACATCACTCTCCTCCTGAGTGTCTGTGGTCAGTGGTCAGCGAGTACAAGAGGGAGGCTGGTAGGCCAGGCTCAAGGTCAGGGCATGGTGTCCATCTGATCAAGAACAGACAGTGGGGACAGCCCTGGTCTCACTGGGTTGTGTACTTGGCAAGCCAGCTGTCGGCACAGCTGGCTGGTCTTCCTGGGGTCACCCAGCATGGAGGTGTGGGAAAGTCTGAGCCAAATCTCCAAGGAGGCTTTACATTCACGTTATGAAGTTAGGGAACAGGCAAAATCAATCCACGGAGACAGGAAGCAGAAGAGTAGCTTCCTGGCAGAGTGGGAGTGGAGGTGGAGGAGGCTGGGGCAGGAAAGGACATAGGGAGGGCCCTGGGTGGCAGGAATACCCAGCATCTTGATCTGGGGTATAGCTATACAGGTGTGTGAAAATTATAGGACTTTTTTCTTTTCTTTTTTTTTTTTTTGGTACTGGGGACTGAACTCAGGGGCACTCAACCACTGAACCATACCCCCAGTTCTATTTTGTATTTTATTTAGCGACAGGGTCTCACTGAGTGACTTAGTGCCTCCCTTTGCAGAGGTTGGCTTTGAATTCGTGATCCTCCTGCCTCAGCCTCTTAAGCTGCTGGGATTACAGGTGTGTGCCACCGCGCCCGGCTCAAGAGACTTTTGATTGGAATTTATCATTAAAGATGAGTGTGCCTTGCTGTTTAAAAGTTACACCTCCAATTTAAAAAAAAAAAAGCCTTCAAAATGCCAAAAAAAATGGAAATTCCAAAAAATTTAAAAATATATATTTAAAAATAAAGGAAGAAAGAAAAGAGGAAGGTAGGCAGGTAGAGACCAGCTTTTCCAAAGAGCATGTCCCTTATCCTTACCTAAAGAAAAGAAGCTGATTGAGCTTGGGGGTCTGGCTCAGTCGTACGGCACCTATCTAGTGAGCATGAGGCCCTTGGTTGCATCTTCAATACCTCTCTCTCACACACACACAAAATTAAGACTAATGTTGAGGAATTAAGTCTAAAGAGGGCAACTGAGCTGTGGTTCTAGAAGCCTGCCTTGTGTATGAGCCTCTAATCCTCTCTCCTGTCCTGCAGGCTTAGTGTCTCTAAGAATCACCTACCTGTGTTGGGAGAGCTCTGTGGGTCCTGAAAGCTGCATGGAGCCTTCCCAGGTGACCTTCGCTTCCTCTGACACAGTTTACCATCATTCATTGTGGAACCCGGATGCAGGGTTTTAGAATTTAATTCTTTCCAGCTCAAATAACAGTTTCATTCTCCACCCTCATTTTCACAGGCTGGTAATTTTGAGACCATTACCATTTGGGCTGTGTTGTTCCCATCCCAGATGTAAATAGGAAGGGGACTTTCATAAGTAGCTCTGAGAACTGAATGGTTCTCTCTCTGGACCTATTTTTAACCAAAGTGCTCAATAAATGCTAGCCTGCCAGCAGCCATAAAACCTGTGTGAACCAAATAGAAGTTAATTATAGACAGCAAAGACTGTTACAAACGCAAGCAGAAGTTCATAAAAAATGAAAGTGTTTTAGTTTTCCTCTTATAATTAAGAGAACTACCATTAAAGAAAAGAATTACAATGGGTTTGAATGATGCAATTAATTTTTCATTGCATCCACTAAATAGAATATATTTTTCCCTGTGATCATGAGGCATTTTCAATAAGTCAGTACTTTGGGATTTACTTCAAAATAATGGGAGGGGTACTAGAGAAACAAGGCTGACGATGGATTGATGATCGTGGAACCCCGATGATGGGGATGTGAAGCTTCATGGCAATATTTTCTCCTTTTGTGCACGGTAGAACTATTCTAATATAAAAGGTTTTAAAATGAAAAAAAAAAAAGAAAATGAATAAAAAGAAAACCTTCATAAAAACTTAAAAGCTGAGATTTAATGGGCCATATTCTCTGATCATAATCCAATAAAATTAGACACAAATATGATTCCAATATCCGTTTTTTCTCCTTCAGTGCTGGGGATTGAACCCAGAGGCATTATATTATTGAACTACAACTCCCGTTCTTTTTCTTTTTATTTACTCACTTATTTGATTTCGTGGTGCTGGAGATTTAACCCAGGGTACTCTTCCACTGAGATATACCTCCAGCCCTTTTTAAAATTATGATTTTTATTTTGAGACAAGGTCTCCTTAAGTTTCTGAAGATGGTCTCAAACTTGCAATTTTCCTGCCTCAGCTTCCCGAATTGCTGGGATTACAAGCAGCCCACCTCATCCAGCCTGTTTCTCAAAAAGTCTAGTTATAGTTGTCCCTCTATCCTCAGGGGACTAGTTCTAGTACTTCTTCAGATACCAACATTCACAGGTGCTCAAAAAAGTCCTTATATAAAGTGGTTTGGTATGTGCACATATCTGTGAACATTCTCCTATGTAGTTTATTTTTAAATCTTTATTTATTTATTTTTGCAGTCCTGGGGATTGAACCCAGGGAATCTGCCACTGGGTTACATCCCTGGTCCTTTTTTCCATCTCCTCCTCCTCCTCCTCTTCTTCTTCTTCTTTTAATTTGAGACAAGTTTCCTTAAATTGCTGAGGCTGACCTTGAACTTGGGCTCCTCTACCTCAACATGGGTTTAGAGGCATGCATCACCATTATATAGTATAAGTAATTTGTAGATTACTTATAATACCTAATACAATGTAAATGCTATATAAATAGTTGTTGTATTATATTGTTTAGGGAATAATGATAAGAAAAAATGTTTGCTATGTGTTTTGTGCTGGGAGCCATTAGCCAAGTAGGTATGACAATTTCCTTGCCAGCGTACCCCATGTTGCTGACATTTTGCAGTGACATTGAATGTAGTTGACCTTGCTCAAGGACCAGGGCGGATTAGGGTGTTCCCGGTTTAACATAATCGTGTTTAGGGCGTTCCCAGTTTAGGTTCCAGGTTTAAGGTTTAAGATTATTCCTGCTGGGAATAGGGCGTATCCTGCTGCCTGAGTTCCCCTTGAGTTCTCACGGGATTCAGACAATATATTTTGGAGATAGAAGCCCAGTGGAAGTGGATTTGGGCAGAGAACGTGGATTTCCCCAGAACGTGTCTGTATACGGCTGGTGTGAGTTCGGGAATAAAGAGTTGCTGTTTGAATCTACAAGCTGTGTGGTGGCTCGTGATTGTGTGCCCAGCCAGACTGCGGCATTTGTGCCCAGCTGGGGATTGAACCCAGGGAATCTGCCACTGGGTTACATCCCTGGTCCTTTTTTCCATCTCCTCCTCCTCCTCCTCTTCTTCTTCTTCTTTTAATTTGAGACAAGTTTCCTTAAATTGCTGAGGCTGACCTTGAACTTGGGCTCCTCTACCTCAACATGGGTTTAGAGGCATGCATCACCATTATATAGTATAAGTAATTTGTAGATTACTTATAATACCTAATACAATGTAAATGCTATATAAATAGTTGTTGTATTATATTGTTTAGGGAATAATGATAAGAAAAAATGTTTGCTATGTGTTTTGTATGAAAGCAATTTTTTAAAAAAATATTTTTTATCCGCCATTGGTTGACTCAGAGGATGCACAACCCTTGGATACAGAAATTAAGAAACATGCCTAATCATTAGATAGGGAGGAAACCAAAACTAAAATTAACAATTATCTAGGAAAACAATGAAAAAGAATATTTTTATTCACTCATTAATACGTGCATCCATTCATTCATTCATTCAATGTGCCTGTATCGAATGCTCATGGGGTACTTGGGACCATAACAGGTGCAAGGCCCTGTCCATGTGGATCTCACATTCTCATGACATGGGGAGACCAAAACAAAGAAACTGGGGAACCTGCATTTAAAATCAAATACATTTCAAAAAGTAAAACAAAGAAAGAAAGAAATTGGGGAACCTATGAAGCACCACATAGTAATATGTGCTCAACAGACCAAGCAGTCTAAGCTAAGCCGTCAGGATGGGGTCAATGGGGTATGGTCATGTGTGGGGCTGGCTAATTCAGTAAGATGGGTAGCAAAGTCCTCCTGGAGACATGACATTGGGGCAGATTTGAATGAGGCAGGGCAGCAAGTCTAGGAGAGCCAGGCTTGGAGCTCTTGGAGAGGGGGTGTCAGTGTCCTTTCCACACTAGTGCCCAGGGCCACTGGTCTGAGCCTGTGCTCAGAGTGGGGCAGCAGGGGCTGGGCCCAGGCCTGTTCCTCAGAAGCAGCCTGAGAGAAGGGACTTCTCCAGGGTGGAGGATAATCCAGCTGTACCTTGGGGCACCCCAGTTGATTCCAGTAGTGGGCTGGCTGCCTGGGGAAGTGGGTACATACTGTCTGGTGGATGGCACAAGGGAATCACTGGTCACTTCTCTGGGGTGGCAGTCATACCAGCACCTTAGCTCAGTGTCTAGTAGCCTCTTTCATAGCTGGGACAGAGCATGTGTGGCTACATGTCACTTCACAATTCATTCATTCATTGTGTGCTGAGAACATGAGCTATTTGGGGACAGGGATCCTCAAGGAGCAAGCAGGTGGCTCCAGTTTGCGTGTGGTGAGCTAACTGGCAAGCCGTACCCCACTGCCCTGCGCCACTGTGAGCACCCTGAGATTCCCGGGAAGGAGGTCCAGGGGGAGCTGGTGACAACCAGGCCCAGATGTGGTCCAGACTCTGGAAAAACCCTGGAACCAGGGATGAGTCATGATTCGTACCTCAAACTGAGACTAGCCAGGTATGAGTGGCACTCACCCAGAATCCCAGTGACTTGGGAGGCTGAGTCAGGAGGAGCGCAAGTTTGAGGCCAGCCTTAGCAACTTAGTGAGACTGTATCAAAACAAAAAATTAAAAGGCCTGGGGGTGTAGCACAGTGAGAGAGTGCCCTGAGTGCCATCTCTTGTATGTGTGGAGGTATGTGTGGGAGGGTAGAGTTTCAGTTAAGTATTCTTAACTTTTAAGTAATTTTTAAAAGTTGAAGTGTTTTGGTGTTTTTTTTTGTTGTTGTTGTTGTCGTTGTTTTGTTTTTTGTTTTTTATCTTCTCCTTTTGTGATGCTGGGAATTGAACCCACAGCCTGGAGCATGCTAGGCAAGCTCTCTACCACTGAGCTATACCCCAGCCTTAAGTAATTCTTAACTGCTCTGTAGGGTAGATTATATTATCCCCATTTTCCAGATGAGGAAGCCTCAGCTCAGGGTTTAAGTAACATGATTAATAGAGGGCAGAGCTGCTTCTCTCCAGGAGCCTCTGACTCTCTTTCTGCCCTTCGCCCTTCCAGGAGGCGGGGCAGGATGAGCTTCAGGAGCCTTTGTAGCTACTGGTGGTCGTTGCTACAATGGGGCAGGGTGGTGGGGAAGAGTGGCTATGGACACTGGGAGTCCTTGGGTAGGAGAGGACACTGGGGCAGTGTCTTGCCCTAGAACCTGGCTCCTCTTGAGCACCATTCAAAAGCTGGCTGCAGTCCTCCTGCCCAAGGGCACATCCATTCAAATACAGGGAGAATCCTGTAAAAGGGGACCAGCAGCCAAGGGAAACAGTCCCAGGCCCAGAGCACCTGTGATAGCATACCTAGTGTATCCCTGGATATTAAGGTACCTAGCACGGAGTGTGGCACATAGTAGGTGCTCAATCACTGGTTACCATTTTTATCATGAGGACTTAACTTGCTTATGCAGAAATTGAATCGGAAACTGAATTTCCTTCTAGGCTGAGAACAGGAAAGCTCTCTAGGGCCATGGTTTCGGGAACCAGATGAAATCTGTTTCTAATGGGGGTTCTGTGGAAGCTCAGCCAGCAGTTCTATCAAATTAGCAGGTCCAACAGACACAAGGGAACAGATTTCTTCCTGAGCCTGGACCCTACTATCCTTTATCCCTTGGAAATCAGATTATGGGGAGGGCAGGGCCAGGGAGGAAACTGAACTAACACAATTACCAACTCGTGTTTGTCCATCTCAGCCTGGGAGCAGGGCAGGGAGGAGAGAGCAGAGGGGAAGCCAGAGTCTGTCTCAGGAAATGACAAATCCAAGAAAGTAGACAGGACAAGCCCACCCCTACCTCACTTTGGGCCCATCCTGGGATTAGTGGGTTCATCTCCACCGTGCTCCATGGAGTTCCACGTTAGGGACCCCGGTCCTGGATACCAATGTGGGCCTTCCTTTTATGGCCATGATGCCATCACCCTGCCTCAGGCTCCCCAGGGATGGGGTGTTGGCTTCCATCAAGGCCTTCTATGTCATTATTGATTCAAAGGCAGCCAAATGACCTGCAGCCAAGACTGCTGATAGCTGGTCTTTGATTTGCCATAAACTAGATTTTGGACGTTGGGAGATCCTTAGGCCCCGTCTCCTTACCTGTAAATGAGGTTTATGATCCTATGGTGCCTGTTGAGCTCCTGTTCTCGGCGTCTATCCATCTTCCCCCATTGTGAGGCAGGTTGGGACCTCCCAGGTGGGCTCTGATGGATCCAAGCCACCAGCGCAGCACCACGCCTCCTGTCTCCGTGGCTACCGGAGCTGTAGGCCTTGTCTGGCTTCAGACTTTCCTTTAGGGACTGCAGGAAGTTTTTCTTGTCTTATACCCAAATGGGAACAAGGCAGCCTGTTGCCCTGAGTGATGGTGACAACCACAACACCTGGCAGGAAGCCAGACCTGAGATAAAGCAGACACACTTGGACAGCAGAGCCTAGAGAAGGAGCCACCATAAATCTCGTGGCCACCTCATCAAGGCACTCTTCAGTTCTATTAGCAGCCAGTCAGTCGCTGTGACTGTTTCATGCAGTTTGAGTTGTATTTTCTGTCACTTGCCATCACCAGTCTCCTTATGGACTAAGACTTTTTTTCGAGCTTCGAAGTGCTGGGGCTCCCGATGGAAAATTGTCTTCTGTCATTTCCATGCACTGACTGCAGTCACGCCCTGTGTGGCTCACTATGGACATTCTGATTTCACAGGAAGGAAGACAGGGGATTGGTTTGGACAGTCCTCTCATTTCCTGCTGATGTCAGTAAGCCAGGGACCATGGGAACTTTCCTAGGTTACACAGCAAAAGCCCATCCACAGAGAACAGTGTAAATGACGAGAAGAGCAAGTTCCCACTGAACTCAGCTAGTGAGCCTCTGCATCCCCTGTCGACTGCTACTAGTTTAAATTGGGATTCTGTTTAAATTCTCAACCCAAGAGAGCTGACTAATAAAATCACTTTATTCATCTGTTTCCCAGCACCCAACACTGTCTGGCATGTAGCAGAATTGCAATCAGAATTATGACTTTACTTCCCACAATCTGAACCTTTTTACTAACCTCCCCAAACTCATGACTGTATTAGAATTTTTTGGCTCTCTGGAGAAACAGTGTTTGGGGATTCAGCAAAACTCCACCAGGTACTACCTATTTAGGTATGGTGCTAGGAGTTTTCATATATATAGTTTTTCATTTATTATCCAAAACTGCCCAAGTTAATTTTATGCCCACTTCCTAGAGAGAGAAACAAGCTCAGAGAGATTGTGTAGCATTTTAAAGTTGCACAGCTAACATGACAAAGTTAGGAAGGAATCACGTCTTCTAGTCACATCATTGATAATAATCCTCTGGTCAGGTAACAGAACCCCAAAGGGCCTACACGTCTCTCCCAACTTCCACTGTGAGGAAAGTCTCAGTCACAATCTGGTGGTGACTGTCCTTGGACAGTGGGGACAGCAGTCTGGAGACTGGCAGCAGGAGCATCCTGTCGGTTCTCCTATGGAGTCAGCTCTGAGTCAGTTCTAAGGAATCCTTGGCCAGTGCTTGTTTTCCAAACCTGAAGGGCCAGAGGCACGTATATGCCATTTGAGGGCAATGGGCCACAGGCAGGGTCAAGGTAGGGGAATCTCACCTAGTTCCTGTTTGAAACCAGAAGCACAAAGAGGAAGCACCCAAGAGAACCCATGTGAACATTCTCTCCACTCCTTTTCTTTATTGAGATATAGTTTGTGTACCATAAAACCCGGGTGGATCATCTAACATATCCCATTCAATGGTCTTTGGTTTATTTCCTCAGTTGTATAACCATGGCTGCAATCCAAGTTTAGAACATTTTCATCATCCCCCAAACAGATCTCACATTCAGTAGTGCTCACTCTCCATTCTTCCCCCCAAATTCCTTTCCCACCCTCGCAAACTTAACCTACCTTCTGTCTCATAGATTTGCCTATTCTGGACAGTTCATATAAATGGAATCATATACTAAATAGTCTTTTGTGACTGGCTTCTTTCAGTTAGTGTAATGTTTTCAAAGCCATCCGCTTTGTAGTAGGAATCAGTACTTCATTCTTTTTTATGGCTAAATAATATCCAGTTGTATGGATAGACCACATTGATTATCCATTCAGCAGTTGATGAACATTTGGGGCTATTTTCCGTTTTCTGGGTATTCTGAATAATTCTGCTAGGAACATTCATATGCAAGTTTTTGTGTGGACCCCTCTTCTCTGATTTATGTGTTCACCCCATCTTTCTCATATAGGTGATAGCTCTGGTTATGTAGCAATACACACCTTTCGTGTTTATGAAAAATGTGTATTCTTCTTTTGTGTGTCTTCATTTTTCGCGTACATGCATAATACTCTGTTTGAGTTCTTCTTCTCTATTTCTGCCTTCTCTCAGCACTGTGTTTTTAGGATCCATCCATGGAATACCTCTGATCGTGACTTCCGATAGCTATGTGGCCCCAGGGATGGGTCACCGCCACATTTTGTATTATCTGTTTCCATGGGGATTTCCAGATCTTGGCTACCACTCACAGACCCACAGTGGACATCCCAGTACATGTCCACTGCAGGACCCTGGTGGCAAAGCCTAGAACGTGTGCCCAGGAGTGGCTTCTTGCTGGTTCATAGAATGTGCACACTTCCTCTGAGGAGTGCTGGCACCGGGACACTCTTTGCCCTGCTGGCAGGCGACAAGACTGGGGACACAGGAAGAAGAAATTGATGTTTTCATCTTTTCCCACACAGAAGTAATAGCTAAAACACACTCTTCCTGCAGCTGCAGGACCTCAGTTCAGAGATGGCCACAGCCTGCTGAAAGTGACACAAATCCTTCTTTTCATTTCAGGTCTCATAGCATTTGCCAAGCGTCTAGATCATTGATTTCCTTTAAACATTCTGGTCTCATTAAGTGAAGATGTTGTTGTTGTACTGGGAATTGAACTGGGGAGGCTTTACCACTGACTTACCTCCCTGGTCCTGTTTATTTATTTTGATGCTGGGGATTGAACCCAGGGCCTCATGCATGCCAGATAAGCACTTTACCACTGAGCGACATCCCCAGCTCCTCTCCAGTCCTTTTATTTTATTTTATTTTTTTTTTTGAGACAGGGTAAAGTTGCTGAGACTGGCTTTGAACGTGTGATCCTCCTGCCTCAGCCTCCCAAGCCACTGGGATTATAGGTGTGTGCCACTGCTCCCAGCATCATAATTGGTTTTTCTTAAAGTGAAAGCCATATTCCTACTCAACAGACCAAAGCCGAGAGTGAATTGGGCAGTGTCCAGACAGTGTTGGTACTGTCGCTGGGAGGGCTGGCTGGTGGTGGAGGGGAAGCAGTGACTATGACTGTCTAGTGCTCCCTCCAGCTGCTGCCCCTTTGTTCCTCTCCCCAGCTTCTAGTTTTTAGAGTCTAGCTCTGCAGAGAAGCGTCTGTGGCTAGCTCTACTTAGAAGTATTTAGGTCAAAAAGGGAACCCTGCATTTCACAACACTAGCTGTATTTTTATGTATGTTCTCATAAATGCTGAAAGAGGATAGATTAGGAGAAGGAGATGACGTTTTTGGAGAAGTTACCAGGATCCCCTATCTCTATTTGTCCCCTACATTTTGCTTAATAGCAGTATCATGAACAGTGAAGCCAAAGATCATTGGACCGGAAAGAAGACATGATTATGATGACAATAATAGCAGACTTTCCCTCAGTACTGGGGACTGAGCCCAGGAGTGCTCTACCACTGAGCTCCATACATCCCCAGCCCTTTTTATTTTCAGATAGGGTCTTGCTAAGTTGCTGAGGTTGGCATCACCTTAAACTTGTGATCCTCCTGCCTCAGCCTTCCTCCGCAGCTGGGATTACAGACAGGCGCCACCCCTAGCCTAATAGCTGCTCTTTTTTTTTTTTTTCCCAGTGCCTTCTGCATATGAGTGTGCAAGGTTCTTTATCTGTTTAACTGTTTTCACAAATCTATACAATAGTATTGAAAAGTAAGTTTCATCTCAACTTTGGTGTGAAGAAATTCAGGTTCAAAAGAGTTAAAGGACTTGACCCATGTCATAAAGCAGAGAGAGTTTACCTAAGACTCTCTGCCTTTATTTTTGCACGTTGAATCCAAGGCCTTGCGCCTGTTAAACACATGTTCTATCACTGAACTACACCCCCAGTCCCTCTCTGGCTTTCTTCCTACTACTCCATTCTACTTGGGCCCCTTCTTTCCACCCCTCCAGGCCCTTGTCTTCTCCCACTCTATTGCTCTTCTGAGGCAGACAGACTCTGACTCCAAGCATGAGAGAAGGAGGTTTCTTGAAACCAGAAGGGGCTCAGGGATCAGGAAAACAGTTTACAGAGTTGCAATAATCCTATCCTTTTTTCCCTGTGCTGGGACTGAGGAGCAGGAGAAGGTGGAGGTCAATGCCCAGAAATGGGCAGAGAGGATCTGGGGCACAAGATCTAGGCATGGTGCAGAAGCCGCTTCTTAATCTTTTTCTCTGATCTTGTTGCCCCCCAGTGTAGGGCCCACAGTGTTTGCTCAGGGCAGGAAGTTTTTTTTTATATATATATTTATTTTTTAGTTGAAGTTGGACACAATACCTTTATTTATTTTTGCATGGTGCTGAGTATTGAACCCAGGGCCTCCTATGTGCTAGGCAAGCGCTCTACCGCTGAGCCACAATCCCAGCCCAAGGGCAGGAAGTTTTAACAGCAGAAGGGCTGAAGAAATTGGGTAGCTGAACTCCTCCTGAGCCCTAAAGTCACATTGAGGACTGAGCGAAAGAAAGTTCCTGAACTGTGGGCCCATCGAGTTTCCTCCCACCCAGTCTTACAATAACCTGGGCTCTTGAGCTGGCTGGTCATAGGGCTAGAAGAGAGGAAGCACGGAAGGCTGAGCAGAGAGTGTGCACACTCTGGAAAGAACCTGGGGTGCACTCAGCATGGGCACTGGGGGAGGGGGACAATGACAGAACCTTGTTCTGCACTGGTTCCCACTCATGCAGCTTGCAGGACTGGGGAAGCAGCAGGAGCAGGTTGCACCTCCCGCAGCTCTAGGACCACCACAGTGCATAGCAGCCCCTGGGCTTAGGAACTACACAGACTGGAGAAGCACATGGCAGTCTTGCCCTCTGTGCCTGGAGATCATCCTAGAGGCTTCCTGTTATCCTAGATTTTGAAGGTTGGAACACTGGAGCTTGAAAGAAGTGAAGACCTGGCACCAGAAACTCCAAGAACTGAACAGGTTGTCTGTCTCCTGTCGTGAGGTCAGGCCCTCAAGGTAAAGACCAGGCCAGAGATTTCCACCCTGCCTGTCAAGGTGTTGTTTCTGGCCTCAAGACAACCAGGGTAGAGTTCTTGATCTTTCACTGAATTAACAATCACAACAGCCAATTCCAATTAGAATAGAAAGTCTAAATGATCTCATCTGACACATATGAGCTGATCATGTTTTTAAATTTCTTTTTTTTAGTTGTAGATGGACAAAATACCTTTATTTTATTTATATATATTTTTTGCGATTCTGAGGATCGAACCCAGTGCCTCACACATGCTAGGCAATGAGCTCTACCACTGAGCTGTAGCCCCAGCCCTGAGCTGCTCATCTTAAATGCGGATATACTTGGCTTCTTATGCCTACTGCTCCTGCAATTCCAATTTGTCTTATAAGTTTGACTTCTTTTTGAAGGAGACCCTAGAGGCACACTTACCACTGGTCCTCTACTTTCCATGGCTCCCATTCCTCCTCCCAGCTCACCCTTCCTCTGTTGTCCAGTGCACCAACATCAAGATCAGCCTCCCCATCTTTTCCTTCCTTCTAAGTGGAACTCAGGAACTCACCTTATCTTAAATTCTTCAATTCATATACGGTAGCCTGAATGGTAAAGAGGTGTAAATACAGTGTTCGGCAGGCAGGGGGGCCGAACACTCAGAACTCAGGGATAAAAAGTTATTTACTGGTCTTAAAAGTGTTTGCCTACTGCACCCCAAATCAGGGAGGACAGTAAGGAAGTTGAAAGTTGCTGCTGACTACACTCAAGAGGCCTCCCAAGGAATACAAAGAGTACCCTGATTCAGAGGAGGCCGAGGCCTGGGACATCACCAGGGGTCTCTCCACAGGAGAACAATCTGGGGGAGTTGTGGGATATGGATACTGGCCTTTGTGTTGCTCTTACCTCCACAGCCAGACCTGAATGGGTGTTAAACCCACCTTCCCACTGAGGCTACACTCCACCAGCTCTTGCCCATGGAATCCCAACCCAGACAACTGCTCAAGGAACAAAGTTCTGCGGTTCCCTGTGAAGCAGGGATGTTTAACACTGGGATAAAGATAAAGGAATATGAACTGCAAACTGCTTATCACAGGAGTTTAGGAAAAAAGATCTTTCTTCTTGACTGCTGTCAAGAAGAAAATGTCAATGGGGTTGGGGTTATAGCTCAGCAGTAAAGCGCTTGTCTTGCACATGTAAGGCACTGGGTTCGATCCTCAGCACCACAAAAAAATAAATAAAATAAAGATATTGTGTCCATCTTAAAAAAAAAAAAGGAAGAAAATGTCGATTTGAGCCAGTTTTCTTGGGCCTGCAATTGGGCAGATTTTATTTTAAACTTGTCCTTCCTCTTCTTTTTTTTTTTTTAAACAACTTGAAAGACAATGTTTTATTCTTATGCTCCTGCATACCTAAAACCTAAAGAATTCAGCTCCCATCCTCTGATCCCTTTTATCTTTCTTCCAGTCTCCCAGTGTGTTTATTACTCTTCTCTGAAAGCCATCCAAAGGATTTATTTACGTCTCCCAGATGCTGAAACACCAGGACAGCATTCAGCAACCCACAGTGGTCAGAGCCCACAGAGATACAGGACCTGAGCATCAGACTTTGTGTGGTTTTTCTAGGGGAAAGGCTGGGACCAGCTTGGTTGACTCTCTTTTGTTTGCCAAAGGCTCTACTCAGTTGAACCTGCCTCTTCACAGGCCCTTTTCAATCTCTTGCTATTGCTGCATGTTGTAATCAAAGCCCCAGCCAGAGTCACACTGGGTGTAGGTGGGGAAATCAGGTATGCACCTTCCTCCACCAGGAACCACATCCAAGAAGCAGCCAGCTGTGAGAAGAGCACTAGCTTTAGAGGCCAGGCCCACCACTAACTGGCCCTGGCCTCTCCATCTCCAAAATGAAGGAATGGAACTAGATGATGCAGCTAACTGCTCCCCGCCACCCCCCACATACATATACACACCTCCTTCAGGGCAAACCCAAAAAGACTTCTTTAGGCCTTGACTCTATGCCTTCTCAGATTCCCCCGCCACGTGCTGGCTTCTTTTCTGCCAGATGTGTTTTAATTGAAAAGCTTGTTCCTCTAAGTGTAATTCCAGTGCTTCTTTTCCACTAACGAGGCAAAACCTTTCCCTCTCACATTTCTCTACCTGCCCTCTCCAAGTGCCATGCCTGTGTTCCTGGACCTCCAGCTCTGTCCTGAGGATTGGGGGCCAGCACTGAACTTTGGGGCCGGCTTTGGCTTAGTCAGACTTCCCTGTTGGCTTTTTTTGGCTTAGCTTCTTCTAGAATCAGATGTACAGGGTATTACACACACACACACACACACACACACACACACACACACACACCCTGCATGGAAAACTCCAGTCAACATTGTCCTTTGGCACACACAGAACTTTTCCATGGCTTACCCCTTTCCTGGTTCTCTTAGCACTGGCTCTGGGCCAGGTCAGAGTGAAGGCTAAAGAAGTTTGCTGTCCAAGCGGCTGAGGTCTGGGTCATCTCCAGAACGCCCATATTAAGACTAGAGTTTAGTAAAATCTGTTGCCCCTCACCCCAACCCCTGCAGATTTGCTGTCATAAGCAAGGATTGATGAGGCCTCTGTCAGGCCTGGCTTTTTTTTTTTTTTTTTCCAAATCTCCCAGCTCTCAGATGGAGTTGGCTCCTCAAGTCAGAGATGGTGCCAAAGGCCCCAAACTCAGCTTTGTCAGGTCCACTATAATGAAGATAATTTACTTTTTTTTTTTTTTTTGGTACTGGGGATTGAACTCAGGGGCACTCGGCCACTGAGCAACATCCCCAGCCCTATTTTGTATTTTATTTAGAGACAGGATCTGAGTTGCTCAGCACCTCACCTTTGCTAAGGCTGGCTTTGAACTTGAGATCCTCCTGCCTCAGCTTCCTGAGCTGCTGGAATCACAGGTGTGTGCCACTGCACTCGGCAATTTACTCTTTTTCAGAAGAAGATTTGCTTAAATAGTAAGTTAGCTCTCTGAACAGCTTACTTTCCCTTGACAGATCCCATCCAAAAAAGCCTTCTATGTGGGAGGTATATAAGTAGCAACAAGCAACGAGAGTAAAAAAGATGTGCTAATGATAGTAAACCTTTCAGTACTTTTTATATATCAGGGATTTTTTTTTTTTTTTTTTTTTTTGGGGCAGTACTGGGGATTGAACTCAGGGGCACTCGATCACATTCCCAGCTCTATTTTTTTTTTCATACTTTTTTTTAGGTTGTAGGTGGACACAATACCTTTGTTTTTATTTTTATGTGGTGCCAGGGATTGAACCCAGTGCCTCACACTTGCAGCACTCTACCACTGAGCCCCAACCCCCGCCCCCATCAGGGATTATTTTAAGATATTAAATTATATATAATTTTAAATGTTACATTCAGCCTTTTTATTTATTTATTTATTTTTTGAGATGGGATCCCACTATGTTGTCAGGCTATATTCAAAACTCCTGGGCTCAAGTGATTCTCCCACTCCAGCTTCTCAGTAGCTGGGACAACAGGGTGTGTGCCACTGCTGATTTGCTTTTATAGTTTATGTCCTCATTCAACCCTCTGAGAATGTGCTCCTGGTGTAGGCACTCTCCCCTTTTTACAGATAAGTTTGCAACTCTGAGCAGTTGTAATTTGCAAGAAGATCTTAGTTTGCCAACTGATTCTGGTGGGCAGTAAACAGATGTTTCGAAAATAAGCACTCACTGGGCACAGTGGCACACCTATAATCCCAGAGGCTTGGGAGGCTGAGGCAGAAGGATGGCAAGTTCAAAGCCAACCTCTGCAATTTAGCAAGGACCTGAGCAACTTAATGAGACCCTATCTCAAAGGAAAAAAAATAAAAATGGTTGGGGATGTGGCTCAGTGGTTAAGTACCCCTGGGTTCAATCTCCTGGTATTCCCCCATCCCAAAAATGAAAATTCATCAGAGTGGGATCTAGAGAACGCTTTGATCACAGGGATTGTAATGGAAGAAGTCAGATTTTAGAATCGAGAGGGATCTATTTCAGTTCCCAATAGATTAGGTGACCTGCCCAAGGCCCAGGCAGAGCAATTCTTTGAAAAACAGGTCTAGAATTCTCTTGTTAGTTCAGAGCCATTCCTACTCCACTTACAAGTTTCTTAGGAAAGAAGTTAACCTTAACTACTTAAGGTGGGATCTTAGAAAATACCGTCTCTGAGACATGAAGAGAAAATAATAAGTGAAAAAAAGGAGATTGGGGCAAGCCTCAAACTTTTGCTACTATCAGTCTAGGGATAATCAAGTAGGGAGATGTATGTTACCCTATGAGAGCCTATGCCAATCACCAACCACCACACGTTTCTGGTGTGTGTTTAAGTATGTCATGTCTGGGTCATTATACACTCTCCCCCTTCCGCCATGGTATTTATGCACCCTAGTAAAGAGATCTGTAGATAATTACTTCCAAACCAACACCGCATTTTTTGACCTCCATTATAAATTAGGGATTATGCTTGGGGATTTTGGTTGGAGAATCTTGATGACCAAGTGTATTAGACCATGCCAGTCCCAAGGCACACTGAATGATAGTTAATATGAATCCAGGAAATTCCTGAACCCAGCCAGCTCTTCATTTCTTCCATTGCAGTCTTCTTGATCACCTTCCCCCTGAATGTCTTCCCTCCTAACTTCCCTACACCACAAGAACTTACTTCATGCCTGAGGACTCTGTGGGAGCACCCAAGGATCTTAGTGTTTTACTCTTTCCCTAGTTTTGGTGGAGTGCTGACAGAGGCAGATAAAGGCAGATTTGAAGTTGGCATTCTGTACTTCAGCTAGAGAGTCCATGAGCTCAAGGCTTTGGGCCCATGAAAAATTCATTTTCAAAATTCAGTAATTTTGAATATTTTCTTACAACATGATACTACCATAGCTCTGCTAACCCTTGTGTAGAGCCCAAGTAGACCCTGTTATGAACTGATCCTCCTGCTTGTCCCTAACCATATTAGTGCAGGGCCAGCTGAAGCTTACCTTGCCTGAACCTCCATCCTGAGAAATATCAAACTACCTTTGTATTAACAATAAAAGCAATTAGGGTGCATATGGATCAGATTTTTCATTTACAGTCTACATAAGAAACACTGATTCTTTTTACAAATTCAAAATTACTTTTATTTGAATTCATGTCTTTTCATTCCAGCATGGGGCTCAAGAACAAATGAGCACTCTGACTGGAATACCCCACCTGAGCACACCACTTGTCTAAAGCCATGATCCTGCTGCTGGGGCAAGTCTGGGACTCACTGAGCCTCCCCATATCTTGGTATTTCCACCCTATTGTAAGGCCTTGCTCAGGTCATAAGGGAAGGACAACCGTGCTTTGGAAGTATCTGTTTTCCTGACAAGAGTATTAGTTGGCAAGAACTTTTTGGTTAACCGCAGTAAACCACTTTACAGGCAGGGCATATGAATTTTGCCACTTTTTTTTTTTTAAAGGAAAAAAAGTTTGTGGGCTGGGGATGTAGCTCAGTGGTAAAGCACTTGCATAGCATGTGCAAGACCTTGCGTTCAATTTTCAGTACTAAAAAAAGTTCACAATGCATGCCTGAGACAGATCAGGGAAAGCAATTTGATATTTGGAAACATAAGAAACCATAATTGGGATGAGGTGTTTGTTATGTCACTCTACTGTAATGCTCCCTAAGTTCCAACTAATATGAGTGTAAAAAAGTGGAGATGTAACTCAGAGCACCCCAGGATTCAATCCCCAGTACGGGGGTGGGGGTGGGGGGTGGAGTCAGTTTTGGATTTCACCATCCTGAGTTCTGGTTAGCATGGTAAAGGAAATCAAATAGATACCCACCTTCCTATCCTACATTTTCTTTTCAGATGTGACCTTTGTCCCAATACTTAGAATTGACAATGACCATTGTCATGAATGTAGAGTTTGTCTTTTAGTCTTCAGCAAGGCATTGGATCAAATTTCCAACTGGGCAAAAATTAAAACAAGAATTAAAGGAAGAGGGGTGTCTAGGCAACCAAGTCTTCCCAGGAAGAGAAGAGGAAGACAAGAGAAGTGAATAACAGGTTTATTTGCATATACACAAGAGAAGAGTTAACGTTGCTGGGTGAAAAGAGGCAGGGCTGTGAGGAGGTAAGGCTTCAGCAGAGGAAGGCACCTGGACAGACAACAGGAGACTCTCAGCTCATTAAGTCAAGCACAGTTGCAAACTTCATTTGCCCCAAGCCAACAACTCATTTAACCATTTACCTACTGTCCTCAAGAATCATTTACAAAACCAGATGGGAAACAGTGGAGAGACACAGTATTACATATTTAGACCTGCTACTTAAAACTTTATGTACAAGATGCAGGAAAAAACCCAAGAGGTACTTTCAAATAGTTCTTAATCTAATCAGTGCTATCTGCTCTGCTAGTAAAAATACCATTGTGGAAGAATTTGGGGATTAAATGCACCTCTAAATTTGGGGCCTCAATTCTACAACAGTTTAAGCAAAGAGAACTGAGAAGTAGTTCCTGCCTGGTTTCTAGGACCACAGCCACACATACAAGATCCCTGGAAGTGAGGATGGAGTGGCCACAGAAACATCCATTTCTCAGCCTGCTCCAGTGGGTATGTCATGGGGGCCTGTATGTCTCAGCTGAATCTGTAATGCTGGGATGTCTTTCCCAAGGATGGAAGTCATCCTTCTAACAATGATTTTTCTTGGCTTCTAACATTAATCAAAATGAATTTTGACTTCTCTTCTGAGTAATCAAGTGAAATAAAGGCTTTTAATAAGAAAGACCAAGCTCTGCTTTTGGCAACTATAACTACCAATAGCTAGTTCCCAAGGGAATTTTACTTCTTTTTCTCCAGGAGGATATGTGGATTGTCTTTACAGAAGCCAGAAGAGGCTACCTGGTGAGTAGATTAAAAATCAAACAAAACATAAGGGCTGGGTGTGCTAAGAAGGGGAAGAGAAACACACAGTGAGTGGTTATCTTTTTTTGTATATAAAGGATTAAAAATTTTCAATTTAATACATTTTGGAAAAGCAAATGTAAAATGACTTGGGCTTATAAAACCAGAATTTACAATTATCTGTGAATAGTCAAAGACAAATCATAGAACCATTTTGATTACAAATCCAAAGTAATTCTAATGTTGGTTACAGAATCGCTGTCCTGCTCCCCCAGTAAAAGTCCAGTTGTTGAATTGGATGCATCCTCACTCTGCTCCTGCTCCACCTCCCTCACCTTAAACAGTGCTAGTGTGGACCCCAGTCACATCACACATATATTAGGCACATCCGCCCTTCCGCGAAGTTTAGTGACATGTCATCTCCTCTCGACTTGCCAACCACTTTCCTTTTCTGAAGAACCATCTCCCCAAGAGCCTGATTTCATCCAAGTCTTCAGGTGGCCTCCCTTTGGTCCTAGTTCCATCAGGACAGGTCCTCGTCTAAGAGGAATGCTGGGTCAGTGAGGCCACAGTAGTCTCCAGTTAGGTCCTTATGATAATCCCAGCTGGCTCCTAGGTGTCTAGCACCTCAGTGCTCAAGAACGTTAAACTCTTCTCTCTCCCTCATTTCTTGCCAGCACTCTGCCCTCCATGTGTGACACATATGCTAACAAGACATTTGGTCATTCCTAGGTCTTCCTGTCTCACACAGCCTACCTTGATAACTGAGTGACTGTAACACCACAAGGCTGAAAATCTCTTGGACTTTTCCTCTCTCAACCATTATCTGCCTCCATGGAACTCTTCCAGAAGCCAGTTGTCAAACCAGTGACTCCTCTGCCTATACCCTCTGCCTCCCGATGGTCCTGCTGAATCTGTCAGCTTGAGATGCCTGCTGCACTGTGACGTTCAGTCAGAACGTCATAGTCTTTGTCAAGGGCAAGCCTGGGGGAAAATGCCAGTCCCACCAATTCTGATGAATAGTTTTGGGTTGAATTAAAAGAACATAGTAGCACATTCTGCTCTTCACTACACTGCTTCATTTACACACCTCTAACATCCACCTTAGTAGTTTGAGCACAAAGCTCTTGAGAGCTGTCTCTTCTCCTTCCTTCAATATGTCTAAACTCCATCACATGGAGGCAAGGAAGCACCTGCTGGCCTTTTGAGTGCCTTTTAGGAACTAGCACCTAACTGGTTAATGTATTATCCACAACTAGTCATATTTTATGGCCTCCATACAGTACATATTGCAGCATCACTCAATTTGCAAACAGAGAAATTTATCAGGGATCTATAGGCTCTTGAATCAGATAGTAAGTGCTAACCTCCATTAGCATTAAAAATGTTCCACTTTTAGTATGTCCACATTAAATGCTCAATGAAGAAGTGTTACTTAGAGAAAACATGGAATATTTCTTTTTAAGAAAGGAACCATGCTTTCCTTTCCAGCACAGTCCATGGGCTGCAGGCCTGTTTCACTCTCCTCTCCATGCTCTCAGCTCAAGTCTACAACTCACTGGCAGCACAATCTGATTGAACAGGTGCTCCTCGTTGAGACCAGAACACCTATGACACGTGAACAGGGTAAGATGGCAAAAACTATAGACCCCTAGGTCCTTGTTGATGGACAACTAAAAGAAAGGTCTCATGAGACAATGAGCTCACACACACCAGTGCACACACACACACACAGTCAAACATCCCAACAAGGATTCACTTTCACAGAACCTTGCACAGGTACACTATGCTCACATCTCACTAGAAAAGGAATAACTTGGATTTTCCCCCTTTTCTTTACACAGCACAAGCCTATGGCCAGTTAGACATTCAGACCCATTGTTGAATGTTGAATAGAAGGGAGCAGCAGCAGAAACGAAATTTCAGGCCCTGGTTTTATGTGCCTTTAATACTTTTTTCCCTTTCCTCTGTGTTCACTAAACAAGAATTTTTAATTTTTTTTTGTAAGGCTACTTTTTGTAGCTTTTTTTCCCTTTGTATTTATCATGTTTTAAATTTCTTCTCTGAGGAGCAATTCTCTGAATCTGTGTCTTCCAATTCGACTCGGTGCCTTTTGAAGCCACTGTGGCCATGAACAGCCCTGCTGCTGTCTGTGGTGTCAGTGGGCTCCTCTCTTGTTCCAGCATTAGGAGTCTCACAGGTCATTTCAGACCCACAACAATCTTTGTGTAGGAGTGTCCCTGTCAGGGATGAGTTATCATGGTCAGTGTCTGAATGTCCTGGGGAAGAGTAGGCCACCACCTCTAGCTCCCCAAAGTTCTGCCCATTGTTGTGGGGGTGAGGGGGCCGGGGGTGCAAGCGTCCATTGTTGTGATTGGCACAGATGGTTTCAAGGCTCCTTTCCTCACTGTCATCAGACTGGGTCCTCGGACAGTTTCCAGACCCACTGTTGAGAATGGAGCCGGATGTCTTGGGCATAGGAGGAGAGGGTGGTTCCTCAGCCCGGCTGCTCAGGGCCTTGCTCAGGGCCTTTCCATTGAGCTTCTTGGTTTCAAATGAGTGTTCTACAGAGCCACCATTGTTACCATCCTGAGAGGAACCCTCTGGTGCCTCGGTCCAAGGTTGGCTGCTGTGCTCATGGCCTGGGCCACTGCTGGGATTTCTAGTGGAAGTCCCTTCTTTAAAAGCATCCTTACTGCAGCCTTCAGGTGGCAGGTCCTGGTTCCTCGTGACCATGGTTGTGTTTAGGCAGATTTCCTTACTGGAAGAAGGTGCTGGGCTGTCTTTGTGGCTGGTTCCCGCTCTCCCTTCATCTGCCTCTCCTGTCACCAGGGAAGTCTCTCCATCTTTGTTATTTGAGTAGGAGATATAGGAGTAGCGGAGCCATTTGTAAGCTTTATAAATTTTTCTCTCAACTGATTCTATGTCAGAAGTTGGTGATGCCCGGCTTGGCTGAATCTCCAGAGTGGAAGTGCTCCGCTCAGGGGAGGAGGTAGGGGAAGAGGAAAGGTCATCCACTTTGATCTGGGGGTAATCATAGTTGTCTTCTCCAATGTAGGTGTTGGTGGGCTTGGCTGGGGCACTGGGCCTCTCTTCTCTGGGTATCTTCTGTCGCCTCCGCATGGCATTTCGCTGTCGGGTGGAGGCTCGGCGTTCATTCAGCTCCTCCTCATCCTCTGAGCTGCTGGAACTGCTGGAACTGCTGGATTCCTCTTCAGGGCTAGGTGACCGTGGTCGGGGGAAGAGGTCTGTGTCTAGTTCAACCTCACAGGCATTCTCTTCAGAATCGGACTCATTGGACAGGGCCAGGAGGCGCTTGTCCTGGTAGCGACGCAGAGCAGACAGGCGCTGTTGGCGAGAGGCTGCATCCTCACACGTGGGTGTTGGTGGGGTTGATGTCACTGCATTTGTAGTGGTGACTCGCAGGGGCCCCAGATGGAAGGCATTGTCAGCAGACTCATCTATTGTGGGAGGTGGGGAGTGGGGCAGTGAGGCTGAAGACTCAGAGTCAGTATAGCCTGAGCGCTCGCTGACCCCTGCGTGTAGCTGAAGGATGGTACTTTCACTGAGGTCACTGTCTGAATCAGAGCTCCAGCCCTCAATCTCTCGGCGTACCAGAGAGTCAAAGAAAGCCATCATCCGGGGGTCTTCTTGGACCGACTGGTTGGCATAGTCATGCGACAGGCCACTTCCGCTGTTCAGCACAAGGCTAATGTACTCTTCGTGGGTGTAGAGGCAGCGGGAATCATCCTCAATTCGGCCGTCCAGGTCTCCGGTGCATCCTGGCTGCTTGTATGGGCTCCAGATCTACATAGATGAAAAACAAGATATCTTAAAGATTGGCCAAAGTGTTAAAAACTTTCAGTAGGTTGAAGCTGAGTACAGAGAGACCACTTTTCTAAAGTGAAAATAAAACCAGCAGTCAGAAATTCTGTGACAGTTACTATTTCAGCCTACAATTCCACTTCTCAACTGCAACATTTCCATTTTATTGAGATGGGGTCTCATTATGTTGGCTCAGACTGGCCTCAAACTCACAATTCTCCCACATCAGCCTCCCTAGTAGCTGGGACTGTAAGTGTGTGACACCATGCCCAGTCTTGAACATTTCTATTTTTTAGCTAATGGGAATTGCTTACTGGTGATTGATAAGAATAGCCAACTCTAACACTATAGCTCCTTCTTGGACATGCAGGCATCAGTTTCCCAGGAAACTGGGTTCTCTTAACCAGGGAGCTACTGGCTTTCTCCCCAGTTATTCTGTTAGCTGCAAGAATAGAGGTTACTGCAGCCCTATCCCTTAACACTTCCCACTCTGCCGTCAGGGACATGGGCTCATTGTTAAAAGATGGCAGAACTAGGATTCCAACTCAGGGCTGTCTGATTCAAAGGCCCAACTTTACATCCTGGATAAATTATGCAAAAATCAAGTTCAAGGTAATTAAGCTGTCACTGCAAAAGAGAAGGATTAGCTCCACCTGACTCCCAGACTGGTCCACAAAACAGCACAGAGAAGCTCAGTTACATCAGCATGTAGCCATGGCAACTCAACGAAATTCCAGGCGATTTTCTTGCCTGACAGGCTGGTGTCTATCTTTAGATGGCATCCAACCCAGAGAACAGTGGTCTCTCATTCCCCATCTGCTATCAAGACAAAAGTTTTCTTGCCCTAAAGCTATCAGAAGACAAATCCACCTTCTTGTGGGAACTTTATGGGGCTAATTCCTGTTGTGCTTTACTTGGCAATTCCTGGGAGCTGGTGTTTCTTTGGAGTATTCTCATTTCACAGGACACTGAAGAAACCTTCTAGAATAGCTTCTCCCCACCAATTTCCAAATCAGATTAGTTCTTCCTTCAGTTTTATTCACTGTCCACAATTCCTCTTCCCAGGTATCTTCCCCTCTCTGGATTCATAATCTCACCAGGAGTTTTAAGGCACTTATTCTTAAACGTGAGTGTCCAAGAATCTCCCGAAAAATAACTACAAGATTGACTCTGAAAGACCCACTCTTGGGAAACATTTAGATATGACATCTAGCATAAGGCTCAAGCTATAGATGACTATCTCTGTAGAAAAGTACTTAAGGGACTAAAAGTTTAGTGGCTTAGAAAGGAAGCAGAGGGATCCAAAAGGTCAACTTCTTAGGATGTTTTTTGGGTCTTATTTTTTTGTTTTTTTGGTACCAGGGATTGAACTCAGGGACACTCAACCACTGAGCCACATCCCCAGTGCTATTTTGTATTTTATTCAGAGGCAGGGTCTCATTGAGTTGCTTAGTGCCTCATTTTTGCTGAGGCTGGCTTTGAACTTGCCATCCTCCTTCCTCAGCCTCCCAAGGTGAATCTTATTATTAATTTTGAGCTAAGTCTCTCATCTCCACAATTTACAAATGGCAAAATGAGCCATAATAGTACATGCCTAATATCCCTGTGACTCGAAGGCTAAGGCAGGAAGATAGCAAGTTCAATGCCAGCCTCAGCAATTTATTGAAGCCTGAAGCAACTTAGTGAGACCCTGTCTCGAAATAAAAAAATTAAAAGGGTGCCAGGAAGGATGGTACACACCTGTAATCCCAACAGCTTGGGAGGCTGAAGCAGGTGGATCGTGAGTTCAAAGCCAGCCTCAGCAAAAAGAGAGGCCCTAAGCAACTCAGTGAGACCTTGCTTCTAAATACAGTACAAAATAGGGCTGAGGATGTGGTTCAGTGGTCGAGTGCTCCCTGAAGTTCAATCCCCAGTACAAATAAATAAATAAATAAATTTAAATAAATAAAAAAGGGTTGGGGATGTGGTTCAGTGGTTAAGCACTCCTGGGTTCAAACCCCAATTAAAAAAAAAAAAGGTAAAATGTTATCAACCATGTTCCCTAATATGAAGAGAAATCTATTTGTCTTTCAAAGAAACTCTGAATTTGTTACCAGTAGTGCAAAATAATAATAGTGAGATGTTGGCCTAACTACTTTGCAAACCGTTTTAAGGTTCCAATCTACCCAGTCTCCCATCCCAATGTTTTCACTTCAGGAATGAAAATCACAACACTGAAAATTGGCTTTTGTTTGGGCCCTGGAACGTATTCAACGGAGGCAGACAGTCCATTCCTGAAGTCTATGGTAATGGAAAAAAACAGGATCAAGAGGTAAGAGCCAGCTGGTGATCCTGAGGAAGGCTCAGATCCCTCACCTAACCAGGGAATCATATGGATTTTCATCTAATCCTGATCCAGAGTAAAACAAAACAGCCAGACTTCAACAAGGAAGTTACAGAGCTACAGGATGAGCAGGAACCTTAGCCCCACCACTTCTCATAACCCTGAGCAAATGACTTCAGTCTTGAAAGCCTCTATTTCTCATCTGTAGAAATAAGAATGATGAAATGCATAACCTATACTCAAGCACCAACAGACATGCTTCTTCTTCTTTCATTTGGTGATTGAATACCGCAACCACAAAAATTTAGACCCACCCCCAGACAGAGTTTTGTACATCAAAAATATTGACTGTCCCTATGATCTTGGTCTTCATCCTTAAAACATCAATTTCAATCATTTGTGAAATTGTTCATTTCTTTATCCTGAAAGTCAATAACTTAGAAATAAGGCAATGAAAAAAACAACTTCCTGTTGTCTATTAAATGTGGCTAGGCGGCTAGGTATGCCTCTTTGTGGGGCAACACTCTGAGAAAAGGAAGAATGACAACTTGTTCTCTAAGCCTTGTGAAGAGTTTATTTCAAGAGCTGCTGAGGAAAAGGATGAAGCTCAATTCTTATTCACATATCATCCAAATAAAAATCAATTAAGTGGCAAGTGAGCTACTGAGTGACCACGACATGGAAGAAGCAACTTAAAGCCCTTTATTCTCCTTGAGTGGTTACACTGAATTTAGAATTTGTCTACAACCAAGGAAATGTAAAGATAAGGTCCTAAATTGTTATTCAAGGGCTTATCACACTCAATGTGGCTTCCAACACTGTCTGGGCCTGTCCACAGTCTGCCTTCGTGGCCTTATCTCCTAGACCCATCTTCTTCTGGTCCTCTTTACTTTGGCCCAATGCAATAATTTATTCATAAATACAATGCATAGTAGTTGATAAATAAATATTTGTTGGAAAATAAATAAATAACTAAATATCCAAGCCCTTTCTTGGAATGTTCTTCCCATATTGCTTCTCTCTTTCCTTTTGAGGTCTTTAATTTATTCTTCAAAATTAGCTCAAATATTAACCTATCCAGAGATTACCCCAGATGAGAAAAATCTCTTCTTTCTCTCACAAAACTTTGTTTATATTGTCCTGTGCACACACTGCATTTCCCATTGTCTTTTTTGACTTTTCTACTGGGTCATCAATTCCTAGGGAGATCTGTGTTACCATTTTATGTTCCCCACAAGGCCTAGCACAAATGGCTCACTGTAGGTACATCACAAATATGGGATGAATAATGAATATTGAGCTTTGAGGGGGGTGGGAAGAAAGCCAGGATTTGCCTCATTCCTTCACATGTTTAACCATAAAATGAACCTCCTCATTAGGCTTGTGTGGGCATTCAGTGGCAGAAGGCCTATTATGGGTGAGAACACACGGGCCCTGATGAAAGAGATTCTTCTCTAGGCTAAAAAGGTAGCAGCAGGGGCTGGAATTGAGGTTCAGCGGTACAGCGCTTGCCTAGCACATGTGAGGCCCTGGGTTCGATTCTCTGTACCACATAAAAATAAAATAAATGTATTTAAAAAAAAAAGGTAGCAGCAAAGGATAAGGGCAAGGAGAAGGTAGCGTGGAAAGAGAAAAGCAAGTCTCAGGCTGGACTAGAACACGGTAGGTGAGAACTCTTTGAGCCTTTTGACTCTCTCAGAAGTGGGTCTATTTACGAAATTTCTATTTATTAAAATAGAAATTGTCATGCACAGGTCATTCCCAAGGCACTCCTGGGTGTCTCAAGTCCTCACTTTACAGAGGGAGACTGATCCAAGTGCTGAGACTCACTGGCACTTTTCAGAGTGATGTAGGCATCAGCAAAGGCAGTAGCTGCAGCACTGTACTAGGTGTCTCATCCTCCTCCTTCTCACCTCCCCTCCTGCAATGCTTTTACCATCACACCATTCCCAACCAGATGGTGAATGGGGAAGACACTTGTGAGAGAGCAAAGCTGAGCACTCCATAGCTTTCAGCTTTCAGTCTCACTGTGGTCATCTGTGCATACTTAAGGTTTCAAACGGCTAAACAACTCCTGGTTCCTATGGGAACCTGGAAGCAGTGAGCTCCATAGCTCAGTCTGGATAACCTCACAGAGAAAACATTTTCTTCTCTTTCTTGAGAACTTGGCTAGTCTCCAACCTATGACCTTTAGGGTAAGGACTTCAATTGACTAAACAATAACTGGGGAGACTTAGCACAGAAGCATCCCAGAGTACACGGCCAAACAGGAATTCTCTTCTAAAAGAGATGCCCAAGCACAGAGCTCTCTGAAAGAAAGGATGACTTCAACAGGCCTAGAGAAGACATTACAGAGCCAACCGATTAGTCATAGGCCAAAGGAGAGGGGAAAGCAATGTAAGGGGCAGGGCCATTTCAATGACAGCCCAAATGAAGGAATATTGAGATGATCAAATCAGGCTGTCTGCTGCCTTCTCCCAGCATGGAGAATGTGGTGGAACAAAGGACAGGCTCTATCATAGCTTTATTACTAATTATCTGTGTGACCTCAGACAGTTAAATTCATAATTTAAGTTTCATCACCTGTAAAAAGAAAAAATTTGGAGAAATGACCTAAAAGACTCACTCTATCTCTCTGGGGAAACAATTACAGCCAATAAAGTCAGCCCTAATTCCCAGGACTAACAAAGCCTATGAAGAGAAGGTTGGACTAAGAGCTAATAAAAATATTGACCCACACACCAATATAATATTTCTGATAGCTGTCTCTTGCCATCAAGTACAACTTGATTTAATTCCAGATAGTTGGAAATTTACTAAATCACCACAAACCAGTTTTTACTTTTTCTCTGAAACCTTTCTCACATTTCAAAATCATTTTAAGAAAAAAATTCAAAAACTTTAAATTTTGGGAGGAGTATTATCTATCCTAATTTAATTCAAGTTATTTTACAGGGTTCTCAAAAATTTCTTTTTCCCTGAACCCTCATTTCCTCAGATGTGGAAAAAGGGTCACTAGCAACTGGAATGTGAGTGATGGGCAGTGGGCTATCCTTTTGTGGACATAGGCCAGGCTGGGTTCCTCTGTTGTGGAGATTAAAAATATTCATTCAGCTGATGTGCAATTGATGTGTTTAGTATTTACACACAAGTAGCCTCAATCACAACCACATACAATAGTGTTTTTTGCTGTATCCAGAGACAACTTATCTTGGTTCTGACAATCACTTAAGGGATAGTGGCTCTTCTAACCGCCCAGGTAAGGTTGGAGAAGCAGAATTCAAAATCAAAGGGAGGCTGAGGTAGGAAAAATCCCAAGTTTGAGACCAGCCTTGGCAACTTAGCCAGATCCTGTTTCAAAAAATAAAAAAGGGCTGGGGATAGAACTTGCTGGCAGAGCACTCCTAGGATCAATCCTCAGTCCCTATCCTCCAAAAGAAAATATTCAAAGACCACTGGAAATGCTAACAGCATACAAGGTAGTGTCTAAAAGATACCATTTGTTTCAAAGCCTAGTGACTAGTTTTAAAAACGGTTCTTGAGTCATCCAAGCCACAGGGAAGCTAGGGATCTTTGGATCAGCAGCTCTGGGAAGTCTAGAGATGTCTATGAGGTCATTAATACCAGGCTGAGAACTGTTTGGTCTCCTCCTAAAAACAGCCATGTTTGAAAAACAGTTAGCTATATGTACATGCAAAGAGAACAGGGAACATATCTATATGCATATATCTACAATGTAAGTCCATATATATGTAAAATGTAGAAATTTATTCACATACAGTGAATAAATTCTTCTCACTAGTCTGTGGTCTTTCACCAAAATGAGATAGAAAAGCCATCTTACACTTTTTTTTGGAATTATATACATGCATAGGCACAGATATTTCTAATAAAAAATAGATGCATATAAACTATATTGGTTTCTTTCTTTCTTTCTTTCTTTTTTTTTTTTTGGTACTGGGGATTGAACTCAGGGGCACTCGACCACTGAGCCACATCCCCAGCCCTATTTTATATTTTATTTAGAGACAGGGTCTCACTGACTTGCTTAGTGCCTTGTCATTGCTAAGGCTGGCTTTGAGTTCATGATTCTCTGGTCTTTGCCTCCCAAGCTGCTGGCATTACAGGTGTGTGCCACCGCGCCTGGCCCTATATTGATTTCTTAATACACATATTACAAATAGTTCTGAATGGAGGAGTTAGTTCTGAATGGAGGAGTTTTTTTTAAAGGAGGAGTTGCATTTATTTAAAGCTAATCTCAAACTTCTAGCATTTTATTTTAGGTAGCTGTCATCTGAAAAAAAACAAAACAAAAGTAAAACTATTTCATTTTCCTACAATAAAGCTGAATATTGAAAAGTTACATAATATTCTAAACAACTTTTTAAAGTCTGGCTTTGTAGATTTAAGTCGCCTGAATATTCAAAACACTCACACCCAAATCTTCATACACACACACACACACACACACACACACACACACACACTTTCTCTCTCTCTCTCTCTCACACACACACACACTCTCTCTCTCACACACACACACAAGGATTTCACAAATAATCAGTCCTAGTGATCACATTCTTAGGATATTGTTGGTCTCTCTAATATCCAAAAGTTTTCATGCCAGGAATGAAACAGCCCAGGTTACTTGTGCATTGTTTAGTACTGAAAGGAGGATTTTTAATATAAACTTTCCAATATTTTATAATATGTCAAATTGAGAATTTTTATAGATCTTTAATTTCTTCAAAAGGACAGAAGGGGAAGGATCTCACCTTGATAATCTTTTCTACACCAGAAGAGCAGATCATGTAGGTGTGGGGATTAAATCGGACCTGGTTAACAATAGAACGATGCCCTTTCAGCACCATGAAGGCTCCATTGACCACCCTGCCAATGCCACCTGGAAAGACAGAAGAAAACAAAAACAAACAATGAGATGGATCAAAGTAAATATGTTCCAGTAATGGCTGACAAACAGCTCTGTACAGGAGCAGAGATTTTTATTGTTGTTGTTAACTATGCCACCAGGAAGATGCTTAAACTTACAGATAAAGTTGCTATGGAAAGAGGGCTAAAGCACCCCTCAACATATGTGCTCTTACCAAGAGCCTTTATTTAGCTTGTAAGCATTGCCCACGCCCACCCACTGCAATTCCATTGTCAATAAAACCAAAGCCAGTTAAAATGTTCCTCAAGTTTTTGATCCCCAAGTTGGAATAAAGTATTACCTTAGAAAAGGCCAACTGAACAAAATGAGAACTGAACTGCTTGTGAATATTTAGGCTGCTGAGGCAGGGACAGGCAGGACTTAATGTACAAATGGCATCTTAGATTAATTTGCCCTCAATATATGGTGAAGACAGGAAAAATGAAAATAAGAAAATAGCCCACCGGGAAAATAATGGAGAGAATCCCTATCTCCCTAATAGCAGGGAGAGCTGAAGATAAAGGAGATTTAGATCACTTCCATAATATGCAAGGTCCAAGTATTAAGAAGTGAACTAGAGAGTGGGTCTTAAAAATACTGTGTATGAGCCAGGCATTGTGGTACAGTCCTTTAATTCTAGCTTCTCAGGAGGCTGAGGCAGGAGGATAACAAGTGTGAGACCAGCCTGGGAAATTTATTAAACCCTATCTCAAAATCAAAAAGGTTTGGGGATGTAGCTCAGTGGTAGAGCACTTGCCTAGTGTGAGTGAGGCCCTTGGTTCAATCCCTAGTACTGCAAAAAACAAATGAAAAACAAAAGAAAACAAAACTCCCATCATGTATGGATTAAATTAAACAGGCCACAGATAGAAAGCTATATTTTAAGGACGATCTTAAAAGCTTTCCTCTTAAGTGAATTACAAAAGTACCAGAGGCCAGGAACTTACAGTAGGTTAAAGATATCATCATTTATGAACTTGGGATAATTCAGAGTTCCAACTCCACTGGTAGTGCTATCACACTTATAGAACACAAACACCCAAATTCTGAAAAGTTGCTTCTGCACAATCATCAATAGCATAGCACACACAGGAGGCCAACTACACCCCTGGCCAAGGTATAAAATGTGATGCATCCAGACACATACAAATGAGAGTTCACTTAATCAATTACTACCTTATTAGCCCCTACCAGAGCATGGCACCACAAGGGTACAAAGTATTATTAGGCACAGTGTGGCTCCATCCTACTCCCAGCTCTACTTTGTTCAAACATTAATTCCAAAGAGTTCTTGATGTTTCCATGTCTTAAGGAAAAATGAGTAAAACAATGTCTCTTTCCCTGACATAATGTGGTTGTAGAGATGTCTTTTGCTTTAGGCTTGCCAATAAGACTTCTATTTTGCCTCAGGGAAGAGATCCCCTTTTATTGCAATAGATCTATCTTTTTTTTGGAACTGGGGAATGGACTCAGGGGCACTCAACCACTGAGCCAAATCCCCAGCCCTAGTTTGTATTTTATTTAGAGACAGGGCGCTTAGTGCCTCACTTTTGCTGAGGCTGGCTTTGAACTCACGATCCTCCTGCCTCAGCCTTCTGAGCTGCTGGGATTACAGGTATGTGCCACCATGTCTGGCGCAATAGACATATCTTTAAAAATAAATAAATAAATAAAAATTTGACAGCAAAATTCAGACTGTACTGATTTGCTTCTTGGTGGTGCCAACTTAGCCACTTCTAGGTGCTTACTCAATTTGATGAGTGACAAATTGTCCTTTGACTAAATGTTTTCCCATATTTGGCTACATTAATATTTGAATTATCCAGGATAGAAAATATATTTAAAGTTATTCATGTCTAAGCCCAACTTCATCAGTTTTGCTAATAAACTACAAAGAGGGAAAAAAAGACTGACTAGGACACAGAACTGGAGGGTTTGTTTTTTAAATTGTAGATGGACACAACATCTTTATTTTTATATGTTTATTTTTATGTGGTACTGAGGATCGAACTCAGGGCCTCACATGTTCGAGGCAAGTACTCTACCACTGAGCTACAACCCCAGCCCAGAACTGGAGGGTTTTTAACAGAGAAAAAGGATCAAGAAAGGTTTGGCACTGAGGAAGGCTGCTATGGTGGGATCCCCTAATTTGAATGTTTCTAGAGTTTCTTGAATGTAGTTGGGAGGAAGGAAGGTGACTGGGGCCTATCAAAATAAAAATACACTTGAGAGAATTAGAGAAGAGGGATCCATGGGAATTAAAAACATCTGTCTAGGGATCTCAGCATCCCAAGGAACTCCTTGGGATAAATTCTTTCAGTTACTTAAATTCCCTTACCTTTCCTAGGTAAGGCTGATCTGACAGGGATCATTCCTGCTTAGAATTCTCTATATTCTGCATTTTTGATATCCTATTCCTGCCTCTACTCCAACACTGGATGGCAATAGCAAATAAACTTTAAACCTAATACCAATCTCGTTTAATCCTATTGCCTTTAAAAAAATAAAAATAAAAAGGAATTTAAGTAACTGAAAGAATTTATCCCAAGTCATACAACTAGCAGGATTTAAACCACACTCTGTTTGGCTACAATGTCTAATACGTTTTCCTTTCCATAGCAACTGCCTTTAGGAAGTACAGGGTTTGAATAGAACTGGATTTAGAGGCTTATAATAATTTTTAAATCTTCTGGCAGTTATTAAATAGATTGGTTTTTCATTTGAAATCCTAAATAAAGGCAGAGGGATTCAGATTCTATTCAATGGTATTCTGAGCTATAGAGTATCACCACAGGACATTTCATCAGGATGTCAATACTAAATACTCCATACAAGTATAGCTGGATCTGTCTTATTTACTCCTGCATATCTAGAACCTTGGGTACAAGCCCTAAAGTAGAACAGGGCCACATTAAATACTTGTTGAATGCAGAGTGCAATTTTAGAATAAGTAACACCAAAGGAAGATGGATAGAAGGTCTCATGACTGACAAAAATGATCTTTCTGTCAGAGGTTACTTGGAATACAATCATACTAACTTCCAAATCTAAAGAATAATTAAAGGGTATCAATGCCTAAAAATTTAGATCATGGAAAAACTATTTTATGTACTGTGACCTCATCTCATTTTTCTTCTTGGCAGCAATTTTTTTTTCCCCCCTTGAAATGGGATCTCATGGTCTTGCCCAGGCTGGTATTAAACTCATGGGCTCAAGTGCTTTTCCTGCCTCATCCTTCCACGTAGCTATGACTACAGCTGTACACCTCTGTGTCTGGCTTAAGGAGTAATTTTAATACTGTTTTTTCTCCTCCTTCCCACATAAACTGGTACCACTGGTACTAAGAAATCTAAAAGAGGATGAAGTCAACAGAGCAAAGGAATTGATGGCTCTATAAAATAGGTACAAAAAGCATTATTGCTGCCATTTGTCTCAGGTAACCAAGGCTCTGTACAAAGAATCATAGTAGTGAATGGGCTTGAGAGGTTCTCTATAGTATCTTTCTTGGTACTTGTGTTTCAAATGATTGAATTGAGCTTAGATACAATGATCATTGAAAATAAATTTTTATTAGCCTTGGGGACATGGATAAACCAGAGTTTCTGTTTTAATTTGAAATGGCTGAAGTCAAGATGCCAATATCAGTAAGAACCTGAAGTTCTTACTGCTAGACCCTCTGATAAGCAGCAGGGTCAAATTGTAAGGTGTTAAGAATTTTTTTCCCCCCATAAGAACTGTTACAATCTACGTAAATTTCTTTCAAGGTTATCACATATCCAGGAAAAAAGGACCTCACTCATTCTTTAGTTGTCATTTGTTTATGTAGTTCTGTATAATAGTCATTTTTTAGGGCCATCTACTCTGGCTAGTTTAGTAAAACATGCTGGTACTTTAGGTTTTATTCAAAAGTCAAAGGTGGAGTTCTCATGTAGTCATCTTTCTATGGTTTGGAAGGTATGCTAGAGAGGTGGGGAAGGCTATAAGTCACCTTATCTATTCTATTTCAAGAACCCAGAGAAGAAAATGAGAGCAGGCCATCTCATAGAATTCTAGCTCGAGGAATTCGCTTGCTACCTTAGGGGACCCCAGGAAACAAATAACTCCTTGCTCAGAATCCAAACAAAAGGCCTTTCTAAAATGTTTTGGTTACTGGGCACAGTAGTACACACCTGTAACCCCAGTGACTCAGGAGGTTGAGGAAGAAGATTTAGGGCATCCTGGACAACTTAGTAAGACCCTGTTCTCAAAACATAAAAAAGGGCTGGGGATGTAGATCATTAGTAGAGTGCTCTGGGTTCAATCCCCCGTAAAACAAACAAACAAACACACACACACACACACCCCTATGCCCAAGCATCTCAGAGAAGACAATGGGGTAAGCATGAAGGTCCTGATTTCTCTCTTCTTCTCTATTTATTCTTTTTTCACCACATTCAGCCAGAGGTTTATCCTCTTAGAACAGCACTCCCATTTTTAGACAATGTCAGTAATTTCTTTCTTATCAATGCCATAGGTTTCACAAAGTCCTCCAAGAAAGATTATACTTTCAATTTAAAAGCTAAAAGCAATGTGGTCAAGATTTTTTGAGGCCTTGGTTTAATAGCAACATATCAATCATATTGGGAAGTGATCCTCAATGGCACTTGAATTATAGAACAAGACACTTAAGTATTTTGTACTGAAATCAATTCCAAATGTGACCTAGATAAAATAGCACCATTGATTTTTATATCAGAGTCTTTGGATTTTTTTTCCCTTTCCTAGCAACCCATTATTTAATAGATGTCTAAGACAAACACCTTTGTGACAATGGGAAGGAAAAACCATTGAGAAAAAAAAAAAAAAACTTCCCTGAGATCATGGAAGGGAAAGTATGAAGCAGTAGCGAGGGAGAGAACCAGATGATTGGAAAGTGCTGATGGAAGACAAAAATCAAAACAGAAGATAAAATTTGTATTTCCAAGGAAGAGCACTGGCCATTGTGAAGAGGAAAATAAACTTTATTTTTTTGGGTACTGGGGATTGAACCCAGGGGTGCTTAACCACTGAGCACATCCCAACCCTTTGTAATATTTTATTTAGAGACAGGGTCTTGCTGAGTTGCTTAGGGCCTTGCTAAATTGCAGAGGCTGGCTTTGAACTCTCAATCTTCCTGCCTCAGCCTCCTGTGCCACTGGGAGGAAAATAAACTTGATCCTGGAAGATTTAGATGCTGACATATCAAGCTAGTAAGAAAAGAGTCAGATATATAATAAGATGGACTTGACATGATTGCTAAGTGGAAATTAATGAAGAACAACTGTTAGGAGTGGTATAGAAAAATATACTCAGATAGAAGAGACAGATTATGATGCAGGAAATATTTTCAGCATTTCATGGAAGAATCATATTTGGTAGCTTTACATTGGGGCATCAAGAAAATCCTGCAGAATATATTGATAAGGCAAAACTGTGAGCAAATAAATAAAAGGTGGTACAATTTTATAGGAGGAGTTGAAAAATCAGTTCATAATAGTTATTCAAATGATACAATGGACATCAATTCAGTTTTCTAACTCATTTTACTTGACCTAAACAAGATTCAACTTCATGCATTTCCTAGTACCTCATTGGTCATCCCTTCTTGATCTTCTTTTTTGTTCTTCTTCTGACTTCTAAATATTGGAACACTTTTAGGGCTCTGTCCTTGATCCCCTTCTCTTGACTACTTACATTCACTTGTTTGAACTCATCCAGTCTTTTTTTTTTTTTTAATTCACATATTTTTGGCGGGGAGAGGGGAGAGAGAATGCGGATTGAACTCAGGGGCACTCAACCACTGAGCCACATCCCCAGCCCTATTTTGTACTTTATTTTAGACAGGGTCTCACTGAGTTGATAAGTACCTCACCATTGCTGAAGCTGACTTTGAACTCACAATTCTCCCACTTCAGCCTCCCAAACTGCTGGAATTACAGGTATGTGCCACCGTGCCTGGCTCATCCAGTCTTTTAGTTAAATGACTACCTATAGGGTACCAAAACTTGTATTTTTATTTCCAGTCCAGAATTTTGTTTGTTTGGTACGAGGGATTGAACCCAGGGTTGCTCTACCACTGAGCTACATTGCCCAGCCTGTCCATTTTTGTTGTTGTTGTTGTTTGAGATAGGGTCTTGGCTAAATTGCCAAGGCAAGCTTTGAACTTGTGATGTTCCTGCCTCAGCCTTCCAAGTTGCTGGGATTACAGGTGTGTACCACCAAGCCTGGCTTTAGTCCAGATCTTACTCTTATAAGATCTCCAAATTATTTATTCAACCTCTCTATCAGGATGTTTAAAGAAACATCTCAAACTATCTGACCCTCACCCATTGCATACCTTTCAGGAAATCCTGATGGTTTTAACTCCAAAATATATCTAGACTCTAATCCCTAGTTTGTTGGTGCAAGCCACCACCACTCTCCTATGAGACTCCCAGTGTTCTTCCCATTTCTGTCCTTGGCAGCCCTACTCCGACCATCTATCCCCAAGAATTGCCAGAGTGATCCTCTTGAAATAGGTCAGAACATGTTACTTCTCTGGTCAATATTCTCTAATGGTTCCCCATTTAAGTTCCCCCATGTACTCAGTACAAGTAAATGGGGAACTATTAGTAGAGTAAATGGTTGGATACTTATTGCACACACTTCCCTTGAAGTCCATCTCCTTGAAGTCCACCCTAGCCAACACTCTACTCTGCCTCAACACACCAGTCTCTGTATAATTTATCAAACAGACCAGGTGCACTCTTTTTTTTTTTTTTTTTTTAAAGAAAGAGAGAGAGAGACAGAGAGAGAGGGGGAATTTTAATATTTATTTTTTAGTTTTCAGCGGACACAACATCTTTGTTTGTATGTGGTGCTGAGGATCGAACCCGGGCCGCACGCACGCCAGGCGAGCGCGCTACCGCTTGAGCCACATCCCCAGCCCCTAGGTGCACTCTTAATTCAGGACTTTCATGCAGGCTATCTCTGAAATGCTCTTCCTCTAGACTGCTGCATGGCTCACTATTTTCTCTTTCCCTCTGATGATTCTGCTCAAATGTGACGTTCTCAATGAGGCCTATACTGAACATCCTAGCAAAAATTAAATTCCCTTGACCCCCTCCAACACCACTTACTATACTCCCTACTCTGGCTTTACGTTTTTCCATCATACGTCCAACTTTTAAACACATTATTTATTTTGTCTATTTTTAACTGTCTGTTTCCCTAGCTAGACAGTAAACTCCATGATGGCAGGATTCCTTTGTTTTTACTGTATCCCAAATCTCTAGAACAGTGCCTGGCACATAATAGGTTTTCAATAAATACCCTATGAATTAATGAAAAGATGAAATTTGAGCGTGTAGGAAAAAAACCCTCTTATTTGTGGTTTTATTACCTAGCATGTGGATTTCCAAATGTGTTTCTCTGTCTCTATCTTCCTGATGCCAATTTCAGATGTTTCTTTTATAGCACTTTTACTGCAGTATGATCAGAGAAATAAAGCAGCTGAAACCTTATCTATTATTCAGGGTCCTTTAAAATGTTGATTCCATGAAAACTTTATCAATCATCCCAAAATCTGGCCCCCTTTAATTTTATATTTTTTATGGACTTTGGAATTCACTTTTAAATTGTTTTAATGGAAATCCTTTGAAGGATTATCTATTGATGGCACACATAACTTGGCATGATGTCTTGTCTAAAAACACTCAGTAAGTGAGCAAACTGAAGAAAATCCTTCACCATTTTCTCTGGAAGAAAGCTTGAGGGAGAATGCTAAAACTACTACTTGCTAGGTTTTTAAGTAGTCATTGAAATAATCTATTTCATTCCTGATCCCATGGGTAGAATCAAAAGCTTACTGTCATGAGGAGCAAAAGACTATTCCTCTTTTTGGTACATAAGGTGCCCAAACAATCTCTTAGCATTTCCAAAAGGCCTGAGAACAGTTTCAGTGTCTTCAAGTTTCAAACCACAAAGAGAAATACAATCAAGAGTACTGACAACACAGAGCAGTGGCTGCTTCTTGGAACCATGTAACCACTTAAGAGATGAGAAAAGTCAGATGGGGGCAGCCAGTGCTGTCAGGAAAGCTCAAAGAGCTCCATATGAAGCAATGCTTGGCTGTACAAAAAAGTCAATTCTACTGAGTTCTTTCATCATATGTACTTCACATGTGTTTGCAACCAACTACTTGTGACCAATCAAAAACACTTGTTATCTAATTACATGGGACAAAAAAACAAAAATAAAAACAAAACAAAACAAAAAAAACAAAAACAGATGCCTAGGCCTAATTCATTTGAGAATGAATACATGTCTAGAAAAAGGAAGAGGGACAAAGCATACACACATATGCCAGCCCACGAATACACATTTACAGCTGTTTCCAGCCTACTTCCTCAGCCTACTGCCAGTGGGGGTGGCTACAGTGACTTGGCAATGAAAATGCATGTTTCTCTCTTCCATTCACGGAAAAATTTGTCAAATAAGGGAACCATTTAAACTAGCGATGAGTCAAACAGCAGTCTTCATGTAAGAACAACTCAAACAGCCATTCACAGGGGCACCAAAGGACAACGTTTTGTTCTCTAAGGAGTTTTTTTTTTTTTTTTAAATATTTATTTATTTATTTATTTATTTATTTTTTTAGTTTTCGGCAGGCACAACATCTTTGTTTGTATGTGGTGCTGAGGATCGAACCCGGGCCGCACGCATGCCAGGCGAGCGCGCTACCACTTGAGCCACATCCCCAGCCCAATCTCAAATACTTAAATTCCAATAACTCTCTAGGCAAAAGAGTGTCACAAAAGTTCAACACACAAAGCTGATATGGCAAGGGCTGGGATTGTGGCTTAGTGACAGAGTGCTTGCCTCGAATGTATGAGGCACTGGGTTTGATCCTCAGCACCTCATAAAAATAAATAAAATAAAAATATTGTGTCCATCTACAACTGCATTGTGTCCATCTACAAATATTTAAAAAAAAAAGCTGATGACACTCATAGTTTTAAAAGGCTTGGACATCTTGTTTCCCAATACTCCATACAGCGCAGACAAAGTAAACTGGGAGAGGAAAAGGAACTGTA
>NW_025999900.1:7960284-7971154 GCF_001458135.2 Marmota marmota marmota
AAAAAAAAAAAAAAAAAAAAAAAAAAAAAAAAACTTCTTTATTATAATATTAATTTTAAAACTACATTATCTATACTACTTGGAAAGAAGTACTTAATTACAATAATAGCAGAAGTGGAAGAAAAAAAGAACAAGAAAGTGTATAGTGCATAGAAAGTGTAAAGATTTGTGAATAAGAAAAGAATGTGGGTGGTTTCTGTTAGAATAGTAGCAGGAAGGCTGAATCCCCATATGAGCTGAGGTTTGCTAAAAATAACTTAAAATGATGCTTCTGTTACATGCAGAGCAAGATGACGATAAAAGGAACAGACTTTCTGTGATTGATGATGTAATGTTGAAGAAAGACACAAGAGAAAACAAGCCTTTCAACTACCAGTTAGTGAATCCAACAAGAGGGATAATCATAAGGTTCTGTCCTTGTGTACAGAAAAACCCAAGCACCACGACCAGCCACAGCCTGTGTGGAAACAATGGACTTCTAGCCAACTCTAAGTATAATTTAAGTAGATCCCAGCTTAAGTGATACTGGGTGTACTTTTTGAAATACCACGTAGCACACTTTAGAAGCAATGAACCAGAGATTTTTCTCTAGTCTAGTCAGATTACATCTACTGAATGTATTCAGTTAATCTTTAACGAGGTAGGACAAATTCAGAGGAGAAAAATCAATACAGCAGAAGAATATAATTTCTTTGAGGAACTACCAAATAAGCGTGAGGGTACTATCACTGAAAAATATCTAGAAGGGGACAAGATAGTTACCTTTTAAGAAAAGGAAGGGACACCAGGGATGCATGTGCCTATAGACAGATGAGGATACTGCAAGAAGGTAGCCATCTGCAAGTCAAGTAGAGGGGCCTCAGGAGAAACCAAACCTGTTGAGTCCTTGATCATGAATTTGTAGCCCAGAATTGCAAGAAAATAAATTTCTTAATTTTGAAAATAAATACCTGTCTATGGTATTCTGTTATTATAGCTCTGGCTGACTAGGTGGCCCCCACCAAAGCAGTACAGAAATGACCAGGGAGTGGAAAAAAACCTATTGCTAATTCTTTTTCAGTCTTTCATTATACGAATGTGAAAAAGTCTCCAGAGAGTGGTACCAAAGAAGAAGTGATTTGTCCAATTTCTATTTTAAAAGGCACATTGACTTAATTGAAAGCTTTTCAAGATCAGGTAAAAAATAAAATTAAGCCCATAGATTACATTTGAGCTAATCAATTGAGGATTTATAAGGGTGGGAGACTTCATCCAGAATGATACTTAGTGCTACCCTTTGTTCAGGTAGATTGCTGCTGTCCCATCTGGAAAAATTCACTCATGTTTTTTCATATTCTAAAAGGAGAAAAGCTCTTCTGTAACTTATTTAGTAGTTAGGACAGAGCAACTCAATAGTTGGCCAAAAGTGGGCCTCAACCGGTTTTGAAAGACAGAGGTTTGGTAACAATATGGTTAATTCAGCAACAGGCAGTCAAAAACTTCCCTTAACTCTGAGCACTAGACATATTTTGTGTCATGAAGTTGGCATAGTCCTCTTTTCTGTTTCTAATGGTGCTTTTCAGTCTGATACCATGCATTGCCCAGAGTAGAGAGCTGTACTGAGACATCTCAGTGTGAAAAATAAGTCATTTTCCTACCAGCAACACTCATTCAGCACATGAGGACACTATTACCAAAAATGGAGAAAGATGATCCATCCTATTTGAAAACTCAGATGGTTTAGATCCAAATTCTCAGAATATATTAGAGTAAATGTAGAAGTATTTGTTTCATGTCTGGAGTTACCAAAACCCCAGGAAATACACCTGTCGGTCAACAAAGAAAGCCTCCCTTTAGTTAACTTCAGTAGGGAGTCCAAAAGAGGGAAAGAGCCTTAACAACTGTTGACATATGTATGTCCTCTCAGGGCACTGTAATGACAAAAGATCAACAGAACCAACCATAGCAGTGGGTTCATACCAGGAACATACTCACCTGCTTCTGGGTCTGCAGGAATTCTCCACATGTACAGGTTGAAGTCATCAGAGCCTGAAAGGATATACTGTTGGGACAAAAAATATATATTTTAATATATTATTTTATAATTGGATAGATAATATAAAATAATATACACATGTAGATTTATAATATGTAGCTATCTACATAGAAAGAAGCTTTTAAAAAATAAACAAGATAAGCTATCACATAGCAAACATCCTCATTAAAATACCTCAAATCCAAAGGCTTGTGGCTAAAACTTAGCAACAAAGAAACAACCCAATTCAAAAATGGGCAAAGGGCTTGAACAAGAAGTACAAGCTCAAAAGTAAAAGCAAAGATTTTCAATATCTCTAACAATCAAATCAAACCCAAAATGAAATACTACTGCATATGTATTAGGATGGCTATTTTGAAAAGAAATAGAAAGTACTGGCTAGGATATGAAGAAAAATGGAACCCTTGTTACTAGTATTGATAGTAGTAATGTAAAAAAAAAAATTTTTTTAATATTTATTTTTTTCGTTGTAGGTGGACACAATACCTTTATTTTGTTTTTTATGTGGTGCTGAGGATTAAACCCAGTGCCTCATGCGTGCTAGGTGAGCCACAATATTACTGAGCCACAACCCCAGTATGGGAATGTAAAATTTTGAGCCACTGAAGAAAAATGATATGGCAATTCCTCAAAAAGTTATATAGAGCTACAATTTTACTCAGCAATTTCAAAGATATACATTCAAGAATTGAAGCAAGGATTCTAACAAATATCTGTACAAATATCTCCATATGCACAGGCTGAAGTCATCAGAACCTGAAAGGATATATTGTTGCATTCATAGAAGCATTATTTATAATAGCCAAAAGATGAAAGTAACCCAAATGTCCACTGATAATGAATAGAAAAACAAAATGTGATAATACTACATACAATGGGAGGAACTTCTGAAACATGCTACAATAGGATGAACCATGAGGACATTATAGTAAGTGAAATAAGAGACACGAAGAGATAAATATTAAGTGGTTCCATTTATATGAGGTACTGAGAGTAATAAAATTAATAAAAACGGTAAGTAGAATGGTGGTTGACAAGGGTTGGGGAGTTGGTGTTTAACAGGTATAGGATTTCAATTTGGGATAATAAAAAATTCTGGAGATGGACAGTAGTAATGAGTACACAACAATGTAAATATATTTAGTGCCACTGAGTAAACATTTTCATTATTACTCAATTAATTACCTAGTTTTTGGTGTTAGGGTTTGAGTCCAAGGCCTCATGCATGCTAAGCACACTCTATCACTGAGCTACACCTCCAGCCCCTTTATTTATTTATTTATTTTTTAGTTGTAGATGGAATCGACACCTTAGTTTATTTACTTGTTTTAAAAATATTTTTTAGTCATAGATGGATGAAATCTCTTTACTTTGTTTTATTTATTTTTATGTGATGCTGAGGATGGAACCCAGTGCCTCACATGTGCGAGGCAGGCACTCTGCCACTGAGCCATAACCCCAGCCCCTGTTTATTTAGTTTTATGTGGTGCTAAGGATTGAACCCAGTGCATCACACATGCTAGGCAAGTGCTCTACTGCTGAGCCACAGCTCCAGTCCCTGACCTGCATTTTTTTTTTTTAGTTTGGCACCAGGGATTGAACTCAGGGGTACTTGACCACACTGAGTTATGCTTATTTTACCACAATTTGAAAAATTTAATTCAGAAAATAAAGAAGTAAGAGCTTCCCAGGGATCTTTCACATAAGGTCAAGCATTCTATACTTCCCTCTTGTCAGGATATCTTTGAGAGGAAGTCATTGTCAACACAGCCACAAATTAGTGCCACGGGCATAAACAGTCTCCTTTTATGTGTCAGCTTCAAATTGCTTATCTTAAAAATGACACTATTAACCAGGCACATGTCTGTAATCTCAGCAGCTTGGGAGGCTGAGACAGGAGGATCTCAAGTTCAAAGCCAGCCTCGGCAATAGCGAGGCACTAAACAACTAAGTGAGACTCTGTCTCTAAATAAAATACAAAACAAAATAGGGCTGAGGATATGGCTCAATGGTTGAGTGCCCCTGAGTTCAATCCCCAATACCAAAAAAAAACAATATAGGGCTGGGGTTGGGGTTGTGGCTCAGTGGTAGAGTCCTTGCCTAGCATGTGTAAGGCACTGGGTTTAATTCTCAGCACCGAATGTAAATCAATAAAGTAAAGGTCCATCAACAATTAGTAAAAATTAATAAAAACACTATACCAGGTTTATTATAATTTAGATTCATAAAAGTATTATCTTAACATTGTCTAATAGCAACAAGTGAACAACTCTGGGGAGCTCATTTATTTCCACGCACTAACACATGTTTTACTTTAAGTCGAGGTCAGCATTACTTCCTCTCTTTTGGCCCCAGCTTGCTTACTTCACTAGAAAAAGAAAGGCCTACAATTTTCTAAAAAACAAAAATAAACATACAAACAAAACACTTCTTACTCAATCAAGCTGTGCTTGATGGCACTAGCCTAAAATCTTAGCTATTCTGGAGGCTGAAGCAAAAGGATTGCAACTTTGAGGCCAGCCTCAGCAACTTCACAAGACCCTGTCTGAAAATATAGTTCAGTGATAGAGTGCCACTAGGTCCAATCCTCAGCAATCCCCACTGTCAAAACAAAAAAACAAAAACAAAAAAATCTCTTACTCTGAAAAGGTTGTTGGGGACATATCCCCCAACAAATGTAAATTTCAGATATATATAAAACCTCGTGCCTAACATAAATACTTCATTAAGTACTTTGCGATCATTTAAAAATCAACTTATTAGCCTTCAAAACATTTGTAGGAAAATGAGAAAAGAGGCAAAGGCAGGTAGGTTTAAAGATGAAGCAAACGCTATCTATCAGGGTTAGTGATTAGGCCAAGACACAGTGGGAAAAGCTCAGATTCCTTACCTGCAAAAGGAGAGAACTGAGCTGGTTGTTCTAAGGTACTATGGTGCTTACAAAAGCATGTAAGATAATACCCTAAGGAGCTTAAACAAAGTATAAAATATAAAACATGTTAGGTATTCAACATGTTGAAGTTGCAGAAGTTCAAGCTGAAGGAGAAGTTGCTACTTGCCATTATGAGTAATAATAGAGTCCTGGTGATCCTTAGAAGAGACAAGACAAGATGGATTTGAGAACTGAGTCAGCTTCAAATAAAGATGTAGTTTAAAAGTAGAAGGGATAGAAGGAAAAAGATAAAGCAATGGCTCTCATGAAGTCTACAGTTTTAATATAAACAGAAAACAAGGTACAGCTCCCTCTTTGACACCCTCTCATATCCCTCAGGCCTTATGCTTTGTATACTTGCCGGAACTCTAACTGCCTGTATCTACATCTCTGCCTGAGGGCATTCTCTACAGCCTGTGAGTCTGTTCTGGGGACTGAACACTCCTGAACACTCCTTTGGAGCAGGCTTCAACCAATGACTGACTGAGACAAGTTGATGTATCAACAGTCCACCTTTCCTGGCCCCAGAGAGAAAAACTCTGATGTTTGTGTTCTATGCCCTCTCCTCAGGGTCAAACTTTAATTGCACACAGTTGTAGCCACAAAATCTTCCTTCTTTTCCTTGTCTTACTTCTCTGCTCTAGGTTTACTGCACTAACAAATAAACCAGTTGCACCTGAAATTTGAACCCAAATAAAGACAAATGGGGTGGGGATTACAGAACACAAAAGAACTGTCCATTAATTATTTGTATATATGATATATAACTTATTTATGATTCAACATCTCATCATTTCATGCTCAGTTTAAGAGAAGCTACAAATTTTGTATAGAATTCCTGTTATTTTGCCTCCCTACTCAGACCTTCACAAAACAAATGAACAAAAAATAAATATTAAAAAAGAGTGATTCAAGTCTGGGCTTATGGTATGTTTTACTACTTTTTTGCAAAGGGTCAGAGCTTTCCTATTTGTTCAGCTATTCACAAGGCAGAGCCCTGAAAAGGTAAAAGGGGGACTTCCAGAGAGAATGCTGACTCAGAAGATTGCCTTAGAAGGAAGAAAACTCTCCCACAGAGTTCAAGTCTGTTGGATTTAATATGACAGATCCTAAAACATGTAGAAAATGCATAGAATGTCCAGGCTTCCTCTCAGGAATAAAGGCAACTCCTGATCTCTCTTCCTGTTAAAACTACTCTTCTACCTACCACAATGGAATGGCTTGGGATGATTTCCAAGGAGGGGGTCTTGACCCTCTGACGTCTAGTCAGACAGTTTAAGTATTCACACACACAAGAATCACAAAATGCCCTGAGGAATTCATTTATGGCATTTGGTGGTTGTCTGCTGGACCCCTGCCAGCATAAAAGTTGGCTGCCTAGGATAATGCTGACTGTGAGAGACTGAAATAAAAGTTGAGTTCATTCCTTTATTTACTGAGCAAATATTTATTGAATGTCTACTATGTATTGCGTACTGTTCCAGGGAAGGAAATATAGAATTGATCAAAAGAGACCCTGTCCCTGCCCTCATGAAGCTTACTTTCTATGAGTGGAAGATGAAAAAAATAGGTACACACATATAATATGGATAAAGGAAAAAAAGTTCAACAATTACAATAACATAGATAGATAGATAGAGTATCTAGTGGTGGAAATATTAAAGAGAAAAACTAAACAGCAGGTTAATGCATATTAAGAATTAGGTTCCATTTTATACAGGCTGGTCACAGAAGGCCTCTCTGATAAAATGGCATTTTTAGCAGAGTCCTGAGGGAAATGAGGGAGCAAATTATGCGCATATCTGGGGGACAAGTACTCCAGAACAGGCAGACTTCTGGTTTATTTAAAAATAATATAAAGTAGCCATTAAGAGCTCTTTGATCTTTTGTGTGTATGTGTATGTGTGTGTGTGTGTGTGTGTGTGTGTGTGAGAGAGAGAGAGAGAGAGAGAGAGAGAGAAAGAGAGAGAGAGAGATGATTATTTCAAGTGGACTTGGTGGAGATTTGACATCAGAGTAGGCAGAAAGATTCCTCTCTTTTAGCTGGGCACAGTGGCACATGCCTGTAATACCAGTGATTCAGGAGGCTGAGGCAGGAGAATCCCAAGTTTGAGGCCAGACTTAGCAATTTAGCAAGCCCTAAACAACTTAGAGAGACCCTGCCTCAAAATTTAAAAATTAAAAAAAAGTGGCTGGGGATGTGGTTCAGAGGTTAAGTGCCCCTGGGTTTAATCCCCAGTATCAAACAAAAAAGAAAGAGTCCTTTCTTGAAAAGCTGTGCTGGAACAGCCATTGCTTCCTAGACCTGGCTGGTTACAGCCTCAGACTGAGGCCTGCTAATGGCTAGTGCTTAAGAGGACCAACAGGGCACTGCAAGTCTTGGTGGGCTAACTCACAAATATTTGCTATGGGATTCAAGAGAAAATAAGCAAGAAAACAAAATAGCTCCAATGCAAACTACTACCAAAAGAAATTCAAAGTATAAAATTATATTAAAACATAAAACACACCAATTACTCTAATTAACCATGAAGTTGAACTTTACCCCAAGTGGTAAAAATGGAGATAAAGGTTTTTTATTCTCTCTTTTCTTTTCCTTTTCTTTCTTTTGTGTGTGTTTGAGGGAGGGGGACTGACAGAGGAGTTGTTATGTTGAACCCATGGCTCTGGCCCATGTAAGGCAAGTGCTCTACCACTGAGTCCCTCTTTTCATGCCTACCCCCTTTTTCCTTTTTATCTTTATACACACACACACACACGTGTGTATATATATATGTATGTGTGTGTGTGTATGTATATATACATACATATACACACACATACATATATATATGTAAAATTTCAAACAGTGGGGGCATATTCTTACCAAAGGGAGTCTGATGTTTGGGGCCTGAAGCTCACCCAAAGTAAAGGGCTTCTGGTCTAGATAACAGAAAAGTTTGGCACAAGATAGCCCTTTATAAATAGGCAAACTATAGAAAGATATGAGAAAAAATGGTTGCCCCGATTTCCTGTTTAATATTTTCATGTCCTTTTGTGATGCAGGACTTCACAACCAATGTTTGCATTTATAAAACATCAAAAAGCCTAATGATGGGGGGCTAGGGCTGTGGCTCACTGGTAGTGCACTTGCCCAGCATGTGTAAAGCACTGGGTTTGATTCTCAGCACCGCGTATAAATAAATAAAAATGAAGGTCTATCAACAACTAAAAAAATAAAAATAAAGTTTAAAAAGTCTAATGATGGCTATTCAGTTTTAGAAAAGGTAAAAACTAAATTAAGGTGGTATTAAATTTGTGGTGGAGTGGGACACAAGTATGAAGAATTTGGTTCACTTATCTAAGTTTTTGGTCTACCTCTAAATTCTAAACAGTGTGGGGTAAACTACAAATAAAAAACCCACTTTATGAGTCTTTACCTTGTATCCTGACTGAGAACAACAGTGAGGTCTCTAAAGAAGGAAAAGAAATGTTTTAAAAACTCTGCAATTGAGTCCCCATTTACCAAAAATGTTCTGAGTTGAGGAACGAGGTAGAATTCAGAAGATGATCAGGGAGAAGACATACTTAATTTTAATTTGGGTTTGTGGGCAAGATGGATGATACCAATGTAAAAATGAGCCTGGGTTGTTATGCGGATCCCTATTTACCATAATCCTTTCCAGCTGGCCATAAAGATTAACGGTTGGCCATTCTCTGACCCACCTCACTCTTCATTCATTCTGTGATCCAAGAGGAAAACCTATTTACTGATCTGAAAGCAATCTAGCCATTTTAAGTAAAGTTAACTTGAGGCCAAACAATGGAGGGCTTTTAGCTAATCCACTGTCAGTATGGAGATATAACTTGCTCAAGCATAGGGAAAGATAGACAGCAGCTCCTTCTTAATGGATTTCAAGAAACACACCACGACTATACCAACACTGAAAAAAAGATTACCGCATTAGCACTGTCACTGTCTCATTTGCCCAAATATCTTCTGTTAATCCATTAACCTTTACAGAAAACAGCTACTTGAATAATACTCCCTGCTCTCTGGTACTGTTGTAATGCCCACTGTTATGGTTTAGATATGAGGTGTTCCCCAAAAGCTCATGGGAGACAATGCAAGAATTTTCAGAGGTAAAATGATTAGATTCTGAAAGGCACAGCCTACTCCTTGTATCAATCCACTGATACGGATTAACTGGGTGGTAATTGTAGGCAGGTGGGGTGTGGCTCTAGGAAGTAGGTCACTGGGAGGCATGTCTTTGGAGTTTATACTTTTCTCTGGTGAGTGGAGTGCTGGCACACATGCTTGCGCTCTCGCTCGCGCGCTCTCTCTCTCTCCTTCCCGGTTGCCTTGTCCTGAGCTGCTTTCCTCCACCATGCCCTTCCACTATGATGTTCTGCCTCACCTAGGGCCCATAGCTATGGAGTCAGCTGAACATGGGCTGAACCTCTAAAACTGTAAGCCAAAATAAAATTTTCCTCTTCTACATTGTTCTCGTCGGGTCTTTTGGTCACAGCAATGAAATGCTGACTAAAACACCTTTCTTCATCACTTAAATTATACATGTTCTCTAGAAAGAGCTCTTTCTATTTGCAGGGTGTTTTGCTAGCTGGAATCCCCAAGAAGCTCATAGTCACCCAAGACACAAAAAAAGGTTTAATGACACGTAGGTTTAAAGAAGGTCAAATGTGGTCTGCCACATTAAATAGAAGCTTCCTCAGGATTAAAAAAAAAAAAATCAAATTAATTAGCACCCTCAAGCAATGCAACTATTTGCCTCTCCCTAACACCTTTGTTTAAACATTAATGGTTACACAAACAAACAAAAAAACCCCAAAATTTGGAATATAGATAACTTCCTACTATTATAAGTTTTTTAGAAATAAGGATATAAACAAAAATGCCCAACCCAATCTGAGATAAAAAGAAAATTTCAGAAGGGATAAGCCATCTATCTACCTTATATGCTCTAAGAATATGACTCAGAACCTTTGGAAACAAAAATCTCTCACTGCTCTCTCAATAGAAATATGGATAGATGGGTGGACAGACAGATACACACATAAAGGGGTATGTGTGTGGGGGGTCTTCATTTAATACTCTCAAACATCTGCTGAAAGATGTATTTTCCTTTAGTACTGGTCAGCTTACACAGTTCTCTCCAAAGGATCTTTCCATAGTAACTGATTAATTATCCTCCAATAAATGGCATGCCTGTCTGATTAACTATATTGACAAGGACAGAAAAACCAGATGGCTCTGTAACAGACAGATTAGTAACAGAAGAGAGATTGCTATTTAACATTTAAATCAAACACAGTTCTTATTTCCCTTGACCTTTTATCAGGAGGGGGAAAATTTGTTGGAAGAACTTTGTGATGTGTTCTCTAGAAGACCATTTCTGGAAAAAAAAGGTTAGATAATTGGTATAAAATACACCTTTGATCATATCATAGTATACTAAGAGCCTGCCATAAATATTATCCACAGCAATATACATATATTTTCTTTGGAAAAGGACAAAGCCTCGGATTTATTTTATTTGTGGTAAGAGAAACAGAATTTCACTGGCTTCCAATAAAAGCACATAAATATGCATACTCATAATATTAATATTATTTTTATTTTTAATATTTTATTTATTTTTTTATTGGTTGTTCAAAACATTACAAAGCTCATGATATATCATCTTTCATACATTTGACTCAATTGGGTTATGAACTCCCATTTTTACCCCAAATACAAATTGCAGAGTCACATCGGTTACACACTCACATTTTTACATAATGGCATATTAGTGACTGATGTATTCTGCTACCTTTCCTTTCCCCTATTATCCCCCCTCCCCTCCCCTCCCATCATCCCTCTCTACCTCATCTGCTGTTGTTCAATTCTCTCCCTTGTTTCCCCC
>NW_025999900.1:7972227-7991680 GCF_001458135.2 Marmota marmota marmota
TGCTTTTCCTCCCTGTTCTGTTCTTAGTTGCTCTCTTTATATCAAAGAAGACATTTGGCATTTGTTTTTTAAGGATTGGCTAGCTTCGCTTAGCATAATCTGCTCTAATGCCATCCATTTCCCTGCAAATTCTATGATTTTTGTCATTTTTATTGCTGCATAGTACTCCATTGTGTATAGATGCCACTTTTTTTTTATCCATTCATCTATTGAAGGGCATCTAGGTTGGTTCCACAGTCTAGCTATTGTGAATTGTGCCGCTATGATCATTGATGTGGCAGTATCCCTATAGTACGCTCTTTTAAGATCCTCAGGGAATAGTCCGAGGAGGGCGATAGCTGGGTCAAATGGTGGATCCATTCCCAGCTTTCCCAGGTATCTCCATACTGCTTTCCAGATTGGCCTTACCAATTTGCAGTCCCACCAGCAGTGTAAAAGAGTACCCTTTTCCCCACATCCTCGCCAACACTTATTGTTGTTTGACTTCATAATGGCTGCCAATCTTACTGGAGTGAGATGGTATCTTAGGGTGGTTTTGATTTGCATTTCTCTGACTGCTAGAGATGGTGAGCATTTTTTCATGTACTTGTTGATTGATTGTATGTCCTCCTCTGTGAAGTGTCTGTTCAGGTCCTTGGCCCATTTGTTGATTGGGTTATTTGTTATCTTATTGTTTAATTATTAATATTATTTTTACACGTGAAGTTACATTGTTCTTGCTTCTTTGGATCACTTGCCATTTCATCTCCATTAGGCTCCTGGAATCCTTTGGTTCATTAAAATAACCAACCTTTATGTATTCTGAGTAGGAAAAATTCTATTAATAAAGAAATATTCCATAGTGGCAGCCAATAATAGTCAAATACTCAGTAGGGAAGAAATTTAAAATGCTCTAAATTACCAACAGCTGCTGTAACAAAGTAGCTACTTAAAGATGAATCCTTATTTAGCAAAACTCATTTTGGAAACCTAGACATGGATCGAAAGGCCATCAATCAAATGGCGTTCAGTACCCTGTCTCCCCTCTGTGAGCCTCCATTTTGGGACTGGGAAGTAGGGAGATTACATAGCTTACTTCAGTCCATCTGTGAGTACTTACAGTCTTCATTCAAGCAAAAGGCTCCAAGTATTCTAAGGAAGGAATATTATTTTACCTTGTTTCTCCAAAGCTTAAAGACACCAGAAAAAGAAGTGGAGCTACTGAGAATCATGTCTCTAAGATGGCTGGGCAGGTATAGTAGGACAGGTTCTATCTGTCCGCTATCATTAATATCAACCAGGTTTACTAGTAGGGCTCATGCTCCTAGGCAGGAGCTAAACATTAAAAGAGAACTATTATGTCACGTCACTAGATCACATCAATTTCACTTGTTCCTAAGAAGAAATCAAGGCTGCCTAGATTTCCTTTTCAACCGAACAATTATAAACCACACCATCTCTAATAGACTTGTACACATTCCAAAATCTTTTAAATTTTTAAATTTTAATCTGTCAGTAAGTGAACTGAGATGATCTTATCCAAGGGAAAAATCTTAATCAAGACTTGATAATACCTGAGTCTCTTAGGTTCTAGGAGTCCCATAAATCCCTTAATTATTATGTGTAAAACTATGTGGATATGTGCATTTTTCTAAGATGAATGTTTATAGCTTTTGTTCTTTCAAAAAGTTCCAGGGTAAGAAAGAGTTAAAATGGCTGCCTTAATAAACAAGTAATTTTTGTTCTACCTTTTCTCTATAAAACAAAGTTTCTTAAAATATTCACTCCCTAAATAATACATCGAAGGAATTCCTCTTCTACACCTTCTGTATTTGGTTCTTCCCCATTGCCCCACAGAAGACCACATCACCACCTGATCTCAACAACACAGGTGGCAGCATGTCTATGAGGAAGAGGGTGCACTCATAAGCAAAATTAATCCTAAACTTAGTTTGGTCCTGCTACTGATTAGATCAGCCGTTTCAAATTATTCTGGGCCTCAGTCTCACAGGGACATGAAACCTATCCAACTATTCCTAGAGGTCTGCAAGAGGCTTTAAATATAATAGTGAAAAAGAAAGACAAGGAGATGAAAATAAAAGTAAGTCTAAAAACGCAATACAAATAAAAGAATGGAACCCAAGTTGAATTTTCCTTTATTAAAAGTATATTTTTAGCAGAAGGCTGGGGCAGGAGGATCACAAATTCAAGGCCAGCCTCAGCAAAAGTGAGGTACTAAGCAACTCAGTGAGATCCTGTCTCTAAATGAAATACAAAATAGGGCTGGGGATGTGGCTCAGTGGTTGAGTGTTCCTGGGTTTAATCCCTGGTATCCCCACCCCCCAAAAAAGTGTATTTTTATTTCATATTTACATGGCATACCAGGCCCCCATGGAGGCATCATCAGGGCTGCATGGAGTTATTAAAAAAAAAAAAAAAAAGCAAAGTTATAACTTTATAGGGAGCTTCTCTGGCCTGGAGAGCACTTACTGGTGCATTCAGGTACCTCTGCTCTATCCAGGCACCACCAACACAGAGTTTGAATGGTGATATGCTAAGGCCAGGCCACATATCAAGGCCATTTTGCTGGATTTACAGAGTACAAGTCAGCTCTTTAGGCGATGGGGCAGGATGGTTTCATTATCGTGATTTGGGGCATCCCTGCCATCTGTCAAATTAAAAAGAAAGACCTATGTAGATCTCAATGCTCAGATGCTCGAGTGCTCAATCATTTCAAGAAAACTTAGTTTTACTACTGTTTCCTTCCTGATCCTTCTTTTAGTAAGACATGGGGACTATCAACCCTACCATTAGATGAGACTAATGCAAGAGAAATTTTTAAAATGATAAGCCTGTCCACTTTCAGACACACATGCCTCTCGCCTGAAAGACTGACTTCCCAGAAGCCTGAGCTGCTCTGCTGGACTCACAATCTAGGATGAGAGCCATTTAAGGAATTGTGAAAGAAAGGGAACAAAAGCTGAGTGCTGCCTTACAAGTATGTGCCAAAAAGCTAGCAGGTGGAAACACTCTTTTTAAACTCTTTTAAGAAACTGACTCACTGAAGGCACAGAGAGGAATGAAACTAGGAAAAAAGAAAGAACATACCAATCTAGGCTTTAGGGAGAAAAAAAAAAAATCTAAGTATGATGTGAAAGCAAAGAGAACACCTGGGTTCAGGAAATCTCCAGGAGAAGAAATGTTTTAGTATAAGATTCCTCACTATACTACAAGACTAGAAAGTTGCCTGGATTTAAAAAAAAAAAAAAAAAAAGGCAAGGAACTAGGCATGGTGTGTACTTAGTCTTTGCTGCTTAGGAGACTAAGACAGGAAGACCTCTTGAGCCCAAAAGTTAGGGGCTAGCCTGAGCAACATGGTAAGATTAGGTCCCAAAAGTTCAAGTGTTTAATTGGGGTTGTTTCTGTTGATACCCAGCCAAACTGATGTTACTCCTGTCACCTAATTCAATGGTGTAAGTTATTAAACTTGAATAATTAAAATATTAAACAGAAATAAACCATGTATTTATAGCCACAAGTAAGAAAGACAAATTATATGTAGAACCTTAATAAAGATCCCAAAGAGGGCCTGGAAGGTCATGTGACTGCCTACCCAGTATCTGGCATACAGTAAATGCCCAGTAAAGAACTGCTTTCGGTCTGGGGTTGTGGCTCAGCAGTAGAGTGCTTGCCTCTCATGTATGAGATCCTGGGTTTGACCCTCAAGCACCACATAAAAAATAAATAAACAAAATAAACATATTGTGTCCATGTATAACTAAAAAAATATTTTTTTTTTTAAAAAAAAGAACTGCTTTCATCTTTAGCTGTGCTGTCAACTTAGGAAAAAGTATCCTAGTTTACCGTGTTGAGTTGGCATTGTACAGAAATTAACAGCCATATTGGTCTAGAAACATTAAACTTAATTTTTTTCCATTTGTACAGGGGTAATGCACTGTATTAAATATGTAAGGTCTTATCTACATGGGTTTGATTATAGAAACCAATAAAGTATTCTCTAAGGATAAAAAAAGAACTGCTTTCATATTTTAAAAGATGGAGGGTAAGAAAGACACTAAGTTAGGAAGCATTCAGCAGGAGTCAGGAAAAAAGAACTTGTCTTCACTCATCCATGAATTCATGACAAATCATAGAGCTAAACATGAGAAAAAGCATCCTATGAAAGAAGCACAGAGGTTTCAAATGGTGGCTCTAAAGCAATACACAGGTTTGTGTTATCCATACAATAAAGTTTGAATTTGTTGCAATAATTAAAAAATGAGACTTCACATAAAAATCTATCTTCCCCTTTACGAAAATCAGACCTCTAGCAACATGGAGGCTCACATGACAACAATGAGCTTAAACTGAGTAGAAGCTATCCCACTTTGATGAAATGTGGGCTGAACAGTTGGCCAGTTTGCACCACTCCTTACTGTGACTCCCAGCCTAATTTATTCATTTTTTTTTCCGTCTGCCTTGCTACTAGTGGCATTAAGTTATGGCCATTTATACAGTGAAAAATGGTCTCTACTGAGAGCTCAAAAATCTGGGTTCTAGTCCTGACTCAGCTACAAAATTGTATATGTGGTTACTTATGTTACCTAATCTTTATGAGTCTCAGTTTTCTCACGCTGAAAGGAAGAGTTTGTACAAAATGCTCTCTAGTGGTTCTATGATTTGAAATCATCTATAATGGGGGCAATGAAAATGAAGACAACATAAAGTAGTTTCAACATATTTCATACTTTATTCTGAGTAAAATTTTTTGAAATTTCAATTTAATTTTGAGGTTAATGAATCCCTAGCAAACCTAGAATAGACAAAAAGAAGCACAGGCCCTCTGGAATAATATCTGGATCCATTTGTGTGGCCTGACTAATCTCTTTGTAATTAAAAGCCAGAAGACTATCTCAGATAGATAGGATCATTTATCTATTTTGCTTTTCTCATCCATTTTCATTCCTATTATGGGAATTCTCAAGATTCCTCTCTGGAATGGTTACCTAGCCATTGACTAAATGAAGAGTTTCAGAGCACAGAATCTCAGGCTACAGGCATTCCTAGTCTATACATGAAAGAGGTGGCACTTTGTAATCCCAGCTACTTGGGAGGCTTAAGCAGGAAAATCATAGTTTCTAGACTAGCTGGAAAGAAATACAGCAAGACCCCATCTCCAAATACATACATACATACACACACATCAATATAAGGAAAAGGTAGACTTTGGAATCTAAAGGCAGCAAAAATGATACTGTCTAGACTAGTCAAACACACATTTCAATCTTGCAGATCATACCGAACTGTGGCAGCTGCTGTTTAGCCCAGAGTGCGAAAAGTCAAGAGTCTTTAAATCACCTGTGAAAGACATTTTCCAGGACTGGGACATGTTTGGTCTCCTTTGCGGCACTTAAAACTATAAACTCAATTGATAGCTTCACTGTAAACCCATTATTAATTCATCCTCCCAAAAGTCCCTGAAAGTTGAACAGGAAATATGATATGTATCTGCATTTACAGTTAGAGGAGCCTTAGGGCCAGAAAGCCAAATACCACACGATGACCTATAGCTAAGTAATTAATAGAAAAGCCAAGTTTAAATCTCTATATTTCCTATTCTCTTAGATGCCTCTAATAATCTATATGGGGGATAAGAAGAGACTTAGTCTGGTCCAAAGTCAGAGTCAATGACTGCATTCTCCATCATCCAAGAAAAACCACTACCCCAACCAAAGAGCAGTGCAGTCTATCAGAGAGAATATGATTCCCATAAGCTTTCCCCTTAGAACAAAAGTCATAAATAATGAACTAGTCAAATCTGAATAGAGAAAACTAAAAGCCCCTCAATGTTTTTTTTTTTTCATTAAATATAAATGCAAGGCAAACTAACTATAATTTCAATGTACATACCCAGGACCATCACAAAATACCTTGCCTGGCTCTGCCTCTGCAACACCAGCCCTAATGCTTTCTGAGCAAAATCGGTAAATATAATCTAGATCAGGGGTTTTTAACAAGGGGCAACATTCCCTTCAAGGGACATTTGGTAATACCCAGAGACCTTTTTGGTTGTGTGGAGGACAACAAAGGATGATATTATTGACATCTAGCAAGGAGAGGCCAGGAATGCTATCACCCATCCTACAATGCACAGGACAACCCCACACCACAAAGATTTATTCAGCCGAAACATCAACAGTGCTGAGGTTGAGAAACAATGGTCTAGATGTTGTCTACATTTTGGCCAGAGGAATTTGATCTGGGTCTTTTAAGGACTCCACAAAGACAGGCTTTGGCTATTAATATACAGTTTGAAAAAAAAAACCAATATCCATATTTTTTCAACTCTTGTCTTTCTTCTCAGCCAGTGTTCATGGCAATAAAGTCTTAAAAACTATTATTTTCTGCATGCTTTTTATTATTTAATGAAATAAGAATCACATGCATAAGTTGACAGAAGATAGAAGAATCAACAAAAGCAAAGAAGACTGAAGGAATAAACAAAGGTAGTGGTTGCAGGACTAGGTTGCCATTTCCACAGCCATATTAAGCTAAATCAACTATTTTTCATAGCAGACCAATTCTCTGTTCTATTGAGAATCTGATCACCTCTTCTCTAGAAACTGATTCTTCCTACCTAAGAAACAAATTGCCTACAGTACCACATAAGCAAATAAAAACTAAGTCATGTAGGTACTATGGCTTCCTCCAAAGATAACATTTATATAACTGAGGCCATCTAGTGGTTTCCAGTGTGGACTGAAGCTAAGTAGGCCATAGGACTGGAGTACAAATTCTGAATTTGGCTGGGTGTGGTAGCACATACCCTTAATCCCAGCTATTTGGGAGGTTGATTAAGGAGGACTGGAAATTCAAGGTCATTTTAGCAACTTAGTAAGACCCTGTTTCAAGCATGAAAAATTAAGCCAGGCACAGTGGTATACACCTGTAATCCCAGCAACGCAGGAAGCTTGACACAGGAGGCTTGTAAATCTAAGGCCACTCTCAGCCACTTAGTGAGACTCTATCTCAAAATTAAAAATAAAAAGGGCTGGGGATGTAGCTCAATGGCAAAATGCCCCTAGGTTTTATCCCCAGTACCTACAAAAAAATAAACATTTTTAAAAGGTGGGTGGTGTTAGGATTTAACTCAGTGGTAGAACACTCATGGGTTAATTCCCCAGTTCAGCAAATAAATATATTATCTACAAAGGGGGAAGTATCTATCTTGGAAAACTTGAATATTCTTATCTACCTACATGCAACTCAATTCAACAAGTGTTTATTCTACTCCTACTACATATACAAATCATTAAACTACTTAGGGAGTCTAGCAACTTCAGCCTAGAGAGAAAAATCCTACCCTTTAAAAAGCAGGGTCTTGAAAGGTTCTCAAAGAATTGTTTCTTTTGCCAGGCACAGTGGCATATGCCTGTGATCCCAGCAACTCAGGAGGCTGAGGCAGGAAGATCACGTTTGAGGCCAGCCTGGGCAACTTAGTGAGACCCTGTCTCAAAACAGAAAATAAAACAAGTAGGGATATAACTCAGTGGTAGAGCACCCCTGGGTGCAACATATAACTGAAAAAAAAATTTTGTTTAGGCTTCTTATCCAAAAATAACAATAAAGAGGTGGGGTATGTTATGTCAAAATGCGGCAAAATTGATGAGCCCAAAGATGAAATACTAAGCACCAGCAAGAAACAAAGGTTTTTTTCTTTTCTTTTTTCAATCTGAATGTAAAGTAGCAATAAGATTGGTTTTCCTTGAGAAGAAAAAAAATTGTTTATTTGATTTGCCTTTACTGACATCAGTTATTCAGGTCAGTACAACTGGTCACTAACACCCATTTCAGAACTTCTATGGCTAAGACAGACAAGCACCAAGAATGCCATGTATGCTTTTAAACTGCCAGCTTTAAAGCAACATCAGTATCTCTATTCCCAGTGACACCGAGAAAAGGCAGGAAACTCACAGCTTGGGCTCTGCAGACCCAGTTGTGATATGGCAATAACAACAAACAGAGTCAGCATCTGGCTGCCTCTTAAACAAACTTGCTCAGCCCATTTCATCCAACAAAAAGATGCCATCTCAACAAGTCATTCAAGATACATGTCTCCTGTATGATACTTAAGATGTTTCATTCATCTCTGTGTTTTTTTGATATAAGAAAACTAAAACTGTCCCTTATCATTAGGTTGATTTTCCATGAACTCCTTCCTTTCTTTGGAAATGGCACATGCTTGGAATTTTAAAATCTGTTCAGAAATGTGGCAGAACTGGGTTACTAAGAACTATGTTGTAGCCAGTCTTGGTTTATGATGTGTCTCATAATACCCACTGGTAGTGTGTATGAAGAAACTCACTAGGAAACCAGAATGTCTCTAGACTCTCACTGCCCTCAACTGTTTCCAGCTGACCAGGTGCTAAAGAAAAAAGAGACCAGTACACAAAGATGTGGATGTAGGAGATAGAGGGCACTTACCTGGTCACGATCTCCTGCAAAACAGCAGCTTTTCATGGTGCATGAGTTGAAGTAACCCTGATTGTCAAACTGGAACACTGGCAGGCGGGAGTGGATGTCATAAAGTACAGGGGGCAGGCGACGCCGCAGGGCCAGGAGCTGGGTCCCATTGCTATTGAATCGCACACTCATGGCACTTTGGAGAGACAGGTTGCCACCATAGCGCAGGAGAGAACTAAAAGCAGAAAGCACAGGGATTCGGCATAAGTCAGGCTAGACAAGAGTCTGCAAAACACACTGAATTTATTTCTTCACATGTGCTCCTTCTTCAGGCTTACAAATCGAAATTTCAGCAAAAGCATATTTCTATAAATCAGTTAGAAAGTAATAATGAGGATAAGAATTGCTCCTTGGTTGCATTAAAACAAATTACTTAAAATGTCAGGTTCCTTCAATCTTCAAAAGGCAAATTTAAGAAAAGGATAAAATACTTTGAAAAAAGAGAAATATTAAAATCATTAGATATTTTGTTTACCCAAGCTAAGTGCATACTCTAAGAGATACTCATCAAGACCCTGGAAAGGAGTCATGTCCACCTTAATGGCTAAATCATGGATGGTAAAATGACATATTTATCCTTTGTATTAGAGACACAAGAACCATCAGCAAGAACAATAGATACTTTATTCTATTCTGGATATTTTTTCAATAATAATCATAATTAAGCATAACAAGCATTTATTTTTTAATTTTCAGTCTGTTCTCACAATTTTTAATTCCATATGGCATAACCAGGGAGTAAATATTAAAGAAAAAATTTAATTTAGATGCAGAAAAAGTAGTATAACAATTGAAAAAGGAAGATGACTTGTTTCCCTTTATAATTCCCATATTTATATTTAGCTTTGAAATCTACTTTGGTAAATGCACACAATTTCATTTATCTAGCTTCACTAGGGAGTAGTATGTTTTGGTTAACCTAAAATTCCTTCTATAGTTTCATGATGTTCATAACATTTTAAAAAAAGTTATAGTATGATTCTAAATAATTTCTTCTGATGATTCAGAAGATACTTTCAATATTACAGTGAACTAGGATAGCCATGAACTTTAAAAATTACACAGTACTCATTTTATACAGTATTCGTTTTGACATACACTTGTCTGTGTACGTTTTATCTTTCCGGCAGTGATATAGTAACATAGTGTCCAGATGTTATTACTGAGGGAATGACTGCCTGCCAACATGCCATAACCAAGTTCTCTTTTGTATTTTATGTTCACTTCTTGGAGCACTGAATTACTGGGTAGGAAAGAGAGGCAAAGTATGTATGTCAGATATATGGAGAAAGGAGGGCCATGTCAGAGCTAATAACCTGCTCTGCCTCACACAGACATTGTCATGAAAAGGAAGTAGTTTTAGAGAAAAAAAGGCTTATAAATTCTAGAAATTATTACAGCAATGGAAAGGGCATCAAGAATCTAACTAGAGCCTAACAGATTTGAAATTTTTTTGTATGTGTGTGTGGTACTACAGATTGAAATAAAAAGTGCTCTACCACTGGGCTATATCCCCAATCCTTTATATTTTTTGGGACGGGGGTCTCACTAAGTTGCCAAGGCTGGCCTCAAACTTAAGATCACCCTGCTTCACCCTCTTGAGTAGCTGGGATTATAGAAGTGCACCATCACACCTTGAAGATTTGAAACATTTTAAAGAAGTTTTAGAAGCATTTAACCAGAGAAAACTTAAACTGCTATTTGTTACTGGAAGAAATAACACATTTTCTTTTTGGCAAGAGAGTGATACCGCAGATTAAGGGGACAAGAAAGGAGATATTTTATGGGAACTTTAAAGCAAGGTCATAAAAACAGCCTGTACTACCACTACACTCAATCCTGTGTCCCCCATCCTCACAAATCAGTCTTCTCACCAAAGGAGGAATGCTCTGGTGCTATGGCTCTGTAGAAACAGGGTTGGGTAGAACAGCCTGAAATCCTCTTATGAGTGGAATAAAGGGAAGAAAAAAAGAAGAGACAGAAAACTATCCCTAGAACTCCAGACATCAAGGAACAGCCAGGTATCCCTGTAGTCCCCAAGTAATAATCCCTGCAGAGAAATGCTTTTATAATGATCCTAAACACAGACCACACTCACTCACATACACAGAGAACAAATGACAGGGCTGTTAGACTCCAGGCATTTCCTTTACTGGGTGCCCTGGCTGCCACAGGCATGTGGTGTTATCTAAACACTGAGCTCAAAAACAATAAGAGGCTTTCAATCCAAGATCAGCTTGGGATGTGCAAATAAACCAGAATCCATAGGACTGGGGGAGGGGAGTAGAAACAAGACTCAACAGAAAGAAACTTGGCCTGCCCCACTAGCCATAGCAGCAGGATTTGCATCAGCCCAAGCACCCTGACAGGAAACTGGGGACTCTAGAATACGCTCTTCCTGTCTGTTAACAGGAACTTTCTCTGCCCATTCTAGTCAGGCCTGTATAGAGGAATCTGCCCAAAACAAGCATGTGGGCCCATCTCATCTTGGTCTAAGCTACTTGACCCACCATTTGCAACATGGCCACACTACAGGGGTATGTTTGTGGACTTCAGGATAGTTACTAACTTCTCTCTTGCCTATACTTCTAGGCAGGGAACCTGACTCACACAATGAAGGTGCATAGGAATCTTGCTCCTAGAATGTTTAGGGGTGCAATCTACAGAACAGCAATTACCAACATTGAATCTTTCATGTTTGGGTACAAAATTTTGATTCCTTCCAAAGGAATGAATGACACCTGAAATACAGAAAGTGATTAACTTCTCAGAAGGGCCTCTGAGCTGGTTATTCCTGGTGAAAATAAGGATGCTTTAGTTCACTAGGGAGAAAAGGCTTAAAAGTAGTTTGTCCTCATAGTTAGGATATATAATGTCAAAGATTCCATAGCTCATGGTTTCAAGAGTAATAGGCATAAGAAATCATCTAGAATTTTTTAAAAATGTAGGTTCTTGGCATCCACCCCCAGATATTCTAATTCAGTCTGGGAAGTGGGCCCAGGTATTTCAATTTAACAAAGAACCCTGGTTCATTCTGATGCAGGTGACTCTCTAATGACACTTTGAGAAATGTGATCCCATTTTGGAATGGGGGTAAGGGGGCAAAATGAAAAGATAGAGAAATGATAGATTACCAGAATCTCAATGAAAAGTTAGCCACAATCACACAATATGGCGATTTTTACAGCCCCAAGTCTATTAGTAATGACTCCAATTCCTTTTAAGGTCAGAGTTACTCTCTACTAACAACCCCCCCAACACACACACACCGCCATTTTTTTCTGTCCTCAACATATTCCCTGTTGGAGAAGAAATTTCTCATTTCCTCTGGGAAAACCAAAGGTGCTTCTATGTAACAAGAATGCCTCAATCTTGATTTGCTTTCTGGATGCTGATCCTGATGAGAGAGATGCTTCTGTCTCCACTCCTCTAGAGAAATGGCTGCCATCATAAACCCCGATGATATGAGCAGTATCTTGAACGAACTAGCCAAGCAAGTTAAAATGACTTCAAATAAAAACATTCCTATAGGAAAAATAAAAGAAATGCATTATTCCCAACCTATCTTCAACTAACTATTTGCTGTAAAATGCAACAGGAATGCAGTAGGAGGTGATCCAAAGGTCAGCATGCAAAAGACCTGGGGAAAAAAAGCAAGAGTACCTCTGAATATCAGGAAAAGGTCCTCACTGCGTTTAGTTTATTGTTGCTTATTGAAGTTACAAAAACAACAACAACAAAAACTCAACTGGACTTCTTGAGAGACAGAGAGAGAGAGAAAGAGAGAGAGAGAGAGATTTTTTTTTAATATTTATTTTTTAGTTTTTGGTGGACACAACATCTTTGTTTGTATGTGGTGCTGAGGATCGAAACCGGGCTGCACGCATGCCAGGCGAGTGCGCTACCGCTTGAGCCACATCCCCAGCCCCTCAACTGGACTTCTTAATTGTTCTAGCAGTGTAAAAGTACTTAACCAAGGTTAAAGCCTTGGAATAGAAGAAAACAGGCTGAGGCTGTTTCCAGAAAAAGAGAGTGTTATATCTAGCACAATAAAGGGAACTGAAAAACCTTCCAAGCCTATGAACCTAGATTACCATAAGTCCATGGTTAAGTAGTTTAACTGATGCTGCCTAATAGTGTCTACAAGATTTTCCAAAGCACACTGGCATGAATTTCCCCATATTTTCTATGTGAAAGTTCTATAAGACTTGTGCAACATATGGAATCAAGACAGTACTCCAACTCAGACATCAGAACTGGTTCATACTACATGCAAAGAAGCATAAGTGAGGTCTTCCAGGTTGGGGGTAGATAAAAACTTTCATCAGTTTCTACTTCAGGACAGGATGACCTATAAGGGACATGGGACATTCTGTAATTCCTATAACACAACTCTTAGAATACAACAAATCCTAGAAGATACTAGAACTAGGTAAAAGTGAGCAAATTCAGGGAGTCATAGTCCACCACTCATCCAATTCAAGTACGCTTAGGGTCCCAATAATCCCTTAGTCATTTCCTTTATATAAGCTGGAAGGGGGCTAAAGAACCTGGGTATGCATGTGGGTTCTCTCGGCTTTTTGTTTGTTTAGTTGTTGTTGTTTTTGTTTTTGAGATGGGGTCTCTCTATGTTGCTCAGGCTAGACTTGAATTTCTAGGCTCAAGCAATCCTCTTGTCTCAGCCTCCCAAGTAACTGGGAGTACAGGCTTATGCCACCATGCCTAACTTTTTGCTCTTTTTCTAAAACAGTACAATCCTCAGTCTCAAGACTGAAATTTCTTTAAAGGAATTTAAACTATTGGGCAACTAGTCCAAGAAAAACTCATGGTATTCTGTGACTAAACAAATTTATTGTTCCCTGAATATGATTCACCACTAAGCTTCTCTGGCTTAAAATATATTTATGAGTTCAGTGTACTTGTTGAGTATCCAGAAATTTAAGTTTTACAGAGTTTGGCAGAAGGGTTTGACTCAATTCCTGTTTAGGAGGTCTTTGCATAATTAAATGGCATATATGGCCCATCCATTAAGCAAACATGAATGGCAGGAAATGTGGTATTTCTAATCTTCATCTTCCAGAACCAATCATGCTCAGAGCTAATGCATTCTAGAGGCCAGGTAATTGCTTCTGGCCCAGAGATCCCAAAAGTCACACAGTGTCAAAACAGGCATCTAAATAAATTAAGAGGCAGTACCATAACAGTTATCTTCTAGGATACTTACGACTTTCTCACAGGATTAAGAACTCAATATTTAGTCATTAGAGTTCATCAGATGGCCTGGCTAATTAAAAACAAAAACAAAACCCTTTACCACAAGCTTTGTAAAATAGAGAGGAGTTTGGTAAGCAGCCACTTAATCTTCATCTTACATAGCATCAGCCCTGACCTCACAGTGTATAAAACTGGGGAGGGAGAGTTCAATGAATAGTGGTTGTTAGGAAGAAGAAAAAAGCAAGTTGAAGGAGGTAGATTAGGACGGCAGTTGCTACAGCAACAGTAACAGTGCAGGAGTGGGTGGGAAGATATGCAGATAAACAGGCAGTTCCTAATGGTAGGAGAAGAAACTGGGATGGGTTCACTGAGTATCAGGTGACAAGGCCACAAAACTAGAGGAATGTTAAAGAGGAAAGAAGCAAAGTCCGGTGGGGGATGGGGGGCCGAGGGAGGAATCCTAAGCAGATGAGGGTCAGAAAACAAAAATTACAATTTAGTACTTTGTAAAATTAACTCTTATACAAAGAGTTGAAAACAAATGAAGAATATGTCAAGAGCTTTGTAATGTTTTGAACAACCAATAAAAAAAAAAAAAGAAAAAAGAAAACAAATGAAGAGAGGAAGGGAGCTGGGGTTGTGGCTCAGTGGTAGAGCGCTTGCCTTGCACACGCGAGACCCTGGATTCAATCCTCAGCACCACGTAAAAACAATTAAAATAAAGGTATTATGTCCAACTACAACTTAAATAAATACATAAATAAATAAATAAATAAATGAGGAAGGTCAAGGCAAGAACTCTTTCTTCAAACTGCTGATTGATGAGACAGGATAATACAGGAAAATGGCTTCTTTCCTACAGGAACAATTCACTGGGAATACATCTGAAAACCAAAGTTGGCAATACTATGAATGTTTCAGAACAACGGCTTTTAAATGTTTTCATAGTAATCCTTTGTACTAAATACATTTTACATAGCATCCCAGTACACCCACATTCTTTTAGTATAAATTTGTCAAATGATACTTACCACCTACTATATGCAATACACTATTTTTCTTTCTTTCTGTATTTAATACATATTTGTGACCACCTAAATTGATTTCATGACCCACTAGCATGAAAGAGCATGCTATTTAGTCCCCTTGCTTCCACTCTTCCTGAATCCCATCACATTATTGCTTTGCTGAAAAACCTCTAGTGACTTCCCATTTCATCCAAAGTAAAACCCAGATTCTTTACAATGTCAATAAGGCCTTAGATAATACCACCTACCCTCATCCTTTATGTCTCTGACCCTAGAACTCTCTTCGTACATTACTCTAACCACATGGTGCCTCTTTTACTGTTCCTAGAACATGCCAGGCATTTGCACTCGTAGATTCTACAGCCTGAAATGTTCCTTCCCAAATATGAGTTATCTTTTCCGGGTGCATCTGAACCTTGAATAATATTAGGTACGTAATAGGTATTTAATAATAGCTGTTGAGTAAATGACCTAATAGATCATGAACAGCAGCAGTATAAAAAACTCTTGACTTAGAACATTAAAATAAAAATGCTCAAGGTTTACACAGCTCCTGATATTTGTCTGACCACAAAACTCAATCCTAAGAGGCAAGCAGCAGAGCAGCATAAAGTTACAGAAATAGGGACCAGGGTTGTGGCTCAGTGGTAGAGTGCTCACCTAGCATGTACTAGGCACTGGGTTTGATCCTCAGCACCACATAAATGTAAAATAAAGACATTGTGTCCACCTAAAAAAAAACTAAAAAATAAATATTAAAAAAAAAAGAAAAGTTTCAGAAATAGGAGTAGGTACACAACTGTAGCTCACAAAATTTGCGAATGACAATTCAGGTTTCCTTCTCTTCACATGATGCCACCTTCATCCTTCAAGAGAGGTAAATGAATCCATTGCTAATCACTTACGTGGCCAACAAAAAGTAAGAATTTAAGTATGCCTAGCTTATAATCCCAGTAGCTTGAGAGGCTGAGGCAGGAGGATCATGAGTTCAAAGCCAGCCTCTGCAACTTAATGAGGCCTAAGTAATTCAGTGGGAACCTGTCTCAAAATAAAACATAAAAAGGGCTGGGGATGTTGCTCAGTGGTTAAGCACCCTGGTTTCAATCCCTGGTATAAAACAGAAAAAAAAAAAAAAAGGAATTTAAGCAAGTTTATAACCTCAGGAGGCTGAGGCAGGAGAATCACAAAGTCGAGGCCAGATTCAGCAACTTGGCGAGGCCCTAAGCAACCTTAGTGAGACCCTATATCAAGATTAAAAAAGGGGGCTGGGGTTGTAGAGCACTTGCCTTGCATGAGGCCCTAGGTTCAATCCTCAGCACACATAAAAAACAAATAAAAAATAAAGACATTGTGTCCCTCTACAATTAAAAAAAATAAATTAAAAAAGGGGGGAGGTTAAGGATATACCTCAGTGGTAAGGCACCCCTGGTTTAATCCTTAGAACCAAAACAAAGAATTTAAACATTTTTTAATTCCTGCTAACTATTCTAGATACTGTGCCAGGCACATTGATTAAAAAGATATGATAAGACGAATAAAACCCCATCAACGACTAAAAAAGGATAGGAAATCCACCAGTTTCCTTCCATAACGTGAATGGTGCTGTAATGAGGGGTGTGCTATGAGAGGACATAGGAACAATAAGTACTCTCCACTGGGAAGACAGAAGTGGGAGTGGTCTTAAAGAATTTCTGGAAGAACAACCTCTGCTTTTTTTGGGGGTGGGGTGGGGTGGNGGATTCTGAGATGGGCTTTTATTGGGGTGGGGTACTAGGGATTAAACCCAGGGGCACTCAACTACTGAGCCACATCCCCAGCCCTTTTTCTTTTTTATTTAGGGACAGGATCTCACTGAGTTGCTTATGCCTCACCAAGTTGCTGAGGCTGGCTTTGAACTCGTGATCCTCCTGCCTCAGCCTCACAAGTCTCTTCGATTACAAGCGTGCACCATTGTGCCTGACCCTTCTGCTGATTCTTAACAGAGAAAGTAGGTGAGTTGACTCAAATTATTAATTAGCAAACTAAACAAGATAAGTCTGGATATGTTAATATATCCATAAATTTCTAACGTACTGATGAGCAAAAAAGTTGTACAATGATTATAGAGTAGTATATCATTTGTGTAAAAACCACATGTATACATAAACAATACCATATGTTTTCTAAGGGAATCTGTACAAGCATATAGAAGCCAAAAAAAAAAAAAAAAAACTTCTGGAAGTATATAATATAAACTCATAATACTCAATACCATGAAGGGAAGGGGAAACGGACCAGGGATAGAAGAGGTAATTAGAGGAAACTTTAACCCTATTGACAATTTCAAAAGGAGAATATTATTATGTTATTTGTATTCTTTTTTTAAATTTTAGCCAGGCAGTATTCTGGCACATGTCTATAATCCCAACTACCCTGGAGACTGAGAAAGGAGGATCACAAATTCGAGGAAAACCTGGGCAATTTAGCAAGACCCTCTCTCAGATTAAAATTTTTTAAAAAGGTCTGGGGGCTTAGCTCAGTTGTAGAGCACTTGCCTAGCATGCACAAGGCCCTGGGTTCAATACCCCATACCACAAACAAAAGAAAAAGATGAAAACCAAAACAAAACAAAGCAGGAAATTTATAGTGGTACATCCTCAGAAGTTTTTTTTTTTTTTTTTTTTCCATATTTTATCATTTATATGTGTACTCTCAATTGTGTGAGCACACATGTAGTTATGTCATATGTGTGACTTCACGGAACCACCATCACAATGAAGATACTTATCTGCACTATCACAAGATTTTCTTAATCCTCAATTTAACTCCTGGAAACCAATAATTTGTTCTCATCTTTATATTATTTCATAAATATCCCATAAATGGAACCCAAGGAGTAAGCATTCTTTTTGAGATTAAATTCTTCTTTCAGCAAAATCTCTTTGAAGGTGGGCACAGCGTCACACACCTGTAATCTCAGTGGTTTAGCAAGGTCCTAAGCAACTCAATGAGACACTGTCTCTAAATAAAACACAAAAAAAGGGCTGGGATGTGGCTCAGTGGTTGAGTACCACTGGGTTCAATCCCTAGTACCAAAAAAAAAAAAAGTTCTTGAAATTCAATAAAGTTATTGCATCTGTCAATAGTTCCTTCTTCTTCTTTTAATCACTGAGTAATATTCTATGGTATGAATATACCACAATTTGTTTAGCTATTTATTCATTGAAGGATATGTGTATAGTTTCCTACTTTGACCCATTCTGATTAAATCTGCTATAAACAACCATGTATGAACTTCTGTATGAAAATAAGTGTTTATATCTTATATAAATACTCAAGAGTATAATCGCTAGGTCATAAGTTCATCTTTAATTTATAAAAAAACCACCAAACTCTTTTCCAGAGTAGCTATACCATTATACACGCCCATCAGCAATTTATGAAGCTGAGTGGTAGGTATAGGAGTTCATTTTACTATCCTACTTTTATATAAATTTGAAAATTATTTTGTAAAATGTTTTAAAAAGAAAATGTGAACATTTGATTTTTTTTTTTTTTGGGAGGTAGGGGGAGGCTACCAGGGATTGAACTCAGGGGCACGCAACAACTGAGCCACATCCCCACCCCTATTTTTTTGGATTTTTATTGAGAGACAGTACCTCGCTGTTGCTGAGTCTGGCTTTGAACTTGTGATCCTGATCCTCCTGTCTCAGCCTCCCAAGCTGCTGGGATTATAGGTGAACATTACCACACCCAGCTAAACATTTGATTTAAAAAATAAGAAAGTCCACTTGATTTAGGGTTCTGATATCATCTCTTCCTGAATAACTAGACTTAGAGTTATTATAGGATGCATAAGAAATGGTACATGCTTCTAAATCTCCCATCCATGCACTAAATATTCCCCTGATGCTATGGTCTGAATCTAAGGTTTTCAATCTGTGTTTGGTGTGAAGGAATAGACACAGGGAAGCTCTGGCCTAAAGCCCAAAGACCCTGAGTCTGGCTGAACTTGGCAGCAAATTCATCACAGACTTCTGCTTCCATCATGCAAGACAAGTAAAGTTGTGAAATCACCTGGGTCCTATTTTAAAAAATGGCAGATTCACAGGTCCCATTCCTGACAAACAATTTAATCTCTAGTTATGGACTTCAGAATGGAGCACAAGGTAATTCTGAAGTTTGAGGATACCAGGTTAGGTTAGGATACCAGAGCTTGGAGTTCTCCAGTGAGCAAAATTGATTCTATAGCTCCATCTTGTGGCTTAAAAACTAGAAAACAATTTCACTAGAACACCTGGCTTTCTCCCACAAAAATGACAAGGTGTTCAAAGCCCAGCAAGAACCCCTTTCACCTCCACTTCCTCAGAAACAACATTTTGATCCATGGCATTTTACTCAGGGATTTCAGGTCCAGAAACATTACAAAAAATTCGCTTTGAAAATACTGTTTTTAATTTTTTTTGTTCTTTATAGTTATATTATGACAGTAGAGTCTATTCTGTCATATTTATACAAATATGGAGTATATTTTATTCTAAGTAGGAACCCAGTCTTGTGGATGTACACAACATTGAGATTCATTGTGGTGTATTCATATGTATACATAGGAAAGTTATATCAGATTCAATCCACTGCCTTTCCTATTCCTATTCCCCCCATCATTCTCTTCATTCTCTTTGTTTAATCCACTGAATTTCTACTTTTCCCCACCCCACCCCACCCCCCCC
>NW_025999900.1:7991873-8003706 GCF_001458135.2 Marmota marmota marmota
CCCCGCCCCTTGTTGAGTGTTAGTGGCTACATATCAGGGAGAACATCTGACCTTTGGTTTTTTTGGGGATTTGGGATAAGCACAATACTATGCATTCATTCAACATATACTAAGCTTCTATAACATTGCAAGAATTGTGCTAGGGTCTAGAGATTAAAGATGAATGACACATGGCTCTGTCCTTTAAAATTCACAGAAAAGCACAAGTAATAATACTGATTAGCACAAGTACCTCCTTTCTGAGAAGCAATCACTGAGTACTGGGAAGGATTAGAGATATCCTTCCCAGTACTCAGCTGGAGGTAAAAACATAGTCATTTAACAATTAATAATGGTAAATGCAGTGGCTAATACATGCAACATGAATGCCACAGACCATAACTACTTTATAGAAGTAGTGAACCGAGAAATCCTTTCCCCACCTAAGGCTAAGTTTTGTTCATTAGATACTTAACCGTTGGGTCCTAGGGACACAGTGAGTAAAGGAAGAATATGTAATAGGGAGGTCTAGCAAGGAAGTTCTCCCTTATGGGTTATCACTTGACCTCAGTAACTAGGAACTGAACAGTTAAAGAAAAAAGGAAAAATTCTCCTCTGTTTGTTTGTATGTTTGGGAGTAATACAAGGGGAGAAGGGAGGCTGCATGGAGAAAGAACAGACTGCTTAAGGAGTTCTGATTTTATCCAGTAAAGTAGGTCATACATTCATTCCAAAACAAAATTATTTTTTTCTTAGAACATCTCATATTATAAGTTTTGGACATGGATGCAAATTAAACAAAGATCATAAGAAGTTGCTAAAGCTCCTGCATAGGGCAATAGTAAAAATTATGTTTAAGGATACTGCTATTAGAAACAGGCAAGTCAGGCATGGTGGTGCACACCTGTAATCTGGGCAGCTTGGAAGGCTGAGGCAGGAGGATCTAGAATTCAAGACTAGCCTCAACAACTTAGTGAGGCCCAAAACAACTTAGTGAGACCTTGTCATAAAATAAAAAATAAAAAGGACTGAGAATGTGGCTTCAGTTAAGTGCCCCTGGATTTAATCCCCAGTACCCTCCTAAACAAACAAACAAACAGGCAAGTTAAAGAGAGGGTGCTGGGGCTGGGGATGTGGCTCAAGCAGTAATGCTCTCCCCTAGCATGCACGGGGCGCTGGGTTAGATCCTTAGCACCACATAAAAATAAAATAAAAGATGTTGTGTCCACCAAAATCTGAAAAATAAATATTAAAAAATTCTCTCTCTCTCTTCTCTCTAAAAGAGAGAGAGAGAGAGAGCTGTTGCCTTATGCAAAGTCTGATATGGATGTAACATGCTGTGGCAGCTTTGTGAATGGCAAAGAATGACCAGGCACTAACAGAACAAGGCTGGTTACAGCAGAGGGAGAGACAGAAGAATTACCCAGGACTGAGACTTCAGCCAGAATGATTAAAAAGTGATGATAACATTAATAAAAACAAGTTAAAAAAGGAATACAGTGTTAGGGAGAAAACACGGCCTTTTTTTTTTTTTTTTGTGTGTGTGTGTGTGTGTGTGTTGCTAAGGATTGAACTCAGGTCCTTATGCATGCAAGGCAAGTACTCTACCAACTGAGCTATATCCCCAGAGCCAAAACAAGGCTTTTATTAAGGGTTTCAGTGGATAGGATGCTTGCATGAGTATTGTATGACTATGTATGGTAAAGATGAGTGAGTGGGAGAAGAAAGAAAGAAAAGAGTAGCTAACTAGAAGGCATATCTTTTGACTAGAGCTCATCATTCTGAAAATCAAACTTCACTGAGCCCAGACTTGCAATTTTCTAACCATCTAAACTGCTGGCTCCGGTTGGGGATGTGGCTCAAGTGGTAGTGCACTTGCCTGGCGTGCATGAGGCACTGGGTTCTATCCTCAGCACCACATAAAAATAAAATAAAAATATTGTGTTCACCTAAAAAAACTAAAAAAAAAAAAAAAAATGCTGGCCTCTCCTCTCTTTCCTCCCCTTCTTTTGTCCCTTTAAGCTAGCTCCCTAAAGAAATGATTATATTGTTACAACCACTAGAATCACAGGGAAGAATGTAATAACACACGTGAAGCAATAGTGGCCTTCAATTTTTTTTTAACAATATGATAGGATCAACGCATTAATACTACATGTATATAGGTGAATACATTTGTATATAAGTATACAACCATGAAAACACTAGCCAGACCAAGATATGACTACCTAGGTCAATACTCTAGGGATTGGGTAACCACTACAATAACTTCTCTAACTGTTTCTAAATGTTACACAAATTGAACTTACAATATAGATCTGTTTGATCAGTATCTGGCTTTTTTCATTCTACATTATGACTATGAGATTCATCCATGTCAATGTGTGTATCTATAATTAATTCATTTTTATGTCTGTGTAGCATTTTATTGTATGGCTATTCCACAGTTTATTTACTCATTTTCCTTTAAATGACATTTAATTTGTTTCTAGCTTTTGGCTATTATGAAAAAAGCAGCTGAAATATTCTTGTGTATGACTTTGATGCAAATATGTGTACACTTCTCTTAGGTATTCCTAAGGGTGAAATTGCTGAGTGAAATGTTTAGCTTTTGTAGAGATGACACTAGCTTTTCCTAATTTAGACTCACCTACAATGTATGAGAGCTTCATTTGTTCCACACTCTTTTCAATACTATTCATCTTTTTTAAGTTTTATCTATCTGGGCATATAGTGATAACTCATTATGGTTTTAATTTTCAATTACCTCATAAATAACAAAGTTGAGTACCTTTCAAGCACTTATTAGCTATATGGATATCTTGTTTGGTGAAGCACCTGTTCAACATTTCTGCTCTTTTAAAAAACTGAATTTAGGGGCTAGGGATGTAGCTTAGTGCAGAGCACTTGCTTAGTATGTGTGTGTAAGACCTGGTGTTCTATCCCCAGCACTGAAAAACAAAACAAAACAAAAAAAAAACCTGAGGTTTTTGTCTTTGGTTTATAGTTCTTTATATACTCTGGATAGCAATTTTGTTCAACATATGTATTACAAATGTTATTATCCTTAGCTTATCTATTAACAAACGAAGTCTGACAAACAGAAGTTCTTAATTTTAATGTAATCCAACTTATCAATTTTTTTCTTTCATATATAGTGCTTTGGGGATCTTTTTAAAAAAATTTTAAGAAATCTGTCCATTCTAATGGTTCTACATTATGAAAAGAAGAAGGTCAAGATCAGGAAAAATCTTCATTCCTTAAAGTTTAAACAAATGTCAAAGCATAAGGCACCTTTTCCAGCCTTTGATGTTGAACCTTGAGCTCCATTTTCCCACAATAGCATGAGCAATCTTCAAATGCAATATGGCAGAGATTGTCCGGCTTGTATAGAAGGCAAAGATTTACATTTAATATGATCTCTACAGAAGCAGGATTGACATAGGCGCTAAAGAGAGAAAGAGATCTCTTTTTTTTTTTTGAGAGAGAGAGAGAGAGAATTTATTTATTTATTTTTTTAGTTTTTCGGCAGACACAACATCTTTGTTTGTACGTGGTGCTGAGGATCGAACCCGGGCCGCACGCATGCCAGGCGAGCGCGCTACCGCTTGAGCCACATCCCCAGCCCAGAAAGAGATCTCTTTAACCTAGAGATCTCCAAAGGCAGACAAGGTCCTAAGAACAATTTCTTTTGAAAATGTGAATTTGCACCTACTGTCCATTTTCTGTTATATCATGTATACAACACCTAAAAGCACCATCTTATAAAGTAAGTCTCTGTATGGATTCCTGGCTTGCCCTAGTTTTACTGAGTGGGAAAGAACCACTCTCTCTATTATCCTTGTCAAAGCAAGACACTGTTACCTGTCACAGAACTAACAGTTCCTGACAGATACTAAAAAGATCAGAAGGGTGGTGGGTGAGCAGACAGCTAAAACATGCAATGAAAAAGGTGAAATAAGCAAAGTGACAGCAGAGGGAATTCTGCTTTTTCCTGATTCTTTACTCATTAGAAGATCTCAGTTCTGAAAATTGTTCAAGGGCCACTGCAATAGTCTAAGCAAGACATAAGTGGGATGCTGGCAGCAACAAGGGACAACAGTTATAAAAAGATAACAGCAGATATAATCTAAATGAAGTAAATGAAACCTTGTTCAAATATTCAATATATTCTTATATATGTGACATTTTCTCTTATTCAGTCAATTATACTCATCACCTTTAAAATCCCTAAAACCGACCCTTCCAACTCCAATATCTATAGGGCCAGGCAAATAATGAAATGAGGGGTTTTATCTATATCAAGACATAAAGAAGTGGTGGGACCTGGACACATCATCAAATTTAAAGGACAGCCTGTGACTAAGTTTTGGCTGACTACTAACCATATGAGAACCAAGTCCGAGAATATGAGATCTTGTGACTTTTTCAAGAGATGTGAGAAACTGCCATTTTCTGTGTAATATGCCAATCTCTATTATATCATGTAGAACAAACAAAGACTGTGTGTGGGTTCAATCTAGCCTATGGGCAGCTAGTTTCCAACTTCTGTTCTAAGGTTTCACAGCAAAATAAGTAGTACATGCAGGTTTCCAGGATTAGAAAAGCAAGAATCTTGGAAAGCCAACATAAAGACAGAGGCTGGGCCAATGAGTCAGGGAAAAGGGGTTAATTTTTAGGGGCAGACAGTCTAAAGGAGTTGGAAAAGTCTATCAGAAAAATCTGACAGGAATTCTGGAAAAGTTCTACTGCAAGGAGGCATAGGTCAAGAAAAACTAGAATGTATAGGGACGCTATCTGATTTGGGGGGGGAAAGGGGAAAGTGGGGATATAGCTGTATATAAACACAAGTTATTTCACCTCTTTATGCCTTAATTTCCTTGTCATTAAAATAATAACAGAGTGCTGGGTACAGTGGCACAAGCCTATAATTACGGCAGCTCAGGAGGCTGAGGCAGGAGGATCGCAAATTCAAAGCCAGCTTAAGCAACTTGATGAGACCTTGTCTCAAAATAAAAAATGGGCTGGGGATGTGGCTCAGTGATTGACTGTCCCTGGTACAATCAATCAATAAGAACTTATTTCATATGGCTGTTGTAAGGATTAAATAAGGTGGCTATTCAGGTAACTGTCATTACCCCTGGCATGTGTAATGTTCAAAAAGTTAGCTATTATTTATGATTACAAGGCATTAAGAGGTAAAGTAGTTTATTAAGGATCATGTGGCTATTAAGACGTACTGCCTGGATCTATACCCATATGTGTGGCTTTGGATCCCATACTCTATAAGCCATTAAGTTCTTCTGTGTTCCCATACCTTGCTAGGCTAGTTTCTTAATCTGTACAATGAGGAAATCGGTGATAACTAAATTCTTTTCTACAACTGACATTTTATTCTTCTAGCTAGCTCTCTAATCAGCTTATTTCAGGGCAGCAGTTGAACATAAATGTCTCTGCTCACACATCTACAGGCTATCAAACTAAAGTAGAACATTATTGATTAGGCTTGAAATAGGCTACAGAAATCATTTTAAAATTGAATAATCCATAGGTTCAGCCAGAAAGGACTCAATATAAGGCTTACCTCATGGCTTCAAGGAGATTATATTCGTTTCCAGAAGGCCAACAGCCCTTCCAAGTAGGCCCTGAATTCACCCACCTACATGTCCATGCTATTATAAGCTGGAAGTCACTAATAAGGCTGGTAAGGAAACAAAATAGGCTCTAAACCTGAAATGGTCAGAACATCAAGCAACTCTTATCCTTTTGAGGTCAAGGGTCTCTATGAGAACCTGGACAAAGCTTTTGTTCCAAGGGAAAAAAAAATGCTGCATATGATTGCTCAAATAGGCACCTATAATTTCACCTGTAATTTTAAGAGGTTCACAAATACCCTAAAATCTCTCCCTATACTTTATCCCTAAAGTACACCTATCCTGTTCCAGGCTTGTCCTCCCACCCAAGGGACTCAGAACCGCCCCAAGATCTGGGATAGGGTTTCTAGGCAGCTGTGCTCAAGAGAAAAATTATCTACTGCAACTCAGCATAATTAATCCTATATGGAAAACACAAAGCGCCTTCTCTCCCTCCTCCATACCAACTTGCACTGAGGGAATCTGAACAGAAAAGATCTGTAATTTAATTCCCAAAATCCACTTTGTGAAATTAAGAAGTATTCTAAGAATATGTCATGCTCTTTTCTACCTGATGCCCAGAGAGCCTCACTGAATATTAGAAGGGTTAGAATAAACAGGCAAAAACATCCTAGTTCCCTTGGCACTGTGCTCCTCCTTTGATTAAAAAAAAAAAAAAAGAAATCAGTCAAGATTACCAAATAGCTTTATTAGGTGACTCTTTTCCCTCATGGACTTTGAAAATTATATGTTACCAAAGAAACCACAAAACCTCAACCATGAGCTAAAGAAGAAATCAAAACAAGAGGCTATAATTTCCCTCTAAAATGTTAGAAACACTTTCATTGTTGGTGAGGGTCTGGAGAAAACATAATCTCAAGTCAATGCAGCTTTGGTGGTGGGGGTATAGTTGACAATTTTTATCAAAAATATAAAAACACACTATTCTTGGGCTGGGGATGTAGCTCAGTTGGTACAGTGCTTGCCTTGCAAGCATAAGGCCTGGGATTCAGACCTCCACCAAAAAAACCCCCCAAAACAAAAAATACTATTCTGAATTCCTAAAGATATTTTGCAAAAGTAGGCCAAAACAGGTGTGCAAACATGTTCAACATAGCCTTGTTTATAGAGGCCCCAAATTGGAAACAAGTACTAGTTTTTAGGTATGTCACATTAATGGGACATCGCATAGCCATTAAAAGAATGAGCCAAATCTGTAAGTGCTGATAAGAAAAGATCTCCAGGACATGTTAATTGAAGGTTCGGAGGAGTTGAGAATAGTGGATATTACAGGCTCTTTCAGTTTCTTTTTCTTCTTTTTTAGTGGTATTGGAAATTAAACCCAGGGGCACTTTACCACTGAGCCACATCCCCAACCTTCATTTTTATTTTGAGACAGGGTCTCATTTAATTGCCTAGGCAGGCTTCAAACTTGTGATCCTTCTTCCTCAAGTCTCCTGAGTTGCTGGGATTATAGGCATGTGCCACCATGGCCAGCAGTCTAATTTTTTTAAAGTATACATATGCATGCTAATATCTGCATTAAATTATGTCCTGGAAAGACTCTTTTTTCACTGTTGTTACCTTTGGAGAGAATAAGTAATTAGAGACCTGGAAGTAGAAGAACCATCTTAATATACAAACATTCAAAAAGCATGTCAGGGTTCTTCTTTCTTTTTTGTTTACCTTTAAATACTTAAATAATTGTATGTATAAAACCCTAAATGTCAGTGTAAAACTAAATAATAATCATCACTTAGAAATTTTATTAAGAAAGGAGCCCTTTGTAAGTTTAACAAGGAAAGGGCCCATGCGATGCATAGCAATAAACTAGTGGAGGAGACTGGAAGAGAATCAAGAGGAGAATTAAGACACTCCTTCCCCCTCTTCTCTCAAGACACTGCTGATATCATGAATTACTCAAGCTTTCCACTGGAGATGAAATAGCTCAGTGCCCCACTCCTGTTGCCAGCTATTCATTGCAATTTTAAGTGAAGGAGATAGTACATTAGGAGAAAGTTGGCATAATCAGTCCAAACCCTGCCTTTTGTAGTGTGGATAAGGCAGAACAGTTGTTCCTAGAAAGTGTGAGTGGTAGAATACTCTGCTGATGAATATTAGAGATTGTCTTCCTTGAAGACAGCAGATCTCCATAAGCATACAGTGCAAAGGCACTACCATTACATGCACTGGAGAAACAAGAGTCAAGTGTATATACAACAGAAAGGCCTAGCAAAAGCTGTGCTGTCCTGTGGTACCTCAGGGAGCCCTGCTCAACACTAGGGACACTCCCTGCCTACACAGATCTGCTGTAATAGTTTCAACTCCCTTTGACTGCCTCATAGAGAGAATTAGGTAAGACGAAAATTCAAGGAAGATAATTCTCTATACTTAACTGCCCTTTCATCTGAGGCCCATAAAATATAAACTTACTTACTTTCCATTTCATTCATCTATATATTCTTTACTTTTATTTAATTATTTTTTAAATATTTATTTATTTATTTATTAGGTGTAGATGGACACAACACAATGCCTTTATTTTTATGTGGTGCTGAGAATCGAACCTGGGTCCCGCCTGTGCTAGGTGAGAGCTCTACTGCTGAGCCACAATCCCAGCCCCTATATATTTTTAAAATATTTATTTTTTAGTTGCAGTTAGACACAATATGTTTATTTTATTTATATGTGGTGCTGAGGATCGAACCCAGGGCCTTACATGTGCTAGGCAAGCGTCTACCACTGACCTACAGCCCCAGCCCCAGCCCCATCTTCTATAATATTGCTTTACAAAATAAAACTGCCTCCCCATAGGATTTCCAGAAAAGCTAGCTGTCTTTTATAAAGCAAGGTCAGCTTTATGTACAGGTCCCATAAAAGGTTATCCTTCCCTCATGGGATTTTCATGAAAGAACCTCCTACTCAACCCCATTTCCACATCTTTTAATGATGCTTGAAATTCACCCATTAGTGACTTATACCACTAGGTCAAGATTGTCCAAGGTGTGCTTATTTAATAATGAAATCAGAAGGCAAATATACTAGGTCCACAAAACTATAGTGCAGTGGCTCTTAAACTTTTGTGGTCACTGGTCCTTTTTGAGAAATTGATAAAGCAAACAAATTTCCTTCTCAGAAAAATACACTTACATTTATATAATTTGGGGGCTTACAATTTAGAGGAACTCCTTCCAGCCTGTGGTTAAGAACCCCTGGTTTAACAGCAGTGAGTTTGGCAAATCCCTCTCCCCGTGGAAGAGTTCCTGCACATGTAGGGAATGCCAGGTCTCAAGAAAAAAGGCAGGACTGAAGCTACTTGGGGAAGGAGGATCACAAGTTCAAGGCTAGCCTCAGCAACTTAGGGAGACCCTGCTTCGAAATAAAATAAGACTCCTGGTGTGGATGCATGCCTATAATCCCAGCAGCTCAGGAGGCTGGGGCAATTACTTCAAGTAATTGCCTAGAACTGACCCCATCCAGAATCCAGATTACAACTTATAACTCCTCATCAGCAATGTCTATGGATTTCTCATTTTGTTGGCTGCTTGGGAATAGGTTCTTTTGGCTTCAGAAACACCAGTGCATGTTAAGAGATGTCTAATTGAGACCAGCTGTCAAACAAGTTCACAACACTTGCTGGCTAATCACTTTACCTGAGAAATAAGGGAGGGGAAAGTGTGAATTAAGAGGGGCTCACCTCTGAGGTTTTCGGATATCCCAGAGTCCCACTCCTTCCTTTGAATTGGCTGTGGCCAATAACCTGGGCTCCACAGGGTTAAACATGACACTGTGAAAGGCTGATGGGTAGTTTGCCAGGCAGAAGGGCTCTGTGAAAAGAGAAATTATGATTGGTTCATTCTAGTCATCTTTGGGTCAATGGCAGTCAGATGAGTAAACGTATGAATCCAAGTAGGAGCATACTTTTGAATAATCCCCCCGAAGAACCAGAACCCCAACATAGTACACATCACCACAGATACCTTTCCTCAAATTCCCTCCTGAGTCCTTCAAACACTTCTTCATGCAGAAAATACAACAACAGTAATTTAAAAACATTTAACCAAATTTTAAGTCACAATACTTAGAAATCATACAGTACCTGAAAAGGGGAAGGTAAACTATTTTACAGTTAGTTAGTAAAACTGAATTCCACATGAGCTAAAAAAATTCATGATCAGTTTCTGGTACAATTATTACAACTTTAATCCAAATTTATTAGTCTAAAAAATAAAAGTTTTAAAACTGCAGTAGATTCAGTGAAGACAAAGCCAAACAGTGAAAAAAATTAAGATAGCGCAAAACAATAGTACAAGGTTGTTTTTTAAATTTTATTTTAATTTTTTTTATGGTTTGCAATGCCTAAATGGCTTAGTGTTTATTTTTATGATTTGACTTCCAGTATTAGAATGTGTGTCAAGAGGGTAGGTATTGGGGATTCAACCCAGGGCTTCATGACCACACACTCTCCACTGAGCTATAGCCCCAGTCCTTTTTTTATTTTATTTATTTATTCATTTATTTACCTTCCCCCCCAACCCAGTACTAGGGATTGAACACAGAAACATTCTACCAATAAGCTACATCTGCAGTCCTTTTTATTCTTTATTTTGAGACAGGGTCTTGCTAAGTTGCCCAGGACATTCTCAGACTTGAGATCCTCCTGCCTCAGCCTCCTGATTTGCTGGGATTATAGGCATGCATCCACACCAGGATTATGGGTATGTGCCACCATGTCCCACTAAAAATATTTTTTTAAAAAACTAATACTTGAACTTCTTTTGCATTCAGTCAGGTCCCAGTCAACTTCACCTACAACCCCTGTGTCCATCTGTATTAATTATCAGGCTCCAAGTGAGGAAGGAATCACTTTTATGGAACCTGTTAGAGTGAAAGACAGAAAGCACTTTTCAGTCTATGATTTCCAAATACATTACTACATAAGTCTCTGAGCAGGCGAAGTACTTGCAGTCATCAGGCAGTGCAAACAAAGGAAAATCTCATCTACTAATCACATAGAGATTGAGCTGTAAGTGCTTCTTGCTGTAACCTGACCTGCCTGACCCTAAGGACAAGCTTCTATGATAGCCTGAACCTCAATAACAAGCACAGCCCAGCATGTTACATGTTTGAAATATAGAAAAATAAAAAGACCTAGACCCAGCCAGACGAAGCAGGCAGGCTAGTAAACTCAGTGTACATAGGTGTTATCATTACACAGCCAAACTAAAGGGGAGAGGTGGGCATGACAGTGGCACTGGAGGAAAGGGCCTTTAAAGACAGAGAGAGAAATCCCTCTGTAGGAAATGAGCTAAGAAGATGCATTTCCTGAAGAACTTCAGAGAAAGTCATCAAAACAAGTTCTTCAATCACACATCAGAGACTGAAAGAGCACACTTGGGGGCATTCACAAGACAATTTCCATACAGAACATATTTGCCATCATTTTACAATCCTACATGCAGGTAAGGCAAGGTTCTGTGATTTTCTTCAACAAAAGAACAAGCCTGCAACTAAGTTTGCAAGAAAGTGTACAGCACCCCCGTTCTCTGTAAACAACTAAGGATCTATGCATGTCAGCACCACACATAGCTGGCCTTTGATGGTTACCCTCCACAATGAGGTGCCACATCTTCTGCTTCTTGGAGCCACTAACAGCCAAGTGCAAGGGTGCATGAAAATTCACAGGTGGGTGGAGATGAGCTGACAAAGATGCCCCACTTCTGACTACTTAGGGCAGTATGGGACCTCCAAAGACACTGTGCTGCCATGTGACTCACATTTTTTCTCCTTTAACAACATTCACACTCAAATACTCAGGTCACAGCAAAGAACTTGACATCAAACTGTACACACAATCCAGTAGTCTTTTGTCCGGTGACCCTACCTCCATGGGGAGACTCCCGGATGTCCCAAATGAGAACCCGACCATCATCTGAAGAGCTGGCAAAAATGTTGTCATTTACTGGGCTCACTGATAAGCCATATACTGCATCTTCATGAGCAAACACATCCAAGGTCTCGCTGCTGAGAAACAGAGAGCAAGAGAGAGGCACACAGGCACACACATACACACAAACATAGCACAGAGTCCCAGCTCTCTGGCACCTAGGGTGCAGTCTCTCTTCTTAGGAGAAAGTCAGCCTAGCTAAACCTAAAGGATACTGTATTTCCTAAAAGGTAAATGTTCAACTTTCAAATGAAAAAAAAAAAAAAAAAAAAAA
>NW_025999900.1:8003935-8017699 GCF_001458135.2 Marmota marmota marmota
TTTTAAAAAAAAAAAAAAAAAAAAAAGTACTATCAAAGCACTATTTTTATAGATTTCATAAGTATTTTAAAAGTGACTCGATGGTGAAGTTTTGTTTTTTTATTTATTACAGAATGCATCTGTTTATGTCCAGATTTGAGGGTGGTATTTGATTTCCAAAAAGCAAAGGAAAGCTTTAAAGCAGGCTGAATTGATATAGCAGAAGTGGGAGAGAATCTTCTAGCAGTCTGGCATGCTGATTAATAGCACAGATCTACCCAGACTGCCTAAGTTTAGATCCTAGCATCACTTGACTTTAAGTTACTTAACATCTCTGTGCCTCTGTTTCCACTTCTGCAATGTAGATCACACTATCCTTCACAAAATGATTGAGGGTTAAATGAATTAATACTTACAAAGCACTTAGAATGATGTCTGGCACATGAAAGTAAGAAGTCAATAAATATTAGCTGTGATTATTATTAAATATTATTTCTCATCCTCTTTCAATCATTCCCTTAAAATTTTCACCTAAAAAAACTAATTTCATACCAACTCTGCAAATTCCTTTTTCTTTTTATAAATCAAAACTTTATTTCAAAATTATTATGGAATGTATTTAGAAAAGGACCAATGTTTCATGTTGTTTTCTTCAAAAGATAAAAACAATTTTGGTCGAAAGAGATATTTTCCTCTCTTCCTGTGAAAAAAGTCAATCACCTTCACACACCAACAACATATTTACCTTTCAACATCATGAAGGATAACTTGCTCATCATTTCCTGTAAAGGAAAAAAAGTAGAATCTGATAATTCCTGCTAGTTGGTCCCTATCCACATTACATGAAGAATTTAAGTTCTCAGGGTAAAAATATGAATAGTCAGTGTTAATACAAATTAGGAGTTTTACTAAGAAAAGGTTTATAATAATTTAAGGATAGGACATTCTTTATCTTTTTAAAATATTTATTTTTTAGTTGTAGTTGGACACAATACCTTTGTTTTATTTATTTATTTTTATGTGGTGCTAAGTATCTAACCCAGGCCTCGCACATACTAGGTGAGCACTCTACTGCTGAGCCACAACCCCAGCCCCAGGATAGGACATTCTTACAGAGATTTTTAAAAACTTAAGCGTAATAAGGGATAACATAATAACTGTTCCCAAAATGTAGTATTTAGTGGATTAGGAAAAACCTTCAAGGAAATTGTAAATGATCTAATAATTCATTCACCCAAATTAGCTTCCTGTCCATCACCAGCAAAACACTCCTTAACTATGAACCTGGAATGAAATCTCTAACATTTTTATGCCTCAGCTGTTTATCTGAAAATAGAGATAATAACTGCTTCTACTTCATAGGGCTACTGTGAGCATATGAGTCTGTAAAAGCATTCAAAATAGGGCAGAACACTTGATAAGTCCCCAATAAATATCTGCTACTATTCCTATCCTCTTTATATTTTATAGCATTAAAATTTGATGGTAATGTGATTTTAAATGATGGGAAAGTTTTTCTCTACAACATTTTTCTTTTGCAGTTCTCCTCATTCCATTAAAGGATCTAAAAACAGTACATTCATTATACATCTTCAAATGGTTCATACAGCTAAAATATAAAAATCTAAATATGAAAAAGCAGAGAGTAAAAAAATATCCTACTGTATGCTTAAATAGACAACCAACAGTCACTTAGATAGAAAGGTACAAAGAGCAGTAAAGATGTGGCTCGGGTCATCTTAAATTTCAAAGCCTTAGCTGTAAATTCTACCATGAAATCAATAAACCCATACTGGTGCCTTCTTGGTGCCAGGCACATGCTAGGTATTGGGAGAATTATAAGATTAAGACTCTGCCCAGTCCTTGAGGAACTGATAGTCCAATTGCACTATTAAGGTGGAAGAACAATATGAACAAAAGGCACAAGGGTAAAATACTATAGTGCATATGCACAGTAGTTTAGTGGACTAAGTACATTTCATGGGCAAGGGAAATAGGCTAGGGATAGACTGGGGTTTAGACTGTAAATGGTGGGCACTGTAGGTCAAGAATTCACATGGTCAAATCTTTATTTTTAAATGAAAATTTATAAAAGAAATGCATGAGAAGGAGGGTTAGAGATTGGTGGCAAAAATCACACAAGGCCAATGCAATTGTTGAGGCCAAAGATGAGGACTTAAATCAGGGCAGTGGGAATAGAAAAGATGAGGACCTAAATCAGGGCAGTGGGAATAGAAAAGATGAGGATCTAAATCAGGGAAGTGGGTATAGAAAAAAAAAAAACAGAAACTAAAGGATGAGTAGAAAGAGCTTTTGAGATAGATCTGACAGGACTTTGTGACTGACTATATATGCAAATGAAAGAAAGGCAGGTTTGAGGATGAATTTCAAATGAACCATTTAAAATTGCCATTTGTATAAGGCCATTTTTATATGGCCAAAGTCAGCAGTTTTTTCTATCTTAGTATTCTGTTTTTTTGTTTGTTTTTTTTTTTCAGTGCCTAACATGGTAAGCAAGTCTGAACTATATTTCCAGCCCAATATTTAAATTGCTTTTAGAAAATAGGTAGACATTCAATGGTAAAATATGTAGCTCCAAATGAAGGTCAGGGCTAAAACTGGAACAGAGAGGGGTAGTTGATGAAGCCATCACCAAGAGGTTAACTTTAGCACCAGCCATTCCAATTGTTCCCTAACACAATGCTTTTCAAACAAGGGTCATGACATCAAATTAAGTCACAGCCAACATCTTTTTTTTTTTAATGCCTTTATTTATTTATTTTTATGTGGTGCTGTGGATCAAACCCAGGCCTTTGCACGTGCTAGGCAAGCACTCTACTGCTGAGCCACAACCCCAGCCCACAGCCAACATCTTTAAAAATAAAACAGAATAAAAAATAAGGCTGGGTGCAGTAGCACATGCCTATAATCCCAGTGACTCGGCAGGCTGAGACAGGAGGATCTTGAGTTCAAAGCCAGCCTCACCCACCCCAAGAGGAAGCGACTCAGTGAGACCCTGCCTTTAAATCAAATACAAAATAGGGCTGGGGATGTGGCTCAGTGATTGAGTGCCCCTGAGTTCAAGCCCCAGTACCCAAAATGAAATAAAATGTTTCAAATGTATGTGTGTATGTGTGTGTGACAGAGAGAGAGATATGTGTTCATGTGTACCAGAGCCCAACATGAAAGATTTCTGCCAAAGAGAAAGGAAGAAAGGAAGGTTAGGAAGAAGGAGTGTGAGAAAGAGAGAGAAGAAAGGAAGGAGAGAGAAAGACAAACCCTAAATCACATATCTAAACTGCTAAAAAGACAAGCTAGAGTAAACTAGTAATACCACAGTTCAATTAAGATACAGGAAGAAAAATAGGAATTATTTAAATTCTTTTCTCTAAAATTCCAACCATAGTGAATTTCCCTCAAAGGAATTTCCCTTCTTCTCACCTCCAGAGAACACTTTGGTGTTTCCACTGTTGAAAGCCAGGCAAAAAATGTTGGAATGGTGTTCTCCTTTCAGTTGTATGGGCTTTACTCTGGAGTGGATCGCTTGTTCCATATGCCACAGCAGAACCCGACGGTCATCTCCTCCTTGAGAAGGAAGTTAAGAGTCTAGGGTTAAAAGAGCTGGCATTTGGCTTTGCCAGTCTCAAATATCATTCTTTCCAAAACTCCACCTCCCCAACTCCATAAGATTCTGATGGTACCTTACACCCAGCACTCTCCCCACTTAACCATGGGGTACATGACCTCTAGGCCACTCACTCTCTCCCATGAATCAAATATTAAATAATATAGAAATTGAAAGGGATAAGTGCTGATATTGAAACTCACCCTGAAAGCAATCCTGTTTCTGTCTTTCCGGAGACCCAGTTGTTTAAATTGTTACCTAGAATCTTTCTAATAAGGTCCTTTTTTCTCCCCTAGTCTAACAGAATCAAAGGTAATTTTTATTACTTGAAGCCAAAGAACTCTGAAGTAATATTTCTAACATAATAGCCTTCAAAGCAACCACTTTTGATATGCTTTCATTGACTAAAGGATAGTGTACAAATGACAACTAAAAAACTACCTGACTCTAGTAGGTGCCAGACAAAACCCAGTTCTCATGATCCTTAGACGGGCTCTTCTTACCTTCACAAAATTCCCAACAGTCTGAACTAAATAAGCAATATTACAATGCATGAGCTACCTCCTAGAGAATGAGAACACATATGGTCTATATATTCTCTTTTTTTTTTTTTGCGGGGGGAGGGGTAGTACTGGGGAACAGTACCTCCCATATGCTAGGTAAGTACTCTATCACCAAGTTACATCCCACTATATTTATATTTGAAGATGTGTTAAAAATGTCTGGAAGGATTAATATATTTAACAATGGTTACTTCTAAGGAATAGAATTAGAAAGTAGAAGAAAGCTTGATTTTTAAAAATTTGGCATTGTTTGACTTTTTAAAATAAGCCAACAAGATATTCTTTTCCCGATAAAAATGTAAATGACAACAGGAGCAAATCAGCAAACTCTGTACCTCTGCCTCTCCATCTCTATTCAATTAAAAAAAAAAAATACCCAGCCAGGCTAGGTATGTAGCTCTATAATGTGCTTATGTGCTTAGTATGCATAAGGCCCTGGATTCCATCCCTGTCACCATATTTTGTGTCTGTGTATGTGCAGTACTGGGGATTGAACCATGGGGCACTATACCACTGAGTTACACCCCAGCCACCCCCCTCCCCACTTTTTCTTTTGGTGGGCAGTACTGAGGATTGAACTCCGGGGCACTCTACCACTGAGCCACACCCCCAACCCTATTTTGAATTTTTATCTAGAGACAGGGTCTCACTGAATTGCTTAGCGCCTTGCTTTTGCTGAGTCTGGCTTTGAATCACGATCCTCCTGCCTCAGCCTCCCGAGCCACTGGGATTTACAGGCCTGTGCCACTGCACCCAGCCCTGGAAGCACACTAAAAAAATAAATACAATAACCACAAATTATAGCACATCCACACAAGGGTATACCATGAAGTATTAAGTCAGTAGATACGAGCTAATGTGGAGAGATAGCCAAAGGTCTTTGTGAAGAGGAAAAAATAAGTGTAAACAGTATAGGTACCACAACTACTTTTGTAAAACAAATTTTTTAAAAAGCTCCAGGACAGCAAGAACCTTGTCAGTTTTGTTAACTGTGGAATCTCCAGTATCTAATCAAGGCACCAGAGAGTAGACATTGAATGAAGGGGCTTATACTTGTGTATCTATGCTTATATTTTAATATAGCTATATCGAGATGGTTATAAAGAAATTGTTTATAGTGAGCATTATAACTGCTAGGCCAGAATTGGGAGACTTTTTGGTAGTCAACTATATATTATACGAAATTTAGCCATTTTCACTATTTTTTTTTTGAGAGAGAGAGAGAATTTTAATATTTATTTTTTAGTTTTCGGCGGACACAACATCTTTGTTTGTATGTGGTACTGAGGATCGAACCCGGGCCGCACGCATGCCAGGCGAGCGCACTACCGCTTGAGCCACATCCCCAGCCCTTTTTTTTTTTTTTAAAGAGAGAGAGAGAGAGAGACATTTTTACCATTTTTAAGTGTACATTTGTGTTGTTGTGCAATCATTAACACCATCCACCTCCAGAACTCTTTTATCATCACAAACTGAAATTCTAAGGAACATTAATTTCTCCCAGCCCCTAGTAACCACTATTCTACTTTCTGTCTCTATGAATTTGACTATTCTAGGTACCTAATATGTATAAATCAGATTCAAAAGGATAAAACACTTATAACTTTTTAAATATTCATCTTTATTGTAGCATGCATCAGAAATTTTACACCTTTATTAGACTAAATAGTATTCTGAGTTTTATATGCTTTTATACACATATTTTGTTTAGTCATTCATCCACTGATGCACATTTGGGCTGTTTCTATATTTTGGCTACTGTGACTAGTGTTACTTAGAACATGAGTATACAAATATCTCCTTATGAACTTGCTTTCAATTATTTTGAATATATATATACTATTAAGGAATCTGGGGGTTTTGTTTGTTTTCTTTTGTTTTATTTAGTATTAACGATTGAACCCAAGCAATGCTAAGTAAGGTATCTATCACTGAGCTACATCCCTAGCCCTTTTTTAATTCCTATTTTAAGACAGGGTCTAAGTTGCTCAGGCTGGCCTTAAACTTCAATTCTACTGCCTCAGTTTCCCAAGTAACGGGGATTACAGCATGGGAAACTTTTATGTTTTAATTTTTACATTATTTCATCCTATATTACAACTTGACCTTGTTCTTAGACATATTTTCTTTTACAATTAAAATTAATAGAAGGTGGGCTGGGTTGTGGCTCAGTGTTGGAGCACTTGCCTGGCAAGTGTGAGGCGCTGGGTTCAATCCTCAGCACCACATAAAAAACAAATAAATAAAATAAAAGTATGCTATCTATCTACAACTAAAAATATTTTTTAAAAAATTAATAGAGCAGGGCTGGGGCTGTAGCTCAATGGTAGAGTGCTTGCCTCATACTATGAGGCACTGGGCTCAATCCTCAGCACCACATAAAAATAAATAAAGACACTGTGTCCATCTACAACTGAAAAATATTTTTTAAAAATTAATAGAGCATACTACACACACACCCAAGAAGATACATTGTTAGTAGGACTGCAAATTAGTGTGACCACTCTGGAAAGCTGTATGGAGATTTCTCAAAAAACTAGGAATGGAACTACCATTTGACCCAGATATCTATCCCACTCCTCTGTATATATTCAAAGGATTTAAAAGAAATATACTACACTGACCCAGCCATATCTATGTTTACAGCAGTTCAATTCACAATAGCTAAGCTATGGAACCAACTGAGGTGCCCTTCAACAGATGAATAGATAAACAAACCATGGTATGTATACACAATGAAATATTACTCGGCCATAAAGAAGAATGATTTTATGACATTTGCCAGTAAATGGATGGATCTGGAGACTATCGTGCTAAGTGAAATAAGTCAACCCCCAAAAGCCAAAGGTCTAATGTTTTCTCTGATATGTGAAAGCTAATCCATAATAAGATGTGTGGGGGAGGGATATCAGTGGAATAGACAAAGGGAAATGAAAGAAAGGGAGGAGGGATGGGATAAGGAAAGACAGTGGAATGAATCTGAGGTAACATTCCTATGTACATATATGAATATACCACAGTGAATCTCACCATTGCATACATTCACAATAAAATTAATTAAAAAATAACTATAAGTAAATGGCAGAAAGAACAGGGAGCAGAGTGTGGAAAGAAGGGAAGGGAAGAGGAAGGGGTAGAATTAGAACAAGATATACTCCATGCTTTTATAATTATGTTAAAATGGATTCAACTGTGCTGGGGCCATGGCTCAGTGGCAGAGGGCTTCCTCACACATGTGAGGCACTAGATTCTATCCTCAGCACCACATAAAAATAAAGATATTGTGTCCATCCGTAACTAAAAATAAAAAAGAAGCAACCTCCAAAAAGAAAAGTTGAGAATTGGTAAATAAAGTTTCTAACCTAAAAAAAAGGCGGGGGGAATTCTACTGTCATGTATAACAAAAAGAAACAATAAAATTTTTAAAAATTTTAAAAATAATTCCTTTGTTTCATGAGTTTTCTCTTCCTTTCACTGTCAGGCAAGATCAAGTTCTATATTCTCCTCTGAAGTATCATTTTCTACCAGATTCATGCCTCAAGTGTGGCCCACAGCATTCTGTGTTTACGACTTCTATACTTCAACTACAACTTCTCTGGCCTGGGAAAGAATCTAAATTCTTTACCTCATACAAATTTACCACGGTGTAAAACATCAAGTTAATTATGAAAATAATGGTTTGGAGTCTTTATTGTTTTATTTTATTTTAATGAAAATTACAGATCTACTAACAGATCTAGACATGCTGTGAACACTTCAGTTTTCCATAGTCCACATTCTTATTGCTTGCCCCCAACAATGTAGCCATGAGTCAGGGACTTATTACCACTTCTGCTATTGTGTTTTTTTATATTAAAGAAATACTTTATACCCATGTCTCTATCAAAAATTGAAAATTAAAGAGAGGCCATATGTTTTTTCTATTTGTTCATGTTTCTAATCTCCCTACACCCTCAGTTTCATCAAATATAAAATGGTGACCATAACAGTTCTTGTACTCGTACAGATTTTATAGATTGAAAGTCGAGTGCAAAGGAGTTAAGTAACTTACCAAGATCATCCAGTAAGGAAAGTGGTTGAGCAAGAAGTTCATTAAGACTCCAAGGCCCTCACTCTTCACCACTACTATTAACTATCTTACAGATCAAAAAATGAATCATAACTGACAAAGAAAATTCATCTGATGGACAACTGAAGGAATTCTCTGCCTTGTAACACACTTCAAAAATGTCTAGGTATGATTAAAAGAGCAAAGAAGTAAAATGGGAAGCAAACTTAACTGGAGTAAAATAAGGGTCCTGGATGGGACTGCCTGAAAGTATAAGGTGCTAGCAATGCACAAAACTGGCAATGGGTTATCTAAAATATATAAAGAATTCCTAGAATATTTATTTATTTATTGGTACTAGAGATTGAACCCAGGGGCACTTTACTCAGAGATACATTCCCAGGCCTTTTTTTTTTTTTGTACCAGGGATTGAACCCAATGGTGCTTAACCACTGAACCACATCCCAAACCCTTTTTTGTATTTTACTTAGAGATAGGGTCTTGCTGAGTCACTTAGGGCCTTGCTAAATTGCTGAGGCTAGCTTTGAACCCACGATCCTCCTGCCTCATCCTCCGAAGCCACTGGGATTACAAGTGTGAGCCACCATGCCTGGCTCTCTAACTTGATTTTGGACCCAATACAATCCCAATGAAACTCCCAGAAAGCTATTTCATGAATATTGACAAACTGATTCTAAAACTTACATGGCAAAAGACTGGAACAGACAGCACAATATGGAAGAAGAACAACAAAGTTGGAGGGCTGACACTACCTGACTTCAACACTGAGAGGGTAAAAATAGCCAGCATAAATACCATCAAAGTAACAAAGGCAAAATATTGGAGCAAAGATTTCTCTCAACAAATGTGCTGGAACACATGAACACCCACAAGTGAAAAATTAACTCTAAATACAGACCTTAAACCCTTCATAAAATTCAAAATGGATCATAGAACTAAGTATAAAATGCAAAACTACAAAACTCCTAGAAGATAACAGGAGAAAATCTAGATGACCTTGGGTATGATGATGACTTTTTTAGAAATAACACCAGGGGCTGGAGATGTGGCTCAAGCAGTAGCGCGCTCGCCTGGCATGCGTGCAGCGCAGGTTCGATCCTCAGCACCACATGCAAACAAAGATGTTGTGTCCGCCGAATACTAAAAAACAAATATTGAAAAAAAAAATTCTCTCTCTCTCAAAAAAAAAAAAAGAAAAGAAATAACACCAAAGGTATTATTCACGTAAGAATGGATAAGCTAGACTATTTAAAATTAAAAACTTTTATTTTATAAAGACAATGTTGAAAGAATGAGAAGACAAGCCACAGAGCAGGGGAAAATATCTGCAGACATAACTGACAAAGGGCCGATATCCAAAATATACAAAGAACTTATAAAACTAAACAATAAGAAACAAACAATGGGATTAAAAAAATGGTCCCAAGACCTAAACAAATACCTCACCAAAGAATACATACAGATGAGAAATAACCACATGAAAATATGTCCCACACATATTCCCTGTCATCAGGGAAATGTAAATTAAGATAAGATACTACTATATATTTCTTAGAATGGTCTAAACCTGGAATACGGATGACGCCAAATGTTAGCGGGAATGTGGAGCAATAGATACTCTCACTGTATACAACATTCTGGAAAAGGCAAAATTATGGAGAGAGCAAAGAGATCAGCAAGTACTAGGTGGGGAACAGTGTGAATATGTATAACACAGGTTTTTTTTTTTTTTTCTTGGTGGTACTAGGGAGTAGAACCCAGGCCCTTGTGCATGCCAGGTAAGCACTCTACCATATTGTGTCCATCTACAACAACAAAAAAAAATTTTTAAAAAGAGAGAAATGGAAAAATTGCAGTATCTTTTCATTTTGCTGCGAACCTAAACCCACTCTAAAAATCTATATAATCCTAAAATAAAAAATAACAGACTGGAAGTAAATTTAACAAATCAACATTTGGTCAAATTTGACCGATCTCTCTCTATATATACTTCTTTAATTTAAATCTTTCATATTAAGGAACTATCACTATATTTATAAGTTATAATAATGGCATTGTGGTTAAGAAAGAAAAAAAAGTCCTTATCAGTTAGTGATGCATATAGAGATGGGTGATATTGTATATACTTAGAATTTCTTTTAAAAGGTGCCAAAAAGAAAGAAAGTAAAGAGGAAAAGGTGATTAACACAAATGTATGCTTAAGGATTTCAATAATAAAATATTTTGGATTTTTTTAATGTTCATAAGAGAAAAATAAAACAAGACTCGGCAAAATAGGCTTTGGATACCCATGGAAAAAGTAACCAAGGACATCTCTATATTTATTCAGTAAATCTTTTTTTAAAATATTTTTTAGTTGTTGATGAACCTTTATTGTATTTATTTATATGTGGTGCTGAGAATCGAACGCAGTGTCTCACACATGCTAGGCAAGTGCTCTACCGCTGAGCCACAACCTCAGCCCCATATTCAGTAAAACTTTTAACAGCACAATTCTTCTTGAATTGGAGGAGCTGAAGAAAAAATGTTCAGCAGGGCACAGTGGCACATGCCCATAATCCCAGCAGCTAGGGAAGCAGGAGGATCACAAGTTCAAAGGCAGCCTCAGAAACTTAGCAAGACCCTGTCTCATAATCAAAAATAAAGGGCTGGGATTGTGGCTCAGCGGTAGAGTGCTTACCCAGCACATGTGAGACCCTGGTTTCAATCCTCACCACCACATAAAAAAATAAAATAAAATAAAGGTATTGGGGCTGGGGTTGTGGCTAGGTGATAGAGCACTCACCTAGCACATGTGAGGCCCTGGGTTTGATCCTCAGCACCACATAAAAATAAATAAATAAAATAAAATAAAGGTATTGTGTCCACTACAACTGAAAAATAAATATTAAAAAAATAAACTAAAAAGGGCTGTGGATATGGTTTAGTGGTTAAGTGTCTTGGGTTCAATGCCTAGTACAAAAAAAAAGTTCAATTAAAAACGGAGACTAGGCACAGAGGTACATACCTATAATTCCAGCTACTTGGAAGGCTTAGGCAAAGGGACTGTAAATTTGAGGCCAGCCTGGGTAATTTAGTGAAACCCTACCTCAAAATAAAAAAAAATTTAAAAAGGGCTGGGGATGTGGCTCGGTGGTACAGTGCTTGCCTAGCATGTGCAAGACCCTGGATTCAATCCTCAGTACCATGAGGGGGTGGGGGAATGGGAAACAGCATATATTTATTTGCACTCAAAAGTTGTAGCTTAAGATCTTCCTCCATCACCCAAACAGCACTATGTTTAATGTTCACTCCAGGCATTTATAGGATGATTTACTTTTACCAAGTACTTAGTAATTCAAAATGTATGGCTATTTGTTGAATGCCCTGGATCACTTACAATGACATGGTCTTAGTACTTAACATGATGATGACAGCCCAAGTCCATGGGAGATTAGAATCAATGAGGCAAAAATTATCACTGTGGCAGCAACCACCTCTTCACTTTGTCCTCCAAAGTATAAGAAGACAAAATGCATCTCCCCATACCCTTCCTGCATTTCCTTAGGCAAAATATTAACAGCCCTGTGCAAAGACAATCATTTTTAACCATTTGTTGGCAATAAAACTCTGGGTGCAAAGTGAGACCTAGACTGAAACTACTGGGCTGCTTTTAAGCAGCAGAGGGAGCAGGACAGCTGTGTCCAAACCTCTAACCCCACAAAGCACAGGAGGGCTGTTGAAGCAAAGATAAGCCATTACAGGATGCAAAAGAAGTTCTATAGTTCTGCCCCTCTGAATCACTAGTCAATTAGAAAATGGGAAAATTATTATAAAGGTCCACAAAGAGAGACTCACCTGCAAATAGTACAAATGAAGAATATGACAAAATTAAGGCAGCTGTTGAGTCGGGCAGTTGGGTGCTTATGGGGCCCAGTCCCAGACTCTCCAGGGTCTCTGAGACAGAGCATGTCGGAGACCTATCAGGAAGGCCAGGCCTTTCAACTCCGTGCTGGTGCTAGTGCTGGGACTGGGGCCAGTGCTAGGCAAAGGACAAGCAAAGGCTTGTCTCTCAGAGCTGATATTTAGTCACTATTTAGTGACTGTATTAATTATTTAATAATAATAATAATAAGTTAACTGTATTAACTATTAACATTATTTTCTTTTAGCAAATGGCACCATGGCACTCACAATTGTTTAGCTTCAATTTATCTGGGTAGGCCAAGAGAACGTAGCTACTCTGATTCTGATTAATTTCATTTTGCACTAAAATCACTAATTCATCAAAAAACAGTACTATAATCACATGTGGAAGCAGTTTTGCAGTTACAAAAACCTTTATATAGCCAGGTATGGTGGTACACACCTGTAATCCCAGCTATTTGGGAGGCTAAGGCAGGAAAATCCCCAGTTCAAGATTGAACTCAGCAAATTAGTAAGACCCTGTACCAAAATAAAAACATAAATGGAGGCATAATTCAGTGATAAAGCAGCCCTGGGTTCAATTGCCAATACCAGAAAAAAAAAAAAACTAACAAAATACATATTTTAAATGTGCCCTTTCTGGGCTAGGGGTATAGCTCAGTTGGTAGAGTGCTTGCCTCACATGCACAAGGCCCTGGGTTCAATCCACAGCACCCCAAAAATTAAAAAAAAAAAAATTTAAAACATGCCCTTTCCCAAAGGTCCTGAGCTCAAAGCAGAAACTATGAAAGTCCTTATACCATACTTTAACAAAAGTATTCTTATTTTATAGCTGGAAAAACTGAGACATAGAAGAATTTGAGTTTCCTCAGTCAGTCAGTCAAGCTGGGTACAGTGGCGCACACTTGTGATCCTAGCTATTTGGAAAACTGAGGCAGAAGGATTACAAGTTTGAGGCCATCGTGGGCAATTTATCAAGACCAGCTCAAAATAAAATAAAAAGGACTGGGGATGTAGCTCAGTAGTAGAGTACCCTTAAATTCAATCCCCAGTACCACACATAAAAAAGGCAGCCAAGCCCATGACAGGACTGAGGGATTGTTTAATGAGGAGAGTTTCAGTTCTTCAAGATGAAAAAGTTCTGATGATGATGATGGTTACAAAATAATGCATTAAATGCCACTGAATAGTAAGTACACTTAAAAATTGTTAAAAGGGTAAATTTTGTATTATATACATACATTATTTTTAAACACAATTTTTTGTTTTTTGTTTCTTGGGATTGAACCCAGGGGTGCCTTCTCATTGAGCTACATCCCTAGTACTTTTTATTTTTTTTATTTTGAGACAGGGTCTCACTAAATTGCTGTGAGTCTCAGCAAGTTGCTGAGACTGGCCTTGAACTTGCAATCCTCCTACCTTAGCTTTTGGGATTACAGGCATGTGCCATAGTGCCTGGTTTATCCTTACTCTTAATATTGTCAGGCTCCAGCCAAGTTTTTACACAGATCTATTTCACTAATCCTAACAATAATACCATGAAATAGGTAGTTTTCTCTATTTTACAAGTGGGAAGACTGCAGTTTAGAGAGGTTAAGTACTCTCGCCTAAAGGTATACAGC
>NW_025999900.1:8017704-8025456 GCF_001458135.2 Marmota marmota marmota
TTTTTTTTTTTTTTTTTTTTTTTCCTTCTTCTTTGGAACTAGGGATTGAATCCAGGGATGCTTAACCACTGAGGCACATCCCTAACCCTTTTTAAGTTTTATTTTGAAAGAGGGTCTCTCTTAGTTGCTTAGGACCTTGCTAAACTGCTGAGGCTAGCTTTGAACTCATAATCCTCTTGCCTCAGCCTCCCAAACTGCTGGGATTACAGTCATGAACCACTGCACCTAGCTTGCCCCCAGTTTTTTTTGCCACAATTTCATGCCTGTACTATGTAGCCAAAAATAAATAAAGCCTGATTCTGACATGGAATGATCTCTATGATCTAAAGTGTTAGTGACTGTATTAACTATTTAATACACTATTTAGTCACTATTTAGTGACTGTATTAATTATTTAATAATAATAATAATAATAAGTTAACTGTATTAACTATTAACATTATTTTCTTTTAGCAAATGGCACCATGGGATTAGATCCAGGGTTCAAGATAGGACAAAAGTAATGCTATAGAAGTTTACAGAAATAAAAATGCCTAGATTCGAATCTTGATTTCACCATCTATATGTGTCCTTGAGTAAGTTATTCCACTTATTTAAGCCTCTGTCAGATAAGATAAAGAAAATGCCAACAACCAGGGTTGTTATATTAAGTGAGATAATATATAAAAGCACTTATCTCAGTGTGACCCATATTAGCTATACACACCCCTCAAAACATCCTACTTTCTCTGAAGCATCATCTATGAATTTATCTCAATCTTTCAAACTCTTGTTTTATATCACATAAGAGTATGAACAGCATGCTATATTTTAATGAAAATATGAGCAAATTTATGCATGGTAGGACAGATTCGATATGGTTAACAGAGCTCCCAGGAATAGCAAACTTTACTTAATATCCTTTTATGTTGTTAAAGATTATTTTTTCTAACCTGTAAAAATTTAAGGAAAGTCAGTCTGTCTTTCTGCTCTGCCTATGTGTTCCTTCTTTTCAATGAGTACACTCCGTGAAGCCAAGCCCCCTTGTGTCATCCACACCTCTCCTGAGTTCCAGAAGCAGCAGTGTGACAGAGAGGCAGAGTCTGTGTGCCACACAGCCAGCTACAGGAGTGAATAGGAAATAAGTCTCTTGTTATTTTTCTAAAGCTGAAAACAGACATTTACATAGAAGTTCACTCACCTGATTCTGACATGGAATGATCTCTATGATTTAAAGTGTTAGTGACTGTATTAACTATTGAAACATTATTTTCTTTTAGCAAATGGCACCATGGGATTAGATCCAGGGTTCTAATACATGTCATTGAAACCTAGCTTCTGGGGTAAGGATTATATAGGTCCTTTTTATAGATAAGGACCAGAGAAGCAAAATGACTTGCTAATAGTCCAAGTAGCTGGACCTGGAGCCTAAAACCAAGTTATATCCATTCATTGTATCATGCTGAGGCCAGAATACCACCTAGAATTCCAAATGAGGATGTTCTGCAGCTTTATACAAAAAAAGAAAAGTATTTTCCGTTTTGTATACATTTTTTTTTCTAGAAATGCCTCACACTTCACTGGCTTTTTTTCAATTTTGATGACTTTTAAGTGTAGAGTTTGGTGGCATGAACTATATTCACATTAGCACACTGTTATCGAACCATCACAATTATTTGTCTCTAAAACTTTTTCATCTTCCCAAACTGAAATTCTGTAAACACTAAATAATCACTCCCCATGCCCTTGACAATCACCATTCTTCCTCTATAAATACCATTTCTGTCTCCTTACTTTACTTACTCTCAGTACATCATATAAATACATGTCCTTTTGTGACTGGTTTATTTAGCTTAGCACAATGTCTTCAGAATTCACTCATGTTGTAGCATTTGTCAGAGTTTTGTTCCTTTTAAGGGCTGAATAACATTCCATTGTATGTATAGTCTATATTTTGTTTACTCATTCATTCATTGATGGACACTTGAGTTGCTTTTACTTTTGGGCTACTGTGAACAGCGCTGCTATGAATATAGATCTGCAAATAACTTGAGCCAGGCACAATGGCGCACGCCTATAAAATAAGGCTTGGTATGTGGCTCAGTGGTAGAGTACCTTGAGTTCAATCCCTGGTACCAAAAATCAAAACCAAAACAAATACCTGTTTTAAGTCCCTGATTTCCATTCCTTTGGGCATATATCCAGATGTGAAATTGTTGGATCATACAGTAATTATTCTGTGATGGGGTTTGTTTTGTTGCAGTAAAAAGGAATCAAACAGTGTACCACTGAGCTACAGTCTCAATCTTTTTTTAAATTTTTGAGACAGTCCCGCTAAATTGATGAGGCTGGCTTGAATTTGTGATTCTCCTCCTTCCCTAGTTCCTGGGATTACAAATGTGTGCCTGGCTGTGTTTGTTTCTGAGAAACTGCCATAGGGTTTTCTACAGTGACTGCATCATTTTATATTCCCACTAGCAATGCGCAATGATTCAAATTTCTCCACATCCTCAGCAACACTTGGTTCTTTTCTGTCATCCTAATAGGTATAAAATGTTTACTGGCCTTTTTGACCTTCAAGTAAATAGCCTAGCAAGGAGTAATGCTGCCCAACTATAATGCCAGCTACTTGGGAGGCTAAGGCAAAAGGATTCATTCAAAGTCAGCCTTGGCAACTTAGCTAGACCCTGTCTCAAAATAAAAATAAAAAGGGCTAGAGATGTAATTTCAGTGGTAAAGTGGCCCTGGGTTCAATCCCCAACACTGCAAAAATAAATACATAAATAACCTAAGGGGTTGGGGATGTGGCTCAAGCAGTAGTGTGCTCGCCTGGCATGCGTGCGGCCCAGGTTCGATCCTCAGCACCACATACAAACAAAGATGTTGTGTCCGCCGAAAACTAAAAAATAAATAAAGAATCTAGATAAAAATATATCTTTAAAAAAAATAACCTAAGTAACTATTAAGTCCTTATTTTTTTTTGAGAGACAGAGAGAGAGAGAATTTTTTTAATATTTATTTTATTTTTATGTGGTGTTGAGGATCGAACCCAGCGCCCCGTGCATGCCAGGCGAGCACGTTACCGCTTGAGCCACATCCCCAGCCCATTAAGTCCTTATTGACATCTTGGAGTACCTCATTTTACAAGGACTTTGAGTTATTATTCTTTATTACTCTACATTTATCTACCAGGAATTCAGTTACTATTTTTATGCTCACTCCCCCCAAACAAAAAGTTACCTACAGTTTATCCATACAGGAAGCATTCACTACCTAAAGAAACTAACTTCATATGTAAATTTGCGAAATTTTATATATATTCTGTCCTCAAATCAATTACAAAAACAACAAGAGCACTAATCTCTATTTACCCAAGCCTGATACTTCTATAATTCAACCTGTTTTATAGATAAGTGTAACAAGGCAGCACAGCATTCAAAACCACAGGCTTAGAAGTATACAGATTGACTTCTCCAATATTGCTACCATTTATTAGCTGTATACCTTTAGGCGAGAGTACTTAACCTCTCTAAACTGCAGTCTTCCCACTTGTAAAATAGAGAAAACTACCTATTTCATGGTATTATTGTTAGGATTAGTGAAATAGATCTGTGTAAAAACTTGGCTGGAGCCTGACAATATTAAGAGTAAGGATAAACCAGGCACTATGGCACATGCCTGTAATCCCAGCAACACGGGAAGCTAAGGAAGGAAGATCAAAAGTTTGAGGCCAGCTCTGGCAACTTAGCAAGACCCTGTCTCAAAAAATAAAAGGGTTGAGGATGTAGCTCAATGGTAGAGCAAACCTGGGTTCAATTCCCAGTACAAGGAGGAAAAAAAAAGTAGGGCTCAAACTTCTGAAATTTGGAGACTAGATTATCAGATACCTTTATTACCTCCTTAAGAGAGGGCCTCTAATCTAAGGCTAAGATACGTACCCAAATGCAAATAAGGTAACTAGGAAATAATCTCAGAAGGCATTAGGAGAATGTGATTATTTTAACAAAGAAAGTTACAAACTACTAAATTATGCTATAATCTGCCTAAAGGAAGACTGTAAATGACCACAACTTAAGACAAAAATATTCAGCTTCATTGGTTATCAAGGCCAGTTATATAAGAATTTACGTAATAATAAATTTATTAAGTGACACTATTTTTCATATACTGGCTGATCTGGCAAATATGAAATAATATCTAGCAATAGATGATGTGGAGATAATAAACTGGTACAAGTGTAAATAAATTAGTTCAACAAGCTTGGAGGGCCATTTGGTAATATATGTAATATATATCAAATATATTTTTATGTTTTTATTAGTGCATTATAGTTATACATAATAGTGGGGTTCATTTTGACATATTTATAAATGCATAAACATAATTTGCTCCATTTTCAATCACTAGTACTTTCCCTTTCTCTCTTCCCCTGATCTCCTTCCTCTGCTCTACTGGTCTTCTATTTATTTACTGTTTTTTTTAGTTGGTGCATTATACATAAAAGTGAAATTCATTTTGACATTCAAGCATGCACATAGATAGCATAATTTGGTCAATTTCCTTCTGCAGTTCCACCTCTCCCACCCCCTCCTTCCCTCTATCCCATTCTTCTCCTTTGTTGTTCTCCTATTTTCATGATCATTCCCGTCTTTTTCAATTCCTTATTCCTCTCTAGCTTCCACACAAAACATTTGACGCTTGAATTTCTGAGTCTGTCTATTTCACTTAGCATGATATTCTCCAGTTGGCAAATGACAAAATTTCATACTTCTTTATAGCTGAGTACAACTCCATTGTAGATATATATCACATTTTCTTTATCCATTCATTCATTGACAGAAACCTAAACTGGTTTCATAACTTGATAATTATGAACTGCACTGTTAAAAATATTGGAATGCAGGTATCACTACAGTATGTTGAATTCAGCTCTTTTGGATAAACCAAAGGAGTAGAATAGCTAGGTCATTCCTAGTCTTTTGAGGAACCTTCATACTGCTTTTCAAAATGATTTATACTAATGTGCGGTCCTACCAACAATGTGTGTTCTTTTCTCCCCATTTTCTCTCTAGAATTTATTATTTATATTTTTTATACTTGCCATTTTAACCAAGGTGAAATGAAAAGTCAGTGTGGTTTTGATTTGCATTTCCTTGATTGCTAAGGATATTGAACATTTTTTTTCCATACATTTGTTGGCTGTTTAGATTTCTTCAAGAAATGTCCTGTTTAGTTCATTTGCCCATTTACTGATTGGGCTATTTGGTTTTTCGGTGGTAAGTTTGTTGTTGTTTTTAGTTCTTGTTCTTTGTTTTTGTCTTGGTACCAGGGGATTGAACCCAGGTTCAATTCCCTGGTACCAAGTCCTTTTTACTTTGAGACAGATTCTTGCTCAGTTGTTGAAGTTGGCCCCAAACTTTCCATCCTCCTGTCTCAGCTTCCCAAAGTTACTAGGATTATAGGTGTATGCCACTGCACCTGATTTGGTGGTAAGTTTATTGAATTCTTTATATATACTGTATATCAATCTTCTGTTGGACGAGTAGCTGATAAAAATTTTCTCTTATTCTGTAGGTTCTCTTTTCATGATTATTTCCTTTGTTGTGCAGAAGCCTTTTAATTTGATGCCATTCCACTTATTCTTTTTTCTCTTTTAATATTTTTAGTTGTAGATGGACATAATAACCTTATTTTATTTACTTATTATGTGGTGCTGAGGATCAAACCCTACCCTCAGCTATCACTGAGCTACAACCCTAGCCCATTATTCTTAATGTTATTTTCTGAGCTTTAGGAGTCCTACTGAAGAAATCATTGCTACAATCTGTATATTGACCCTATGTTTTCTTCTAGCATTTGCAAAGTTTCTGGTCTAATTCCTAGGTCCTTGATCCATTTTAAGTTTGCTTTTTACAGAGTGAGACAGGGATCAAGATTTATTTTTCTACCTATGAATATCCAGTTTTCACTGTACCATATGTTTAAAAGGCTCTCTTTGAGAGAGCGCAGTAAAGCGCTCACCTAGCATGTGTAAGGCACTGAGTTCAATCCTCAGCACCACATTAAAAAATGAATAAATAAAATAAAAGTTATTGTGTCCAACTACAACTAAAAAAAAAAAGCTCTTTTTTCTCCAACACATATTTTTGGCACCTTTGTCAAGAGTCAGATGATTCTATCTATGTGTGTTTGTTTCTGTATCTTCTATTCTGTTCCACTGGCCTATATGTCTATTTTTATGATGGTTCCATGCAGTTTTTGTTACTACAACTCTGTAGTACAATTTGAAGTCAGATATTGTGACACTACCAGCATGGCTTTTTTTCTGTAATCCCAGCAGCTCAGGTGGCCGAGGCAGGAGGATCGCAAATTCAAAGCCAGCCTTAGCAACTTGGCGAGGCCCTAAGCAACTTAGAGAGAGCCTATCTCGAAATAAAAAGGACTGCGGATGTGGCTCGGTGGTTATGCATCCCTGAGTTCAATTCCCAGTACCAAAAAGAAAAAAAATTACTTTGGCTATTCTGGGTCTTGTATGCTTCCAAATGAATTTTAGGACGTTTATTTGTTTTTGATAAGGGGAATTTATCTAAAATACTCTTTCCTTTTCTAACTACATATCTGTTTAAGGCTAAATTTTCTTCATATATTCTGACTAAGTCTCTGTGTCATAACAAATTAATATATGAATGTTATCTATTATGACAGACATAATAGAAAGAGATTTGGGAAATTGAACAATGGCATTCTTATCACTTATTTTATTTTGGAAAAAATATTTTTCCATTAAAATATTATCTTAAAGTTCATTATTATTAGCATTAAATAAGTAAATTTTTAAGCTTTCTCAGTTTTTTAGAAAAAAAATTTGTAGTTGTAGATGGACAGAATGCCTTTTTATTTTGTTTATTTTTATGTGGTGCTAAGGATAGAACCCAGTGCCTCACACATGCTAGGCAAGCACTCTGCCACTGAGCTAAATTAGCCCCAGCCCAATCTTTCTCAGTTTTAAATTCTAATACAATAAAAACCATAGATACAATTCCCATAAACTGAAGTTCTTTTGGGTCTTCAATGATTTTTAAGAGTATGAAGATGTCCGACTTCTGACTTCTTCAGTTTGGATACTGTTGCTTTAAAATAGTGATTTTCAACCAAGATGATTTTACTGCCCAGGGAGCATCTGACATACCTAGAGACATTTGTGGTTGTCACAACTGGGGAGATACTACTGGTGAACTGAGTAAAAACCAGTGATGCTGCTAAACATCCTATAATGCACTAGACAGCCTACTTGAACAAAGATCTATCCAGCCCCAAAATCAATACTGTAGAAGTTGAAAAATCCTGTTTTAGAAGAATATCTATGACATGAAAGAAATAATAAATTTAACAAGTTGTGAAAGTCAAGATGCCTAATTCCAATTTCATTTTTAAAATATGTATATATGCATATTAAAAAAGGCTAAAATATGTCCCAAATGTTAACAATGGTCATCCCAAGTAGGCAGAATTACTTCTTTTTTTTTCTTTAAATCAAATTTCCTGTTATTATCACATTTTAAAAAATTATGAATGGATAGAAGAGCCTGTCTTCTAAGTATCATATTCTGATGATTTGTATGATTCAACAGTACATTTACAAAAGTAAAGAATTAGTGACCTGAACAGACACTTCTCAGAGGAGGACATACAATCAATCAACAAGTACATGAAAAAATGCTCACCATCTTTAGCAGTCAGAGAAATGCAAATCAAAACCACCCTAAGATACCA
>NW_025999900.1:8026957-8038902 GCF_001458135.2 Marmota marmota marmota
AGAGAAGGGAAATTGCATGGAAATGGAAGGAGACCCTCATGGTTATACAAAATTACATACAAGAGGAAGTGAGGGGAAAGGGAAAAAAAAAAACAAGGGGGAGAAATGAATTACAGTAGATGGGGTAGAGAGAGAAGATGGGAGGGGAGGAGAGGGGAGGGGGGATAGTAGAAAATAGGAAAGGCAACAGAATACAACATACACTAGTATGGCAATATGTAAAACAGTGGATGTGTAACCAATGTGATGCTGCAATCTGTATACGGGGTAAAAATGGGAGTTCATAACCCACTTGAATCAAAGTGTGAAATATGATATGTCAAGAACTATGTAATGTTTTGAACAACCAACAATAAAAATTAAAAAAAAAAAAGAATTAGTAACATGTCAAGGAACAAAAGAACTCCAATAGAACTACGAGGACACTAAAAACAGGTTCTTAAGGCCTCAACACAGTAAGGGCACACAGGAAAATTATTAAGATAGGGATGGGGGGCTGGGATTGTGGCTCAGTGGCAGAGAGCTTGCCTAGCATGTGTGAGGCACTGGGTTCGATTCTCAGCACCACATATAAATAAATAAAATAAAGGTCCGTCAACAACTAAAAAAATTAGTATATATAGATATACATGTGTGTGTGTGTGTGTGTGTGTGTGTTAAAAAAGAATTTAAAAAAATAGGGATGGGGCTGAGGGTGTAGCTCAGTGATACAACACTTGCCTGGCATGTGCAAGGCCCCCAGGTTTAAATCTTCAACACCGTACACACACATACACACACACACAAAAAAAAAAAAAAACACAGTAAGTTCATTGTAAAGTATTCTTGGATCACAGGTTTTCTTCATCTCTAGTCTTACTTTTTCTGACACAGGAAACTAACCTAGACAATCTGCTTTACTAATTATATTACAGATATTCATCATTCATTCTGTGAAGTTTCTGAATTTTTTGTTTTTATATATAAGAACATTGCCTGTGCTGGATGTGGTACTGCACACCTGAAATCCCAGCAACTTGGGAGGCTGAGGCAGGAGGATCACAAGTTCGTGGCCAGCCTAGGCATCTTAAGCAAGACCCTGTCTCAAAATAAAAATGAAATGGAAATGGGTGCTGGGGTTGTGGCTCAGTAGTAGAGCACTCGCCTAGCACGTGCAAGGCGCTGGGTTCGATCCTCAGCACCATCTATTAATAAATAAATAAAATAAAGTTGTGTCCAACTACAACTAAACTATTTAAAAATTAAAAAATGGAATGGAGGGCTGGGGCTGGGGCTCAGCAGTAGCGCACTTGCCTGGCATGTGTGAGGCACTGGGTTCGATTCTCAGCACCACATATAAATAAATAAATAAAGGTCTATAAACAAGTTTAAAAACATTAAAAAAAAAAAAAAAAAGGAATGGAGACGTAGCTCAGTGGTAGAGTGCCCTCAAAGGTTCAATCCTCAGTAACTGCCTGCCTAGACTTTTGCAAAATTCATTGTATAAACAAAATTAACAATTAATATTATTAAATTAACAATAATTATTATTAACATAATAATAAAAAGTTTTTTTCCCCTCTTCTTGGGCAATTATAAAAAGATTGAATCAATACAGGCCCTAATGTTTTCACAGTCCCCTAGGAAAACACACTACACCAACACACCCACCAGCAGGTATAAACAGAGATGTCACTGAGACTCAGTCAAGGGTTGCTTGACGGTACCTGCCAAACACCAAAATTTCATTTGTTTCTTGCCAGTATGTCTAAAGCAAAGCACATGCTTCAGCCATCTATGGCAGCAAGTAATAAAGTATATGCACTAAGCCAAAAAATTTAGTCATCTATTAAAAAAAAAAAAAAAACCTTCAGAGGTTCTAATTAGTAGCAAGCACTAAATGCTTAAGTAGTAAAGCCAAGTGATATGATTGGAATTTAGATACAAGACTTGAATGGGAATTCAGAATGAGAGAAGTTGTGTAACAAGATTTTGACAAGCATTTGGATTTGTAAAGAATCCCTCCTCCTAAGTAACTTTCTTGGAAGGAAACAAAGATTTTGCAAAGTTAGAAACAGAGCTAAGCAGGCTAAGAATGAAAACTGGAGGCTTGGCCAGAGTGACAATCTGCCTCCACCCTAGAAAATATTTATTCATCTGTAAAATAATGGGACACCACAAATTTAATAAAAACAACTATGTTTAGGGACAACAAACTGACAGTAGAATGTACAAGCAAAGTAAACCATTTAAGGAGTTTAATACTTAACTTGAGCAAATCCTTTATAAATGCAGAATCTCAAGCCAGCCTATAATCCCAGCAGCTCTGGAGGCTGAGGCAAGAGGATCACAAGTTCCAGGACTGCCTCAGCAACTTAGCAAGGCCCTGTCTCAAAAAAAAAAAAAAAAAGGGCTATGTGGCTCAATGGTAAAGTGCCCCTGAGTTCAATTCCCAGCACTGCCAAAAATAAAAATATAAATAAATAAATAAATAAATAAATAAATGCCCAGAACGTCATGACTTTTTCTATTTAGGGAAGTCAAAAGACCTCAATTTTAATCCTGATTGTACTACATATTAGTTATAAACTATTGGGCAAATCATTTTATTTCTCTGCGCCTTTGTTTTCTTATACAAGTTAAAAAAAATCCTTACACAAAATGCTTGGGACCAGAAGTGCTCTGGATTTAAGATTTTTTTTTTTTTCCTGGATTCTGGAATATTTGCATACATTGAGATATCTTAGGGATGAAATCCAAGTCTAAACAAATCATTTATGTTTCATATACATCTCAGATATGTAGCCTAAGGTAATAGTAGACAATATTTTTAGTATACCTACAATCTTTTTTTCCTCCTCCCTGAACTGGGGATTCAATCTAGGGTACTTTTCTATTGAGATACATCCCCAGTAGTATACCTGCATTTTTTTTTCCTGGTACTGGGGCTTGAACCCAGGAGTGCTCTACCACTTAGCTACACCCCTAGTCCTTCATACTTTTTTATTTTGAGACAGGGTCTCACTAAATTATCAAGATTGGCCTCAAACTGCATTAGCCTTCTGAGTTGCTGGGATTACAAGAGTTCATCTAGCATGCATCTGCATTTTGACTGTGACTTGTCATATTAAGTCACATGTCTAATTTCCTACCTGAAGTTTGCTCTCAAAAAGTTTTGGATTTTGGAGCATTTCAGACTTCAGGTTTTTGGGTTAGGGATACTTAATTTGTATGCAAAAGTATGGACTTCAGTTACCTGATCATTCATCCTTTCCAGCAATGAAATTCTGTGATTCTACAGAGATAGAATGTCAGAAGCATAAGTTCACAGGTGAGAATGGTAAAATCAGAACTCTAACCATATCTCTTTAAATATATTTAATCAACTCTAACCATATCTCTTTAAATATATTTAATCAACACATTTCACAACGTGAAAAACAGTCTATTATCAATTGGCCATATACCTGAAAAGTACAATTCCTGAAAACCCTTTCCAGGGGTAATCTATTTGTTTGAGGACTTTTATTCCAAATGGTCCAGATACTCCATAAAATTAAGACTGTAGTATGATTTTAATATCTACTTTTGATTAAAAACTCCTCAGGGGGGGGAAAAAAACAATTCAGTGGAGTCATTCCTCAAAATCAACACAGGTAAGAGCAGCAACTCACAGGAATATTGAAAAGAGAGAGTGAGAAGGAAAAGTATCACAAGTGAACAGTAGAACAAGAAATATAAGAGGATGTATATAGAAAGGAACAGGAAACTTAATACCCTCTGAACCTAGTAATAATAAGGTAAAGAGAAGACAAATAGTTAAGCAATGACTCCGCCTGTCAAGCTCTGTATGGTACCTTAAAAGTGGCAACTGAAAGACCTGCAGTGTGGAGACCGGCTTGGAGGATTATCTACCAGAAGCATTCAGTGGTGAATGCAAAGAGATTAAAAGACTAGGGCTTTGGTTTTACTTGAATACCAGACAACTCAGATAATTAATAAGTACGTGGCCATATAATTTGTCACCCAAACTTTTTAAAAATGAAAAGAGAGAAATCTCCTCCTTGAAAAATAAGAAGAATAATGAAAAGAGAGTTAACAATTATACCAGGGCAATGGAGAACTTAGGACAATCCCAAGTAATCAGGATATATGGTAAACTTAATTATAAAGGACCCCAGCACAAGGTAATCACCTTTATAACGTAATCTTACCTCACCTTATCATTGGGCAGGAGCCCAAGCAGAAGCAGAAGGAAAGGTGGGAATCCACAAGTAAAAAATGACTATTCTCAAGTCATTCCCTAAATCCCTGTATAAGAAAATTGATGTGAAGACCAGAGTGAGTCCAACACCAGAACATACAGAGCAATGTTTCTTACCCACCTAATCAGTGAATGACCCTACAAATGAAATGCTTTTTCACAGAAATAGAACAGTTGCTCTTGACAGAAGTAAATTTCACTGCAAGAACACTATGCTTCAAGTTCATTAAGGATTAAACAGGCTTATCATTTGGTTTAGGAGTAACACCCTTTATGACGCTTTACCTGTGGAAAAGTACTTCCAAATGACTTATCATTACTCTCGAAGCAAATAGCCCACGTTACACATTTATACCTTTTTTTAAAAGGCACTTTATTCTGGGCTAGGGATATAGCTCCGTTGGTAGAGAGCTTGCCTGCATGCACAAGGCCCTGGGTTCAATCCCCAGCACCACACAAAAAATAAATAAATAAGAGCTGGAGATGTAATAAAAAAAAAAAAAGGCACTTTATTCTGAAGCACATAATTCATCTAAGCCCTTGGCACAAGCTAGCTTCTTCTCATCCATATAATCATATTAAAAAAGACTGTTGGCTAAAATTCAGCCAAATGTACTCAATCACATACTTTCTGCAGATGTCAATCTCCAATTATTGTGATTTTCGAGGCTGAGGCAGGAATATCCCAAGTTCAAGGCCAGTCTGGGCAACTTAGTGAAAATCTGTCTCAAAATAAAACTTTTTAAAAAGCTAGGTCATAGCATGGTAGTGCAGGTCTATAATCCCAGTGACCAGGAAGTTGAAATAGAAGGATCAAAATTTCAAGCCTGGGCAATATAGCAAGACCCTGTCTCAAAATAAAATAAAGCAGGGGATATAGCTCAGAGGTAGAGCATATTGGTTCAATCTCCAGTTTTAAAAAAAAAAAATTTTTTAAGCTGGGAATATATATAGCTCAGTGATAAAGTACTTGCCTACAGTACCTGGAACCTTGGGTTCCATTCTCAGTACCAAAGGGAAAAAAGAAAAATTGACATGTGCACCAGCAATGGAAGTGCTCTTATAAAGATGCTCTTAGCAGGGTGCTGTGGCATACACCTGTAATCCCAGAGATGAGGCTAAGGCAGAGCAGGCTCAGCAATTTAGCAAGACTCTCAGCAACTTAGTGAGACTCTACCTCAAAATAAAATATAAAAAGGGTTGGGGATGTAGCCCAGTGGTAAAGTGCCCCTGGGTTCAACTCCCAGTACCAAAATTATTAATATACCAAGCATGCATGCTCTTTGTCTCACTCAATGCGTGAGAAAATAAATATACTCACTTCTTAATTTGGAATTCAGAAAGCAGTATCTATATGTGCATCAAGTTTTACTGGTCAATAAAGTTTCCCTTATCTAAATGATTCCAACTGTATTTACAACCAAATCTATCAATAATCAGTGAATGAGGCAAGGGGTATAGATCAGTGACAGAGCAGATACTTAGCATAGGAGAGGCCCTGGGTTCAATCCCCAGCACCAAAAATATAATATTAACCATCATCATCATCACCATCAGTGAATGAGCACACATGAGTAACTGGGCTGACACCTCCATTCAATGTAATATTCAGGATATATTACTGAGGGCAATTGCTCTCCTTAGGAACTCTTAGCAATCAAAAATACATTAGTGAAAACCAAATGCATAACAATCCTTTGAAGAATACTGAACACAAAGTCAACTTTTTGATGTTAAGAATAATGTCTAGGGCTGGAGCTGTAGCTCAGTTGTAGAGTGTATACCTAGCATGTGTGAGGCACTGGGTTTGATCCTCAGCACCACATAAAAATAAGAAAATAAAAGTACTGTGTCCATATACAACAAAAAATACTTTTAAAAAAGGAATAATGTCTAACAAGACTGATGGTCATCTTACTAGGTTATTTTAAAATAGAAGTGACAGACCCTGATATAATTCTGAATTTAGCAATCTTTGTGAAGAACAAGTGGAACAAATAATGTATATCCATGATTATTCATATTACTTTACCCTTACAACATGATTCCTTTGACTTATTATAGCAAAGAACCCCAAGGCCATCTCTTTGGGCCCTCTTTCTTTCCCACCAAATTCCATAAAAAAGAGTATTTTTCCTTTATTAAGTATTGCAAACCAGAGAAATCAAATACCGATTAAAGTACCATGAGGCAGAGGGGGAAAAAATTAAAAAGAGTCACGCATTATTACAATGAGAACTAAACACTCCTAAAATAAAATCATCTTGAGAACAAAATTTCCATTACTGTTGTTGTTATTTAGTATTAGGTATTGAACCCAGGGGCGCTCTACCATTGAACTACATACCCATACTTTCTTTTCTTTTTTTCTTTATTTTTGAGACAGAGTCTTGCTAAGTTGTGGAAGCTGGCCTCAAACTTGCAGTCCTCCTGCCTCAGTCTCCAAAATTGCTGGGATTACAGGCATGTGTCATCATGTCTGGTCTGAGAGCATAATTTAATCTGATTCATCATCTTCATTCTTTCCAAAGCTCCAGTCTCACAAACTCAAGTTATTTGCTGAACTAAGAGATCAAAGAATAAAATGTAACACCTTCACAGAAGGGGGTTATCAGTAAATAGAAAAGTCCAGAAGAAAACTCAAGAATCAATTGCCCTGGGGCTGGGGTTGTAGCTCAGTGGTAGAGTGCTTGCCTAGCATGCGTGAGGCCCTGGGTTCAATCTCCAGCACCACATAAGAATAAAAAAATAAAGGTATTGTGTCCAACTACAATTAAATAAAAATAAATATTAAAAAAAAAAGAATCAATTGCCCAATCACTTTGTCAAAATGTGTATGCTATGACAGATTTTCAAAAGCAGAAATCTGCCACATCATTGGCCATATTTTTCCTGATAACTCTGGACCAAATAATTCATTTTAATTAAACATATGAAACAGTTTTGATAGTTAGACTTTATTTAATTAATTAAACCCAAATATTTTACTTGTAGACAATGTGCTTTTTTTTTTTTTCTTTCTTTCTGATATTGGGATTGAAACAAGGGGCACTTAACCATTGAGCTGCATCCATATTAGGGCCAATTTAGTGAGGTCCTAAGCAACTTAGTGAGATTATCTCAAAATAAAACACAAAAAGTGCTAGGGATGTGGCTCAGTGCTAAAGCACCTCTAGGCTAAATCCCCAGTACCAAAAATAAAAATAAGAAATAAATAAACTAATTCATCTACCCACCTTCCCAAAATAAAATAAACAGATTCCATAAAATATGATGTAACTAGTGACTGGGCAACAGGAAATGACTATTAATTAATAGATCAAATTAAGCATATAATTATAATCATTGCTATTACTTGATCCTTCAAAATACTCTTTGATGACTTTATGGTGAAACATATTATATACAACAGTTCTCCACATGGAGATCTCAATTTGTCACATTGTACTATGTGCCATGTGCAATAAATTTTAGATACCGACATCAATTTCCTAAAAACTTTTTGTGAGGTTCCACTGAAACAACAATAACAGATGCAGTATCACCCAGAGCAACAGCACTGGCTAGGTCCTTGGGTTATTTCATTCTCTACTTACTATAATACTGTGAGGAATTGTCCTTATTCATGGATACAAAGAAGATAAGAGACTTGTCAAAGGTAACCCAGTTACCAAGCAAGTAGTTGAGCTGGTATTCATCCCTGCAGTCTGACTCCAAGGCTTATACTTTTAATCTCTACATAATTATGAATACCTATTATGATCAATAGAGTCAGAGGCCCATGTGAGACAGATAGAGGCTTAATAGTTATCTCCATTATAAACATTATGACCAAGCAACTAAATGTCTCTCCCCATTCACAATTCCTACTTAATTAACACTTTGAAACAGCATAGTTGCTGAAACAGCACAGTTGCTATTGAAAAGCTTCTGAAGGTACTTTTCCTACATTTAGTCATAGGCACAAAAAGAGATCATAATCTCTCACTGTAATTCAAAACTTCATATTTATGGGCTATTAATTTCCTAGCTCTACAGGTTCCAATGCCTTAAGCTTCAATAAAGGGGAAATATTATTATAACAACTCTCATCACCAAAGAGCAGAATCTTTATTTTTGTTTGCTTCTAAGATGCATGTTTTCACAAACCCTTTACAAAATGTAGGAAGGCAATTTATATTCCAAATCATATACACACAGAGCTGCTTTCTGACTGGCCTTCCAATCAAATCCCCCCCAAAATGTTCATCTTCTCCTCAAAGAAAACAGCAAACATAAGCTGGGTGCAGTGATGCATCCCAGCTTCTCAGAAGGCTGAGGCAGAGGCAGAAAGATCTAATGTTCAAGGCCAGCCCTGGCAATTTAGCAAGATCCTGTCTCAAAATAAAAAATAAAAAGGGAGCTGAGGATGTAACTCAGTGGTAGTGCACCCCTGGATTCAATTCTCAGTACTGCAAAAAAAGGAAAATATATAAAGGACCCCATTATAGGGAAAAGGAAAAGCATAAGAGGAGGCAGCGAAGGCAATTTAAAGTACATACTAGGAGCTAAGGATGTGGTTCCATGATAGAGCATGTGCTTAGCATGCTCAAGGCCCTGGGTTCAATCTCCAGCACAATAATAATTAAAGTACATTCTAAATGCAACCAAAGACCTAAAAGGTAAAACAAGTTATCCCCAAAATATGTAAAGTATCCCAACCTCCTTAATGTTGTTAAGATCTCTTGTAAGAAGCACTTCAACAAACAATGTTGTTCTCTCATCCTTTAAAGGACTAATACTCATATATTCTAAGAAAAGACAATAATCATCAAGCATAAGCTGGACTTATAAAAAGTAACATTTATTTATTACAAGTAGCTTATTAAACACTTTCACACATAACATTCATTGACCATTTACTGCCATCCTGTCAGGTAGTTAGGGCAATCTGTTACAACCATTTTATGGATGAGAAATGAAGTGGTTTGGCTAAATTCATACAATCTGTGACTAGAAGAGCCTCCAACTCAAATCAAATAACATCAAATCCTAGGTGCTTTCCACACCACATTGTACCTCTTTATTTCTCATCTAAAAGTCACAAAACTATCCTGGTTACCCAGTTTGCACAGGTCTATTACCAATCCTCTAAGAACAAGTGCCAACTATGAATGACACCATATGTTATAAGCACAAAAGGGAAAGAAAATCTCAGCTTTTGCTCTGAAAGGCCTGGCACTTTGTGCTGAACCCAACCCATACCCTGCCTAACATAGCTCTAACAGCAGCCCTTCAGGTAGGCCTTGGTGTTCCCACTGTATACTTCAGGAAATGGGCTCAGAGAGGCTTAGTAACAACTAAAAAATCACATTTTAAATGACAACAATGATTTTAATGACATGTCCACTATATTACACTGCCTTAACGTGGTATCACAGTGACACCCTTTTCTGCCCAACAACAAAGAAAAACACTTTTTATATTGAAATATTTTAATGTTTTCAAGTGTCAAATAACCATTCTTCTACTTGTCACTGCCATAATCTTATTTCCTAATAAAGCACTTTTCTGGGTCCTGATTTTCTCTGGTTTACTCTTACTGCAGGCCTGATAAAACCCATAATTAATAGCATCTTATATGGTCACAAGAATCATACAAATATTATTTTTGCCCTGGGTCTAAGTTAATTCTATCAAATACTATGTGTCAGTTACAAAAAGAAAAAAGAAAAAAATGTGAGCTACCCAATTAGTAAATGAAAACACTGAACAAACTATGAACGATCTATCATTTTAATTGCCTCCCTCAATGGGCTTTAACTAATCCAGGCAAGACACAAAACAACAAAATGCACAAAAGAAATCTTAAAACCTCCCAGAATCTGGCATCCCACCAATCTACTGTGAATTAGTAAGTGATAATGATAGATAAGAAAAAAATACATAAACATGGCTAGTGAAATCGTTTTAAACTTGGGAAGATTATTGAAGGACTTTCCAGGAAAAAAAAATTAATTGGCTTTAACCAAGTTAAGGTGTATTACAACTCCCAAAGGGGGATTCCTTATCTGAAGCAAATAGGAGGAACTTTCTAACAAGCTGTACTCATAATGGAAGGCAAATGGCTTAAAAGGCTTTAAACAAAACTATGTTCTTTGGAGCCAAACTTGAGGGGTCAGTGGAAAAACCTGCTGGAAGGACTAAGAACTAGGGCAGAAGTAGATAAAAAGGAAACAGGAAGAACTGAGAGGAGAGTGGGGGAGGGAGGAGCAATGGGCAAAGGAGTCTGGAACCCAGGAAGCACTAATGGAAACCGGTAGTTCAGATCAAAAAAAGTAAGGAAATGAATTCCTAGAACAAGAGCCTGCCCTGTGCAAAGGACCCTCTCTTCTACAGGCTAAAATTAAGCTAAAGTAAGTTAACTAGCCAAGACTAGAAAAAAAATTGGGGTTCACATAAGACAGAAAATCCTGCATAAGGATAAGAGGAGTGAGGCTACAGATATAGCGTGCATGCGCCAGGTTCTCTCAGGGTTTGATGGCCAGCAATAGTCCTCTCCTCCCTCCTGTTCCCTCCCCGCTGCCCCCCCCCCCCCGCCCCTGCACACACAGAGAGAATGGGAGGTAATAACTGGTGGAATATGGAGAACTTCTTTCTGGGGAGGGGTGGGACTGGGGATTGAATCCAAGGGCGCTTAACCACCGAACCACATCCCCAGCCCTTCTTTTATAAATAGACAGGGTCTTGTAAATTGCTAAGGCTGGCTTTGAACTTGTGATCCTCCTGCCTCAGCCTCCTGTATCGCTGGGATTACAGGCAGCCACAGTGCGCGAGTACTGGAGAGAACTTTTCAGTGCTCTTTAAAATGTATCAATTTTAAATGGGTAAATTCTGTTATGTAAATTATCTCTCAATAAATGTATTTTTTTAAATGTGTTAAACCGGGCAATGTGTGAGTAGTTATGATTTAATTAACATGATTAGTTCAGTTGACTGTGAAAGAGTACTCTGATATTCCCCTCAGGTCAGCAGAAAAGTTGACTTGTGTCTGGGAACACCTCTGTTGGAATACATCGGTCTGAGAAGACATGAGTATTATGAATACAGAAGAAGCAACTGGGGGAAAACTGGACGTTCATTCTTTTAATAAAGAGATTTTCTCTCCGTTTGTGTCTTGAAATTGGGTAAAAATTTATACGGGAGGTGTAGGGGAAGGAAGCTTTTGTTCGGGGGTGGGGGGTCTGTTTGAAGCATAATATCAGGTTTCTTCCGCTGATGTTCTAGGGCCAAAGTCTACATAGTCAAAGAGAAAACGATCTGGGGTGGAAAAGTCAGGTCAGTTCTGGAGAAATCCCAGGTTTACCGTGCAATGATCACATCACAGAAGCCTTATCTCTGTACCCTCAAACTGGACCCTACCCCCCAAGTCACTTCCGACTGTAACTTACTAAGACAGATGCTAAGCCATGATCCCAGAAGTTTCTGGCGAGCCGCCTACTGAAGCAAATTAGAAAGCCATTGAGGATCGACCTGGGTGCAGCTAAGCGCCACGTCCAGCGTTGGGCTCCCCCTTCATCCTTCCCAATGTAGGAAAAGGGACGGAAGAGGACAGGCGGCGAGCAGGAACGCCCGGCCGCCCTCCTCCTCTCAGCCGGGTTTCGGGGAGCCGCCCCCTCCCCTGCGTAAACTCATCCCCACCCGCCTCGCCTCGGGCCACGAC
>NW_025999900.1:8039610-8043696 GCF_001458135.2 Marmota marmota marmota
GCCTTGCTCGCCTGAGCTCCTTCGCGCGCCGGGACTCGGGAGGCGCTGGGCGGCGGCCTTCTGCATTCCGTGAAGTTGAATGAGCGTAACAATCAAAGTGGCCGCCGCCGCGGCTCCTCAGCAGCCCGGAGGCTCAGCGCCTAGACGAGTTCGGGGCAGAATGAGACCCGAGATGGGAGGAGAACGGCGGGCCGAGGATCGGGTCCTCCTCGCTCGATTCGCCTCCTCCTGGGATTGTGGTAGCCGGGTCCAAGGGAAGAGGACGGAGCGTTGGGACTGACCATTTGGAGGAAGGTTGCCCGGGGATCCTGTTAGTGCACCTGCCCCTTCTCCCCCGACCCCAAGACATTTTTAACATCACCTCATCCCTCAAGTTCGGCTCTCTCATTCTCCAGTAAAAAAGGCTAAACTGTTGGGTCTGATAGGTAATCGAGTGGTGTATGAGCAAAAGAGGGAGAAAGGGATTGGTGAGACGGGTCTGGGGTTGCAGCTCGGGAGTAGAGCCCTTGCCCTGCAAGCGCGGAACCCCGGGATTCAATCCCCAGCACTGGGGCGGGGGCGGGGGTAATAAGAAGTGAGAAGAAAATTGCCAAAATCGGGTTGAGAAAGTCCTGTGAAGTAGAAAGTACTTCTGTCCATTAGTTCCAGATACATTTGTAAGACAAGAAGCCGTGTTGGAACATAGCGATATTGGTTCTTTAATTGGGAGCGGTGAGCTCATCATAAAAGTGTTGAGCTCTGAGGTTGTACAGCTGTTAACCAGCAGCTGCAGACCAGGCAAAAGTGCCTGTTCTTCAACAGGATGGGAGTCAAGGGGTTGACCCCAGTGAGGAAGCTGGGTAAGTGCTGTGGAACTCTTCCAGGTAGTTAAAAGTCCCTTTTTCATTATAGTACTTTTTCTAGAAGTGATCCTCCCATCATTAAATAGAGGTAAGCTACTGAAGTCAGTTTTGCCCTTCAACTTCTCAGGACCTCTGGACTGGAGATGGCACAGGAGCAGTTGAGTATAATCACCATTGAAAAATGGACTGAAGAAAAACTTAAGGAAAAAGAAAAAAATGGGCTGAACATGGAAGAAGTTCACCTGTCAAGCAAAATTATCTGCTTCTACTTTTTTGCACAATGATAAATAAGATTTCCCGTACTAATAAAAAATACATAAATGTTGAATTTGAAAGTCCCTATTGTAACAAACACTGCTAAACTTAATATAAATTCACCAAATCCCAGAAATTAGAGTTTAAATGGGCTATTGTACCCCTAAATAGTAAAATTCGTAGTGCTTTCTTTAAAAAGGTTTATTCTTAGGATATTGTAATAATAGTGTCTAATCATTATAGTTGTCAGGTAGAGACCAGTATTAGTATACCAAGTTGACCAAAGATTTATAGCCTCAAACATCTTTCCTTCATAGTAATAATGTGTGATTAGTCTTTTTGTGATTATATGGTTGTCTCCCCTGCTCTGCTGTAAGCTCTCTGAGAGCAGGGACCATGTCTTTTCTGCTCAAGGGCATATTTGAGAGCCAGCACATAGCTGGACACAATCTCAGCAACTTGGGAGGCTGAGGCAGGAAGATTGCCAAGTTCTAGGCCAGTCTAGGCAACTTAGCATGATCCTGTCTCAAAATAAAAAATAAAAAGGTGTTACTGAGCACCCTTGGCTTCCATCCCCAGTTCTGAGAAAAAATATCAAGAGCCAGCACATACTGGCAATTAATGGCCACCTCAATATTTACTGAATACATGAATGAACTTAGGAAGTATGGAGGAATTTCGAGGCTAAGATAATGACTGGAGTTTTGGATGTGCTGAGTTTGAAGTATCTGTGCTTCATTCCAATGAGCCTCTTCATTGCAAGGTCAGTTTCCCATCTCGCCTTGACATACTCAGCTCACACATTCAAACACAGAGCCCTCTGGCTTCTCCCATCTAATAGGCAATCATATATTTCCCTGGGGTGGGAGAGATAAGTATAATAATGGTGTATTTGAGGTGATCTTCCCTGTGACAATATATATCACACCCTCTCCTCCCTCCTAAATAAACATGACTCTTTCCCAATCCTTGTAAAAAAAAAAAAAAAAAAATCCCATTTACCTCAGCCTAAAAATAACCTAGGATCTGGTCACATGACAACCCAATTTTAGGAGTTTGTTGGAAACTTCCTACTATTCAGTGACCAACCAAGACACAAACTTAGGACTACCCATTCTGTTTATATTCTATTGATATTCTGAGCAGCTTTTTGTAAGGAGAATTAATAAAATCTATTTCTATAATTAAGATTGCCAGATAAAATGTGTCAGTATGCATTTCAGATAAATAATTACATTCTTGTACAAGTATGTCTCATGCAATATTTGGGGTATACTTAAATACTGTTTATTGGAAATTCAAATCGTGTTGGGTATCCTATATTTTTATTTGCTAAATCTGGCGACGTATAATATAACCAACTTCAGATGATCAAGAAATCCACTATGGGCTAGGGATGTGGCTCAAGCGGTAGCGCGCTCGCCTGGCATGCGTGCGGCCTGGGTTCGATCCTCAGCACCACATACAAATAAAGATGATGTGCCCACTGAAAAAACTAAAAAATAAATAGAAAAAAGAAAACCACTATGGTATCTATTTGCCTTTATTAAGATTTTTAACATGATTCATTGTATTGTTTATTGCAAATTAATAATATATATGACTATATAACAATTATTTAATCATCTTTAATAACCATATGAACTTTGCCTTTTTAAATTTTTTTTAGTACTGGATATTTAACATTTAACTTGGGAGCACTTAACCACTGAGCAACATCCCCAGCCCTTTTTTATTTTTTATTTTGAGACATAGTCTTGCTAAGTTGCTTAGGGCCTTGCTAAATTCCCAAGGCTGACCTTCAATTTTCAGTCCTCCTGTCTCAGCCTCCTGAGTCAATAGGATTATAGGTGTGTGTCACTGAGCACCTCAGAACATTTTTTTGTGGGAATACCAGGGATTGAACTCAAGGGCACTCAACCACTGAGCCATATCCCTAGCCCAATTTGTATTTTTTAATTTAGAGACAGGATCTCTCTGAGTTGCTTAGGACCTCGTCCTTGCTGAGACTGGCTTTGAACTCGAGATCCTCCTGCCTCAGCCTCCCAAGCCACTGGGGTTACAGGAGTGCGCCATCACACCTGGCCGAGAATTTTTTTTAATAACACCTTCTTTGAGATATAATTAATGTACCATAAAATTTACTCTTTTTAGGTGTGTAATTTAGTATACTTAGTAACTGGTGCAACCATCACCACTATCTAATTGCAGAACATTTTCATCATTGAAAAAGAAGACCCATCGACATTAACAATCTCTCTTTATTTTTTGTTGGGGGGCAGGGGCGTTGTCCTGGAGATTGAACCCAGGGACGCTCTACCACTGAACCCATCCCCAGCCCCTTTTATTTTTATGTTGAGACAAAATTGCCAAGACTGGGCTTGAACTTGAAAACTTGCCTCAGCCTCCCCAGTCACTGGTATTACAGGCATGTAGCACCACACACAGTCCTTTTGATTTTTATATGTTAAGCCAAACTTACACCTGGATTACATTTGGTCATGGTATGTAATCCATTTTGTATGTTGCTAGACATACCTTGCTAATATTCTGTTGAGGGTTTTTGTGACTCTATTCCTAAAGGGTTTTGGTCTATAGATTTCTTTCTCTTGATAACTTTGGTTTTGTGATAGCTTTATCTAGTTTTGATATCATAGAATAAGTTAGGAAATCCAGGCATCTCTGGGTTTTTGTTTGTTTTTGCAAGAGTTTGTGAAGGATTAGTATTAATTACTTTTTGGGCACTTAGTAGAATTCACTAGGAAAGCCATGTAGCCTGGGATTTTCTTAGTGAGAAAGTATTTGATTACTGATTCAATCTATTGAATAATTTAATTCAGATTTTCTATTTCTTATTGATTCAGTTTTGAGAGTTTGTGTGTTTCTAGGTGTTTGTCCATTTCATCCAGGTTACCTAACTTGTTGGTAGGTTTACATTTTTTCCTCCTCCTCCTCCTCCTCTTCCTCCTCCTCCTCCTCCTCCTCCTCC
>NW_025999900.1:8043701-8051736 GCF_001458135.2 Marmota marmota marmota
TGTTCTTTCGATACTGTGATTTTTCAGGTTACTGAATTTGGATGATGCATCTCTCTCTCTCTCTCTCTCTCTCTCTCTCTCTCTCTCTCTCTCTCTCTCTCTCTCATTTTCTCTTTCTCTTTTCTACCCCCTTGATTAGTTTGTTAACTTTGTTGATATTTTGAAAGAATCAGCTTTTGGTTTTGTTGATTCTATTTTTCTTATCCCTAGGGGGAAAATTTTTTTTTCTGCTCTAGTCTTTTCATTTCCTTCCTTTTGCTTGCTTTGAATTTAATCATCTTTTCCAATGATCTGAGGTCTTTCTCCTCCCCCACTCCTTTTCTTTTGGTACCAGGGATTGAACTCAGTGGCACTCAACTACTGAGCCCTATCTCCAGCCTATTTTTTTTTATTGGTTGTTCAAAACATTACAAAGCTCTTGACATATCATATTTCATACATTAGATTCAAGTGGGTTATGAACTCCCATTTTTACCCCAAATACAGATTGCAGAATCACATTGGTTACACATCCACATTTTTACATAATGCCATATTAGTAACTGTTGTATTCTGCTACCTTTCCTATCCTCTACTATCCCTCCAGCCTATTTTGTATTTTATTAAGAGATAGGGTCTCACTGAGTTGCTAAGCACTCACTATTGCTGAGGCTGGCTTTGAACTCGAAATTCTCCTGTCTCAGCCTCCTGAGTCCTTGGAATTAATTAGTTGTGGCACCACCACACCCAGCTTCTCCCTTTTTAAGATAGATGTTTTCTGGGAAAGTGAAGGGACTGCTGAAATAAATTGACCAAACTATGCTATACACATGTATGACTATGTCACAATGAATTCCACTCTTATGTCTAATTATAATGTACCAATTAAAAAATAAATTATTAGGGCTGGGGTTGTGGCTCAGTGGTAGAGTAGTTGTTTAGCATGTGTGAGGAACTAGGTTTGATCCTCAGCACCACATAAAAATAAATAAATAAAAATAAAGGTGTGTCCATCTACAACTAAAAAAAAGTTTACTTTCTTATTATTAAACAAAATTATTAGAAGAAAGAGCAATAAAGGATAGGAAGGGGATCAGGAAGAAGAAGAGAAGAAAGAAGGAATCAGTACAGGGAATTAAAAATGCAACAAATTATGTTATATGCATTTATTCATATGTCAAATGAACCTCACAATTATATAAAACTATAAGTCACTACTAAAAACAAATTTAAAAGATATGTTTAATTTAATTTTTTATTATTTATTTGTGTTATTTTCAATCATTCTATAATTTCTCCATTCATTCATTCACTTAAATATGTATTAATTTCCCCATATTTGTGAATTTCCAAAATCTCTGCCTGTTGTTGATTTCTAATTTGTTTTTTAAAGGAAGCATTTTTCACAAGTCTGGAAGTGAGTTCTCAGGCTATGAAGTAGTTGGAATCAGTTATTATTTGCTACTAGAATTTTCTAATACATTTCAACTTTTCAGGCATTTGGTTCAAGTTTGTCATGCATATTTCTTCATGATGAATGAAGAAATCTACTTTAAAAATAATCTTCATGGAATGAAACTGGGCAGAAATTCTCACTGGCCAGGATTATTCATTTGATATTTATTCAGTGATATTTACCTTTATTATTCAATGCCAACCATCTGGGTTTTGTATATTTGAAGTTTTCTTTACAAAATCATCATGAGCCAGCTGTTTTTATTTATTTTTAATTTTAGGATCCACATGAATAGCAAACTGTTTAAAAGAGTTAGTGTTTTTTGCACTGGGCATATAGTCATCTAGGCAAGATTTCTTTTCCATGCATACATAATGTATCTTCAGTGTCCTAAATACCATTTTAAAAATAAATTGAATAATGCCACTCCCCAAAGTAAAATATGACCATGGAAAAGCAAACAGATCTGTGTTACTGAGGTAACTATATTGTCTTTATGGGCTCCATGGTCATTCAGGACAGGCTCCTGAAATATGAACTGAACAAAGTTTTTTGGGGGGTGAATGTGGGAGTTTTCTGGGTTTTGTTTTTGTTTTTCCAGTGCTGGGGATCGAACCCAGGCCTTGCACATGTTAAGCAAGTGCTCTATGCCTGAGCTACATCACCAGCCCCATATTATATATGTATAAACTTGTTCCCCCTTCCTTCTGAATAAACTACATGAATTCACAATGTAAGCCAAATCAGCACACTAGACTACAGATGTCCCTTAAATTGGGACTAGTGGTGTGGCTATCTATGGTGTAGCTGATGATCCATGAGTTTGCTATAAGGTAATCATTATTTCAAATCACAAAATGTTATAACCCAGGAAGATTTTAGAAATCACCTGGTCGAATCCCTTCACTCTTCATGGTCTGTTTCAATCACCACTACACCTCTGGCATCAAGCAGAATTCCTGGAACATACTATGTGACTCTCCATGTTGGGTGAATGAGTCTTCCTGAAATATGCCTGTTCAAGGTTCTTCCTTTCTTCTGTCATGTCAGGTCAGACTCCTTTACCTGCCTGTCAAGTTCCTATATCCTTTGTCTCCACCATTTCTATACTTATATTTCCATTACTCTTCATCACACCCACCAAGAAGGCTGGTGGCCCATTCTTGCCTACATACCCCTATGCTCACACTACTCTCCTGGCTCAGAATGGATCTCCCTCCCATCCATCCAAATCCTACACATCCATCCTTTGAGATCCACTCCTTCCATGAACCCCTTCTCTAACAAATCTAGACCACATTAGTTTTCCTTTCCAGATTCTTGTCCTGCTTACAGTTAGCATCATAGTTCATCACTTAAATGTTTAGCATTTCTATATCCCTTTGTGGTTTTAAAAGGCATATGTTTGCTTATGTGTATTTGTTTATATACACACACTCACAAATACAGTCTTGTCAAGTTGGACATAGTAATGGAAAAAACAAACTTTTTTCTCTTCTCATGCTCAACATAGAACACTTCTTGTGATCAGATGTGTGGATGTTTTTTCCCACACATATCAAGCAGTTCTCTAGAGAACACCAAGTAGGTGTCCTCTAATTCAATTCAATTTTGTACTATCTACTTGGAGATAGCATTAGATCCTATAGGTTAAGGGCCAGTCCCACAAGACTGTGCTTCTGACCAACTGGCTATAAATTAAGTTTACTGTGACCCATCCCACCCCTGAATTCAATTATGTGCTAGGATGGTTCCCAGAACTCTGGTAAACACTTTACTTACATTTATTGGTTTATTATAGAGGACATCACAAAGGATACAGATGCACCGCTAGATGAGGAACTGCATGGGCAAGGTATGGGAGGTGGGATTCCCACTCTCTCTGCTCACACCACCCTCCAGCACCTTCATGTTTGTTCAGTAACCTGGGAGCTCATCAAATTTGTTGTTAACCTAGCCTTGGTGACCCATACCTGCAATCCCAGCGCTTGGGGAAGCTGAGACTGGAAGATTGCAAGTTCAAGGCCAACTTCAGAAAATTAGCACCTCATAGTCTGTTTCAAACATTTTTTAAAAGTTTTATAAGGGCTGGGGATGTAGCTCAGTGATAGAGTACCCCTAAATTCAATCCCTAGTACCACCTTCCCCCCAAAAATCTGTTATTCAAGAGTTTTTTATTTTGTTTTGTTTTTTAGTTGCCAATGGATTTTTTACTTTGTTTATTTTTATGTGGTGCTGAGGACCAAACCCAGGGCCTTAAACATGCCAAGCAAGTGCTCTACCACTGAGCCACAGCCCCAGTCCTGTTCTAGAGTTTTTATAAAGCTTCTTTTCCAGCCTTGCTTCACCCTTCTTTCCTGAAGGTGAATGGACTCAAAGTTCCAGTGCTCTAATCCTCTAGTCATTTGGTCTCTGGGTGATTAGCCCCATCCCAAGGCTCTCCAGCATCCCTCACTATAATCACCTCAACAGTGTAAACTCAGGTGGGATTAAGAGGGACTCATTATTGAGCTGAGGATGGTAGCTCAGTGGTAAGATTACTTGCCCAGCATGTACAAGCCCCTGGATTCAACCCCCAGAAAAACACACACACACAAGATTCATTGGAAGTAACAAAAGGCACTCCTAGCACTCAGGATTTGTAAGTTTTAGGAGCTCTCTGACAGGTACCAGGAACAAAAAGACAAGTATATTTCCTATTACACCACAGACATGAATTGTATCTTATTAATTCAACAGAGCATGTACTATGTGTGGCTGCACTCATTAAACACAGGGAGATAGATAGGGATTTATTTTTGTGTGTATGTATATATGTTATATATATACATATACATAAAATAAAGATATTGTGTCCATCTACACCTAAAAAGGTACTGGGATAGAAAACAGGGGCACTTTATCACTGAGCTACATCCTGATCCTCTCTCCTGTCTTTTTTGTTTTTGTGGTGCTCGAGATTGAATCCAGGGCCTTGTGCATGTGAGGCAAGCACTCTACCAACTGAGCTATATCCCCAACCCCCCTCTCCCGCCTTTTTAAAAATCTTGAGTGAAGGTCTTGTTAAATTGCCAAAGCTGACCTCGCATTTGTAATCCTCCTGCCTCAGCCTCCCCAGATTACAGGCATATGCCACCACACACAACATTTACTATTTTCTTTCTTTTTAAATATTTTTTAGGTGTATATGGGCACAATGTCTTTATTTATTTTTTTTTATTTTTATGTGGGGCTGAGGATTGAACCCAGTGCCTCACACATGCTAGGCAAGTGCTCTACCACTGAGCTACACTAATTCTTTTGAGGTACAGGGAATGGAACCTAGGACTCCATGAATGCTAGGCAAACACTCTACCATTAAACTATATCCCCAGCCCTTTTTTGTTAGATTTTGTGATTCTGGGAATTGAACCTAGTGTCTTGTGCAAGACAAGTGCTCTCTACCACAGGGCTATATTCCCAGCTCCACACAAAAGAAATATAAAAGTGAGAAAAAAAAGAAAGGAGACCCTAAGCAGAGTTCATGGTGATTATTTTATTTGTAAAGATATTGAACCCAGGAGCACTTAACCACTGAGTCACATTCCCAGCCCTTTAAATTTTTTTTTTTAATTTTGAGAAAGGGTCTCACTAAGTTGCTGAGGCCAGCCTTGACCTGAGGATCCTCCTGTCTCAGCCTCCCAAATTGCTGGGATTACTGGTATGTGCCACCACTCCCAGCTTTGTGGTGTTTATAAGACAGTAACAGAGACACATTTTAATCAAAGATTCGCACAGTAAATATAAGATTACTATAATACAACTGCTACCATGTAATTATTACTTGCTATGAGACTGGCACTGTTCTAAGTCCTTAATAGCTATTATCAATGAGTTAATTATGAAGAAACCCCATGAAAAGATTATTATTATCCCATTTTTCAGATGAGAAAAATAGCAGTTGTGATACATAGAAATGTGTGATGTCTCAGTTTCCATTTACATTGAATAGAGTTGTTATGGTAAATTAATAAATTCTTACTGGTAGAGCCCTTGGATCAGGCCTGACTTATAGATCAATATCAGCTTTTTTTCTTTTTTCTCTGTATGGGTTTGAATTCATGGGTGCTCTACCATTGAGAGCACCTAGGCCTTTTTATTTTGGTACAGGGTCTCTAAGTTGCCTAAGGTAGCCTTGCATTTGTGATCCTCCTACCTCAGCTTCCCAAATCACTGGGATTACGGGTATACACCACCGTGCCCATACCTGGCTATCCATTTTAGTCTTTTTGAACGGAGGACATACATGATCAGATATGCATCTTAAAAGATTGTTTTGGCTACTTCAAAGGGAACCGATTGGAGTGTACTGAGAGTGATTTGGGTAGATGATTAGGAAGTTCTGCAGTAGTACAATGAAGAGTAGCTTAGATGAGGTTAGTGACAGTGGAGTAATAGAGTCAGTGGGGGGGGGTGCTGGGGTTGTGGCTCAGTGCTAGAGCACTTGCCTCCCACATGTGAGGCACTGGGTTCAATCCTTAGCACCATATAAAAACAATTAAAGGTATAAAAAAGAGTAGACGGATTTAAGACTTTAAAAAAGTAGAATTTGGTGGTGTATTAAAGAGAGTGGCGGATGAGAGACAAACCTGATGGAATCCAGGTTTCTGATTTGTATATTGCAGTAGGACTCCTGGGAAGACCCAGCACTGAGAGGGTCAAACCTTGAATTCAATTAACATATATATTGAGTTTGAGGTTCCCCTGTGAGTCTCAAAAATAATTGACTGGTAGCCTGAGTTCAGATTCATGGTTGGGGCTGGAGTCATTGATACTAAAAATTTAGAAAAATCTAAGATGTCCTCAATTTAATTGCAAGATCTGAGGATGAAGGGAAGGAGAGATACAGGAAAATGATCAGTTAACAGTTGTGGGCTGCACCAACAAAAGACTATTGCTGCTCCACATTCCTGAATGTATGTTGAAACCTCGACTTCTGACCCCAGGCAATAGACAACCAGGTGCCACTGTATCTGGCTAATGAATGAACTTTCTGAACTATTTTAATCAGAAACAAGAAGCACTTCTTCTTAAGGGTAGTACTATTCCCAAACTTTCCTCACCTCACCTATTCCATTCTTCTTATCTGTAACCAATGTAGATTTCATGTAAATAATTTGTTCTTTCCTAAGTTTTCATTTTAAACATGTTTCTGGCTTTTAGGTCTGGAGGACATATTTCTGAGTCATAAAATTTGTCCTAGGACCTGATTAGCATCTGTAAGGGCTCAATAAGCCTTTTTATTTCAGATTTCCCATGGTCAAGGAGTTTTGGTTTAATAATACAGAGATAGTTGGGGAAGAAGACTCAGCATGATAAGAATATTCAGGGGAAGCATCTAGTTGGGAAGAAAGAGGAGCGAGCCTGGGACTAAGCATTGAGGGATGTTTAGGGTTGATGCTGGGGTGGAGGAGGACATACTTACCAAGAAGTCAGGAGAAGAAAAATATACTGAATGAAAAAAAATAAATTGGAAAACAATTGTGTCTTGGAAGCAGAAACATGAGTATTTCAAGAGGCAGAAGTAGTCAATTATATCAATTGTTGCTGAAAAGTTGGTAAAATGATTTAAAAGTGTTGGATTTGTTGACCCCAAAATCAGTGAGGCACCCACCAGTGATCTCAATCATAGCTCCTTCAAGAGTGTGATAAGAGCTAGACACAGTGGCATACACCTGTAAACCCAGCAGCTTGGGAGGCTGAGGCAGGAGGACCACCTATTCAAGGTCAGCCTCAGCAAATTAATGAGACCCTAAAAATTTCGTGAGACCCTGTCTCAAAATAAATAATAATAATAATAAAAAGGTTAGAGATGTGACTCAGGGGTTAAGTGCTATTGGGTTCAATATCTGATACAAAAAAAAAAAAGTTATAGGGAAGGACCCCAAAGAGCAAAGGGCTCAACAGGGAGTGGAAGGAAAAGGAGAGAGTAAAATGAATACCTGGAAGAGGGGATACCATTCAAGAAGGTTCTGGTTTGTTTAACAGAAAAAAAAAAATGACAGGGCTTAAAAACTATTGAGAAGGACTCCACTCAGAAGGAAAAGTTGAAAACATATAGATGAAACTAGACTGAGGAAGGAAGATTGAAGTTCAAAGCCAGTCTCAGCAATTTAGCAAGGCCTAAGTAACTTATCGAGGAGACCCTGTCTCAAAAAGATAACAAGGGCTGGAGATGTGGCTCAGAGGTTAAGTGCCCCTGGATTCAATCCCCAGTACAGAGAGAGAGAGAGAGAGAGAGAGAGAGAGAGAGAGAGAGAAACTCATCAGAATGGGATCTAAAGAGTCCTTTGATCCTGGGGATTGTAATGGGAGAAGTCAAATTTTAGAATTGAGAGAGATCTCAGCAAATTAGTGAGACCATATTTCAAGATAAAAAATTAAAAAAGGATGGGAAAGGCCTGGGGATGTAGCTCAGTGGTAAAGTGCCCCTGGGCTCTATCCATAGTCCCAAAAATCAAACAAGAAAGGAGTCAGAGCACTAGGTGCAATAAAGTGTGTGTGTGTGTGTGTGTGTGAGAGAGAGAGAGAGAGAGAGAGAGAGAGAGAGAGAGAGAGAGA
>NW_025999900.1:8053155-8061172 GCF_001458135.2 Marmota marmota marmota
AGGTGTGAGAGAGAGAGAGAGAGAGAGAGAGAGAGAGAGAGAGAGAGAGAGAGAAGGAGAGGAGGGTTCTAGGTGAATAAAGTGAGAGGGAAAACTGGAAGGAGGATGGAATTTAGACTCTGGGCAAAAAACTGAAATCATAGGCCATTAAACCTAAGCTGGATCAGGAGGGAAAATAAGAGAGAAATGAAAGGAAACTGAAGAAGGTTAACAAATAAAGGTTCCAGTGAGGTAGTGGTCAATAAAAGTTGTTGCGGGAGTAGTTAACAGGTGCAGAGGAGGGAAAAGATCTTTCCTTCCGTCATCCTAGGCTGAGGCCCCCATAATCAGAGGCATATTAACAAGGCAAAAAGCACACATAATGAAGCGACCTGTAGAAACAGTTAAACCTGTGTGTTTTGTTCTATTCTCTTCCTCCTTCAGTACTAGGGATTGAACCCAGGGCACTTTACCACTAAGCTAAATCCCAGCCCTTTTTATTTTTTATTTTGAGATAAGATCTTCCTAAATTTTCCAGGCTAGCCTGAAACTTGTTATCCTCCTGCTTCGGCCTCCCAAATCGATAAGATTGCAGGTATGTATCACCATACCCAGCCTTATGCTAAATTTAATGAAAAGTGAAGAGTAGTGGAGAAATATAATTAGAAAAAAGGTAGTATAATCTCATAGCTATAAACTGGGGGTAAATTTAGCATGGCCTGCTTATTCAGATTCTATGTCCCCTTGCCTTCAAAGACAAGAATGTTCCTTTTCTCTGGATAAAGGGACGGCATCTCTCAAATGATGACTTATGACCTGCTTGAGGGGAAGGTCAGCACATCTTTTCTAGATCAAATGACAGGGGAGGAGGAAAGTGGGGAAAATGGGAGTGACTTTCCTACGTTTGCCATTTTCTCAAATTCCTTCAACTAAAATATCCAGAATCCTAAGGTGTTCTATTTTGGGGTAGGATGTCCTGAGGAGTTTGTAGTCAAAAGGCTTAAATTAGAGGTTTTGAAAGTAGCACAATTAGAGATGATAACCAGTCCAAGGGGTAAGGGAAGGAGTGGCTAAAGAGAAGGATGTTGAGCGGTTCAAGGAATCACTAGTGCATGGTTTCACCCTTTTGATTGTTGAAGTCACCCAGGATAATGGCAGGGCTTGTGACAGAGTGATGGAGAGGAGTCTTTGCTGGACAGACTGGGAAGTTACAGGGAGAGCAGTAGATAGAAGCAAATGGGTAGGTGAGTGGCATGGGCCTCATAGAAGTTGGCCTTTTTTTTGGTACTGAGGATTGAACCCAGGGGCGCTCAACCACTAAGCCACATCCCCAGCTCTCTTAATTTTATTTATTTGTTTGTTTTTGAGACAGGGTCTCACAAAGTTGCTCAGGGCCTCACTAAGTTTCTGAGACTGGCTTTGAACTTACAGTCCTCCTGCCTCAGCCTCCCAAGCCACTGGGCACAATCCTCCCCCAGAGGCGCATGCAGGCAACAGAAGCTGGGTTCCCCTGTGTGGAGTGGGCTGGCTAAGAAATACAGCCAAAAATCACATGACACAGAAAATAGTTTTAAAGGAGGGGAGGGGCAGGATAGCTCCCTTAAGAGTCAAGTTTCCCTAGAAAGAGAGAGCAAGAGCCCGCATTTGCTTTATTTATAAACTTCAAAGACTTTCTAGAGAATGTTTTTAGCCAATTAAGATAGGAGGTGGGCTGTCTAGTTCCCAATAGGTCACGCAACAGAGGTCATATACATTGTGCAATTCATTAAGTGGGAGGAGCCACAAAATAGCTTGCAATGCCAAATCAGAATATCCTTGGCTCCAAGGCCAAATAAAGACCCTCAAATAGCTCAGGGTTGGCTCCCCACACACAATACCTTTATTTTATTTTATTTTATTTATTTATTTTTATGGAATGCTGAGGATAGAACCCCGTGCTTCACAAGTGCTAGACAAGAGCTCTGCCCTTGAGCCACAATCCCAGCCCCTATTCTTTTTCTTTTTAAATACATGTAAAAGAATAAAATTTGGAAGAAGCAGATGGAGGCCAAAGAATAGCAAGACATCTCTGATAAAAGAAAAATTTTAAAGGTAAAATTGTATCTGTCATTTAGATATAAGATGAAACATGATAAAGATATTAGTGAACTCATTATTAATGTAGAACCAGTAAGATGTCCAAAAGTGAATCCATATTAGGGACAAGAAATACTGAGTGGTGCATGCCTGTAATCCCAGGGACTCTAGAGGCTCAGACGAGAGGAATCACAAGTTCTGCCTCTTAGCAGCTTTAGGACTATAGAAAAGTTGCTGCCACACCAACTCCAGTTTCCTTTTCCTTTAACATAGATTGTTGAGCAGATTAGCTAAAAAAAAAAAAAAAAAACGACAACTGGCTCAGAGTGCTCCAAGATCTCTGAGCAGCTGCAGGATCTGATTCCCTCTTCTTCCCTCCCCTTGGGGCTCCTGGAAGTCCACATTGGCTTCATGGAGTTTTTGTTGTTGTTGTTTGTTTGTTTGTTTGTTTTTTGGTACTGGGGATTGAACCCTGGAGCTATTTACCACATCCAGCTTGAAAGTACAGTTTAAAGATAGGGGTACTAAACCAGGGGTGTTGGCACACTCCAGTAATCCCAGAGACTGGGGAAACTGAAGCAGGAGGATCACAATTTTGAGACCAGCCTCAGTAACTTAGCAAAGCTGGGGAGGCTAAAGCAGGAGGATCACAAGTTTGAGGCCAGCCTTAGCAAGATCTTCAGTCTCAAAATACAAAAAATAAAAAGGGATGGGGATGTAGCTCAGTGGTAAATGTCCCTGAGTTCAATCCCCAGTGCCAAAAACAGAAAAAAGAAAGAATGAAAAAGAAATATTGAAATGAATTTGAAATTGTTTCTTTCCACCATGGGGAAACAAGTCAATTGAACTTCTAATGCATAGAATTTATTTGCATGTCTATAAACAAGAATAATTTCTCACTGCTCTCAGTTATCCGCAATTTACAGAGTTCTAAAACATCTCAAAAGCAATAAAAGGCTAGAATCAGAAACCATGGAAAGGTCTGCTCTAAAGAATTTATTAATTTCTATTGGAAATACCACTTATATTTTTCACTTATTCTGAATTTTCTTGTATTTCTCCTCCCTGAGGTATATTGAACCTGACAGCATAAACAGCCACCATTTGGATGTTGCTGTAACCAAAATACCTGAGCCAAAGGTGAAGCCCAACATTAATGGAGAAGGGTGTGGTATAGGAATGCTGCTGCCAGGAAGCAGAGAGGGGGGAGGGCCACAAGCAGAGAGGGGGGAGGACACACAAGCAAGGACCCTCCTCCTTCAGCCACGTCCACCTCCCAACAGTTACCACCCAGCCCATCCATTCAAACTAGGATGGACTGATTAGGTTACAGCTCTCACAATCCTGTCATTTTACCTCTGCACATTTCTGCAATATTACAGGAGCTTTCAAGGGACACCTCATATTCACACTATATAACATATGGGCAAAGGAAAAACAGTGTCTTAAAGAGAGACAAATTTTAATAAAGAAAAGAAATTGGAGCTGGGCGCGGTTGCACATGCCTGTAATACCAGCAGGTCGGGAGGCTGAGGAAGGAGGACTGCAAATTCAAGGCCAGCCTCAGAAATTTAGTGAGGCCCTAAGCAACTCAGCAAGACCCTGTCTCTAAATAAAATATAATAAAAGGCTGGAGATGTGGCTCAGTGGTTGAGTGCCCCTGAGTTCAATGCAATCCCTGGTACCAAAAAAAAAAAAAAAAAAGAAAGAAAGAAAGAAAGAAAGAAAAGAAAAATGCTTGTGAAGGGCAGAGACTTTTGCAGGTTTTGGATCACTCTGCCCTCCTCTCTTATTGTTGTTAGATAAAACATAGAACACCCAGTTACATTTGCATTTCAGATAATTTATTTTTATAAGTTTGTCTTTTTATTTATTATTTTTGTTTTGTTTTGCTAAACCTGAAATCCCCACCATAAGGGACATTTGTGAATATCTGGAGACATTTTTTATTTTCACATTATGTGTATGGGGAATCTACTAGCATCTACTGTTGAGGCCTGGTATACAGCTAAACATCTTACAATGCACAGGACAGTTAACTCTTCACAACAATGAATTATCCAGCCCAAAGTGTGAGTACTGCCCAGGTTGAGAAATCCTGAATTAGAACAATGGTCTAAAGGATTTTATTACAAACCATTTTTTAAACATTTTTAACATGCACCTGTGTTACTTACATGTTATAAACACAGTCCCAATACATTATGTACTGTGTGTGTGTGTGGTGGGGAATTGAACCCAGGGATACTTTACCACTGAGCTACATCCCTAGTCGCTTTTATTCTTTATTTTGAGACAGGGTCTAACAAGTTGCCCAGTATGCCTTTAAACTCGTAAACCTCAGCTTCCCAGGTTGCTAGGATTGGGGTGTGTGCCTCTGCGTCTGGTTCATGTGTATTTTTAAAATCACAAAAATGTTTAAAAATTAAAATTAAAAAATGAGATAATGCTGAAATAAACACAATATATTAAAAGCTCTTATTTTATTATGTGTACATGAAAATCACATGTTTTACTCTCACTTTTTCTTAAGAGCAATTCAATTGATTATACTTTATTTTTGAAATAATAGTTTAACATGCTATGATATTGTGATTTCAAAGGTTTGTTTCTATGATCTGTTGACTTCATTACTTCATAAATAAACCTGACAAAAATATAAAGGATCCAAATGAAAGAATAGTTGGCAGGCCTCTAGATACAAATAGGAGAAGAAGAACTCTGTTTGCCAACAACACGATCCTATATTTAGAAGACCCAAAAACTCCACCAGAAAAACTTGTAGAACTCATAAATGAATTCAGCAAAGTAGCAGGATACAAAATTAATACCCATAAATCAATTGTATTCATAATTCAACAATGATGAATCAGCTGAAAGAGAAATTAGGAAAACTAAGCCAGTCATGATAGCCAAAAAAGGAATAAAATAATACTTTGGAATTAATCCAATAAAAGAGGTGAAAGACTTCTACGATGAAAACTACAAAACACTGAAGAAAGAAACTGAAGAAGAGTTTAGAAGATGAAACAACTCCCATGTTCTTAGACAGAATTAACATTGTCAAAATGACCACACTGCCAAAAGCACTGTATCGATTTAATGCAATTCCTATTAAAATACCAATGACATTCTTCATAGAAATAGAAAAAGCATTCATGAATTTTTTTTTTGAAAAATAAGAGACCCAGAATAGGCAAAGCAATTCTTACCAAGAAAAGCAAAGCAGGAGGCATCACAATACCAGACCTTAAATTATACTACAGAACTATAGTAACAAAAACAGCATGGCATTGGCACCAAAGCAGACATGAAGACCAATGGAAAGAATAGAAGACACAGAGACAAAATACACATAAATAGGTGAATGGATAAAGAAAATGTGTCATATATACATAATGGAATATTACTCAGCCATAAAGAAGAATGACTTTATTACATTTGCCAGTAAATGGATGGATCTAGGGACTATCATGCTAAGTGAAATAAGCCAATCCAAAAAGCCAAAGATTTTCTCTGATATGTAGATGCTAACCCACAATAAGCGGGGTAGGGAAAGAATAGAAGTTCAGCGGATTAGAAAAAGAGAAGTGAAGGCTGAGAATATAGCTCAGTTGGTAGAGTGCTTGCCTTGTGTGCACAAGGCCCTGGGTTCAATCCCCAGCACCACACACACACACACACACACACACATTAAAAAAAAGGAATGAAGGGAAGGGAGGGGAGATAGGAATAGGAAAGATAGTGGAATGAATCTGACATAACTTTCTTATGTACATATATGAAGACACCACGTGAATCTCCACATGGTGTACATTCACAATGCTGGGATTTTATCAGAGTATTCCATGCTTGTGTAAATATGTCAGAATAGATTCTACTGTCATGAATAACTAAAAAGAACCAATTAAAAACAAAATAACAGTTGGCTGGGCTTACTCAATAATGAAATTAATTTTTTGGTCTCATTTATCAGTTTTATGAAGGCTTTCATTGAACTTAACCTCATTCGCATTTTGTTTTCCACATCAAACTACTGCGTTTGCTATCAGAATATATTATATTTGTCTATTTATTTTTATTGTGGCACTGGGGACTGAACCAGGACATCATGCATGCCAAGCAAATACTCCATCTCTGAGTGACATCCCTAGCCCTTTATTATTTTGAGATAGAGTTTCTCTAAATTGTTGAGGCTGGCCTCAAACTTGCAATCCTCCTTCTCAACCTTCCAAGTGGCTGAGATTACATATACATATTACATGTACCACCAAGCCCAGCAATTTTTGTATTTTTAACAAATATATTTAAAATCCACTGACCCTCTCCCCCACCCTCACCTCCTTTTCATGACTATCACTGTAACAAATACCTGAAATAATTAACTTATAAAAAGAAAGTTTATTTTGTCTCACAGTTTTCAGCCCATGGCCAAACATCCTGGTGGGAGCTTGTGGTGGATTTCATGACTGAGAAGCAAAAAAGAGACAAAGAGGAATTCAATGGTTTGAATATAAGGTAAAATCTCCATGTTAAGGGGCTGGGGATGTGGCTCAAGTGGTAGCGCGCTCGCCTGGCGTGCGTGCGGCCCGGGTTCGATCCTCAGCACCACATACAAACAAAGATGTTGTGTCCGCCTAAAACTAAAATAAATAAATAAGTAAATATTTAAAAAAAAAAATCTCCATGTTAATGCTGGAATGTTTGGAGGTGAAATGATTGGACTGTGGGAGCTGTAACCTGATTGGCCCATCCTTGTTTGAACGGACTGACTGGGTTGATAACTGTAGGCAGGTGGGCATACCTGGCAGAGGTGGGTCCCCATGGGCGCCCCTTAAGAATGGATCTTCCCCGCAATTCTCTCCCATGCTTCTCCTCCTGGCTGCCCCCCCCCCATCGTTCTGCCTCACCTGGAGCTATATCTGTAAAACTATGAGCCAACATAAACTTTCTCGCCTCTAAGTTGCCCTTGGCAGACATTTTGGGCACAGCAAAACAAACCTAACTAACCCAGAAAGGGGCGGGGGTCTAGCTAGCTGTTTCAAGAGCTTGCCCCCGGTGACCAGAAAACATCCTCTGAGGCCCCATTTCTTTTCTGTATTGCTACCCTGAAGAACAAGCCCATTTCATGGGTCTTCGGGGGAATATTTAAGATGGGAATTATAGCACTCTTTGGCTCAGGGGAGAGGTGGGGGAGATTCTTAAACACAGTTGACAATCATTTAACAACATTTCCAGGGTTTTATATGTGTAAATATTAGGTGGTGTGTGGGGGGGGCAGGGGGCGCACGCACGCATCTCACACATGCTGAGGATTGCATACTAAGCAGGTGCTCTACCACTGAGCCTCAGTCCCAAATATGAGCATTTTTATAAATGTCATTTATATTTTTCACCAAAAAAGTCACACCATAATGGAAACACTCTGAATATCATTTTTCAAAATATTCTTTTGGAATAATTTTCAAGAAGCAGTTGTTTTCTTGCTTGTCAAAATACCAATTCTACCTTGAAAGAACAGAATTTTAAAATATTGTTAGCATCTATAAGGTAGCATTCTGCTGTCAGCTATCTTATTATCATTGAAAAAGTCAGCAAAGTTCAAATGTTTGTCTTTTTGTAAAAGAAAAGTGCACGTTACTTATGAATTCTGACAACTATTGTAATACTCTGATAAAAAACTCCTAGTGAGCCTCTGAGTGCAGCCGAATATCTTCATCATCAATCACCATCTCATCACGGCCGGCTGTATCAGAAAGATTCTGTGCTGGACTGCACTGTCCATGTCTGTAATCCCAGTGACTCAGGAGGCTGAGGCAGGAGGATCACAAGTTCAAGGACAGCCTTAGCAATTTAGTGGGGATGTAGCTCAGTGTAAGCACTCCTGTGTTCAATCCCCAGTACCAGTACTTCCTCCCACAAAAAAAAAAAAAAAAAAAAAAAAAAAAAAAAAAAAAAAAAA
>NW_025999900.1:8062140-8069223 GCF_001458135.2 Marmota marmota marmota
CCTGGGCTGTGCTTTTGCCCATGGGCAGTACTTTGAGTTAAATTCCAATTAACATGAACCACTGGAAAATTCTTAAAACTATGACACATGGCTTGCCTCCCTCTCCCTTTCTTTCAGCTAGGCACAGTAAGGGCTCACTTGCCTGGTAAGCACCATCCAGCACAATAAAGGCTCTTCTGCTCTTGTCACTGTTTCTGGGCCTCCAGAAGTGCAGCCTTCCCAGCATACTTGCTTGAGTTTCATTGGAAGGTCTGCTGTTCTGTGGCACAATAACCCCTCAGTGTAGTCCCACTGTCTAGTGCTTATGTCTTGCCCTCTAGACCTGTCAAATCAGTCTCTTGAAATCTTAAGGCTTAGTGTTCTTTGCTCCTTGACTTTGTTTAATACTGCTTCTTTTCCTTCTTTGTCTCTTTATATTTACTGATCTACCTATACCTTTGGCTAGTCTCATCGTCATTTTACATTCCCCTCTCTGGAGACCTTCCAGCCTCAGGTGGCTGCTGGGTCTTGTCTGGGAGTTTGTGCCTCTGTGGGAAGTTGGCCTTTCCTTCTCTAACCTGGTAAGGGTGCTTTGGGTAACTACAAGGGCCAAGGTGAGTTACCTGTTTTAAAATAAAAAAATTACCATAAACTCATTTATTTAAGTTTCCACAGAAATCCTATTAGTATCCCCATTTTGATTTAAGTTCATCCATAAAGTGACTTAAGTGATTATACTCTGTTTACTTCAAGATTCTTGTGATCAGAAATGAATCGATGTGCTAGGCATAGTGGCACATGTTATAATGAGGCAGGAGGATCACAGGTTCAAAGTCAGCCTCAGCAACTTAGGTTGTAAGCCACCTAGTGAGACCCTGTCTCAAAATGAAAAATAAAAGGCTAGGCATGTTGCCCAATGGTTAGGCACACTTTGGTTCAACCTCTGGAACCAAAAAAAAAAAGATGAAACAGTGTAAAAATTCTAGAATATAAATCTTACAAAAAGCAAAAAAAAAAAAAAAGTGTGAGGTCACAGAAAATAACCAAGGTAAACAAGTAAAATATACAATATATTGGATAATGATAAATACTAAGGAGTTTAAATAGAGTGGTCATGGAATGTATTACTGAAAAAAGGTAATATTTGAATAAAGATTTAAAGAAGGTGAGGGAAAAGCCCTTTTGGATATCTAGGGGAAGAACAGTCTTCAACAGATGAAACAGCAAGTACAAATGTCCTGAGACAGAATATTTGTCACTAAGTTATAGTTGCAGTATTCATATATGGACAATGGTAATTACTTCTCAAATTTAGTTAAGGTCCTATTTGAGTATATTGAAATTTAAAGACAAATTGTAAATTCAACCATCACCAGCAATCCTCTCTTTAAAATCATAAGAGAATCTGGATGCAATGGTACATGCCTATAATCCCAGTGATTCAGGACACTGAGGCAGGAGAATTGGAAGTAAAGATCAGCCTCAGCAATTTAGCAAGACACTTACCAACTGAGGGAGATCCTGTCTCAAAATAAAAACAATAAAAAGAGCTAGGGATATAGCTCAGTGGTAAAGCACCTTTGGGTTCAACCCCTAGTTCTCCCTCCAAAAAGTCCAACTCAATAAATGACAAATAAAATAAGAATAATCACCGGAGAAATTCTTTTTTGCTCTCCATACACACAAAATGTCAGAAGAAGCACGCTTAACTATTGACGTGCTCATTTCTGTAAGAAGTTGGAAGATCAAACTTGCATTTATAAATTTTTTTCCCATTATCCACACATTATTTCCTTTATTTTTTTGTACCAATGATTGAACCAGGGGCAATTAACCACTGAACCACATCCCCAGACCTTTTTAAAAAATATTGTATTTTGACACAGGGTTTTGCTAAATTGCTTAGGGACTCACTAAGTTGCTGAGTACTGGTCTCAAACTTTTGATTCTCCTGCCTCAGCCTCCCTAAATCAATGGGATTACAGGCATGTGCTACCTTGCCTGGCCACTCATTATTTCTTTTGTTCTCCACTATAATCTCTTTTACTGGCCTAGATTATATGAACCAAACACCTATTCCTGAAGGATCTAAATCCCTTTTAGCATATTGCCCTTTTCTGATTGCTTTAATTCCTCATTCATCTCTCCTATTAAACATGAAAGTACTCTGAGGTTTCCCAGAGAATGTCTTTCATTCTAAAGAAACTCTTGGGTCCAGTTCTCCTTGTACAACAAAAACTCAATTTCCCCATAGTAGTTGGGATCCATCATCTCAACCAGTTAAACAATTTCTTCTTGGGTATGGGTTCAGTGATATCAGGAACCCAGAATAGCCAGGTAGCATCTTGACATCCTATTCAATGGAACTATTGTTGTATTTCATGCTAGAAGCATTTCTCTGTTGAGAACTAAAACCTTCAAACTAGCAGACCTCTGAGTTACAGCAGTGAAAAATAATAATCTGAGAAGTAGGTTGTTGGATGTAAGAATAAGAAATCCCACTTCCATTTCCAACCTTTGATTCTGGATCCATGTAGTCTGTGGGAGAAACAACAACATATATGGAAATATATATTGAATTTTGTAAGAAAGAATCTCAGTCTTTTAGAATGCTATCCTCCCACTGGCACTGGTGCTGAAACCAAGCTACCAGTAGGCTATTTTCATTCCATCATCCCAGTGGCTTCTGGGTAATGAGATATATGGAAAGATCAATGAAGATCCCCACACAAGCCCATTGTAACACTTTTTGATGGGAAGCAACACCATGGGAAATACCATTACAGAAAATAAGGCATTCCAGCTGGGCATGGAGGCCCACACCTATAATTCCTGAGATTCTGGGGGCTGACAGGAAGATTGCTAGTTTGTGGTCCTGCTGGGCAACTTAGTGAGATACTATCTCAAAATAAAAAATAATAAAAAAGAGAGTGGGGAGCAGGTGCAGTGGCACAGCAGCTAAGGAGGCTGAGGCAGGGGATCACAAACAAGTTCAAGGCTGGTCTTGGCCTTGGCAACTTTGGGAGATCCTGTCTCACAATAAAAAAAAAAAAAAAAATTAAAAGGGCTGGAGATGTAATTCAATGGCAGAATGCCCTTGGGCTCAATTCCCTGAACCAAAAAAAAAAAAAAAAAAAAGAAGAAGAAAGAAAAGAAAAAAAAATGTGGGGATTGGAAATGTAGCTCCATGGTAGAGTACCCCTGGTTTCAATCCCCAGTACTGCAAAACGAATAAAATGAAGAAAGAAAACTGATTCAGTCCATTGATGTTACTGCTGAAAGAAACACACCATAGGAGCAGGATGGCAAATCCACACCCATAATTTTGTGTATCCCAGTAAGGACCAAATTATTAACTTTGTGATGTAAGAGGCCCAGGGTAAACAATTTGCTAACGAATTGGCCAATTGATCCCCTCAGGAAATGACAGAGGATTTGTACCTGGAGGTACATACAACCATGTGTATCCACAGGTTCCATGGATTTCATACCTACAGACTCAACCAAATAAAGATCAAAAATATTTGGGAAAGCTGGGGGCAGTGGCACCTGCCTGTAATCCCAGTGACTCAGGAGGCTGAGGCAGGAGGATTACAAATTCAGAGCCAGCCTCAGCAATTTAGCAAGCCCTAAGCAATTTAGTGAGACCCTGTCACTGAAAAAGAAAAAAAAAAAAAAGGCTGGGGATGTGGCTCAGTGGTTAAGTGTCCCTGGGTTCAGTCCCCAGTACCAAAAAACAAAAACCAAAAAATCCCCACAGCCTCAGCAACTTATCGAGGCCCTAAGAAATTTGGTGAGAACTTGTCTCAAAATAAAAAAAAAAATAAAAAGAGCTGGGGATATGATTCAATGATAAAACACCACTGGGTTCAATCCCCAATACCTCCAAAAAATGTTGGGGAAAAAATGCTGTACTAACATATACAGAATTTTTTCTTGTCATTAGTCCCTAAGCAATATAGCATAAGAATTATTTACATAGCCTTTCCACTGTATTAGGTATTACAAGTAATCTAGACATGATTTAAAGTATATAGGACAATGTGCTGAGGTTATATACAAATACTACAACATTTTACATAGAAGACTTTGCAATTTGTGGAATTTTGGTATGGGAGGGTTCTGGAAGCAATATCCCATGGAGATGGAGGGACAACTGTGTACTCAGCCCTGTCAGCCTTATTGAGGGGAAGTCCACATTGTGGAAATCCACATTGTTGGGTCTATACTTAGTCTCCATCCCTGCAACAGGGCCACCTTATGCTTGAGTTTATTGAGCAAACACTGTTGTGTCTGGAGAGGGAGGCAGAGTGATATTTGTACTCTATGCCTGATTAATTGAGAGCCTCCTCTGCAGTGGATGCCCTTTTGAAGGCATTTTTATGGACTCAACTGTTATTTCATTCTGCCAATTTGAGAGATCCAGCCACATACCTTTTCCCAGATCTCCTTTCTACTGATCTTTTAATTTTTTTAAACTTTGTTTTATTTATTTATTTTTGTGTGGTGTTGAAGACCTAACCCAGTGCCTCATACGTACCAGGCAAGCACTTTACCACTGAGCCATACCCCTAGACCCTTTCTACTGATCTTTTTGAAGCTGTCTTTCTTTTCAGATTCCCTGAAGATACAATGAAACTGTTAGCACCAGCCCAGTGATTAGTTAGATCTGTTCTTCTAGCAACTTCTCAATGTAGAAAAAATGGACAATAATTTTAGAGATGGCCCACATTCTCCCTTGAATGTGTATTCCTTGCTTTTTCTTATTCTTGAGATAGACCATATTCTCCCTTGAATATGTATCTACTTCAAAACCTCTGTGTATGCCTTTGTGGGGTGCAGGGGGTAGCAGATCTTGAAGATCTGCCTACTGGGAGCTTTTTGCTTCACATCGTCTTTAAAGGATATCCCTGATAGAGGCTGTAAGGCTGTAGTAGGTTTTTCTGCTTATTGCAGAATCATCTGTACATCAGACATGATACACAGGAATTACCACACTGGTTGATTTTCTTGTTTATTTATTTTTAAGAGACAGAGTGTGCTATGTTGCCCAGGCTGGCCTTGAACTCCTGGACCCAAGCAGTCCTCCTGCCTCAATCTCCCAAGTGTTGGGATTACAGGCATGCACCATGATGCCCAACTTTACCTTACCTTTTAAGGGTGTTTTTACTGTATATAGAATTCTGGGTTGTCAGTTTCTTCTTTTAGCACTTTAAAAATATTAGCCCACTGTCTTCTGTCTTCCTTTGTTTCGGATGAAAATTTGGTAGATCTTTGGTTTATTGTTTCCAGGTATATGTGAAATCATTTTTCTCATACTGCTTTCAAGATATGCTCTTTGTCTGGTGTTCAGCAGTCTGAATATGTTGTGGTAGGCATGGTTTTCTTTTAATTTATCCAGCTGAGAGTCTTTGAAATCCCTGATTATGTAAAGACATGATTATCAAAAAAATTGCAAAATCTTTTTATCATTGTATTTTTACATATTTTTTCTGTTCCTTTCTCCTTTATCCTTCTGAATCTCCAATTTGATATACATTATATACATTATATGTCTCTTATCTCTGAGGCTTTATTTTTTTGATACTGGCTTTTTTTTTTTTTTGGTGGAGGTGCTGGGGATGTTGTTTTCTTTTGGGTAATTTTTATTTGTTTTTCATACTGGATCGATCCTTCCTTCCTTCCTTCCTTTTCTTTCTTTCTCTCTTCCTTCTTTTTTTTTTTCTTTTGGTACCAGGGATTGAATCCAGGGGCACTTAACCACTGAGCCATGTCCCCATCCCTTTTTATGTTTTATTTAAAGACGGAGTCTTAAGTTGCTGAGGGCCTCACTATGTTGCTGAGGCTGGCTTTGAACTTACAATCCTCCTGCTTCAGCCTCCCAAATCCCTGCAATTATAGGTGTGTGCCATCATGCCTGGCCATATTGGATCATTTCTATTAGTCTCTCTCCAAGTTTAATTGATTCTTTGTTTTGTCATCTTCATTTTGCTATTAATATCATCTAGTATATTTTTAAATACACATACATTTAATTCATGCAATCTCCATTTGCTTCTTTTCTGTCATTTCAATTTGCTGAGATTTCCTTTTTACTCATGAGCATTTTTCCTATACAACTTGAATATAGTTGTATTATCTGTCTTAAAAATCTTGCTAATTGCACATCTTGTATCATATCAGTTTCTCTTGATCATCTTTTCTCTTGACACATAGTTTTGTTTCTTCCCATGTCAAATAATTATGAATTGTTTCTTGGACAATGTGGCTGTTAAATTGTGGAGATAGATTCTGTTATATTCTTTTTTTCCTCCTGATGTTTTTTAGTTGGCAGTCGACCTTTATTTTATTTATTTATATGCAGTACTGAGAATCAAATCCAACCTCACACTTGCTAGGCAAGTGCTCCACCTGTGAGCCTCCATCCCAGCCCCAGATTCTATTATATTCTTTAAAGTGTTCATTTGGATGTTTATTTGTTTTAAGCATGCCATTAATTTGAGTAGATTCAAACTGCAATGTCTGTCTCTGGGCCACAGAACAAATATCAGTTTAGTTCTTGTGTCTTTGATTAGGCTGCTTGCAGTCTACCCTACACATATCTACCCTATATATGGTTCAGGTCTTCTCCAGAAAGCTGAACAGTATTTCAACACAAATAATATGTCTTCCCCTCTCTGAGTCTCTCATTTCTTGATTCCCTCTCACTGTCTGGCAGCTATGGGTTCACCCAAGTCTCTCCTCTATTTTTTTTTTAATAGCTCATTTTTTTTTTAACACAATGCCTTTATTTTTATGTGGTGCGGAGGATCGAACCCGCATCCCACCCGAACTAGGTGAGCGCTCTACCGCTGAGCCACAATCCCAGCCCCTATTTTTTTTTTTTTAAGACAGGAATGACTCTGGGTTTTCTATCAGTATTTTCGCACTCCTGTAGTGCTGACTGAAGTCCTCCCTCAAGCCAAAGATTATAAAAGATGGGAGAATTTACCACATGCTATTGCTTCCATCTAGGTATTAACTCCCTGTCAAAATCTATGTGCTTCTGTTCCTTTCTCCTGTGCCTTCAGAGAATTTTTTTTTTTTTTTTTTTTTTTTTTTTTT
>NW_025999900.1:8069604-8095660 GCF_001458135.2 Marmota marmota marmota
AAGAAATTTTTTTTTTTTTTTTTTTTGTATATTTTGTCCAGAGTTTACTTCTGGTCTATCAGGGGCTTCTGAGGACATAGCATAAGAAGAGCTCCAGGAACATTTTATTAAGCTCTCCATGTTACTAGGGACACCAGGATCAATTAGCATTGCCAAAGATTCTTACCTACTAACATTTTCTGACTTTAGTCCTGTGACTCCACACTCAAATTTCCTCTTTGATTAACAATTTAGTATGGTGTGTGCGTTTGTCACAATTACTGAACCAATATTGCTGCTTTATTATTATTACCTAAGTTCATGCTTTCTTCAGATTTCCTTACATTTTACCTAATGTCCTTCTTCTGCTCCAGGATATTAAGGATATACAGCACTGCACTCTATGTATATCTAAAAAGAAAAACAATAGCAATGAAAAAAGATAACATCACATTAGTCATCAGGTTTCCTGAGCTTCCTGTGGTTGTGGAAGTTGCTCAGGCTTTCCTTGTTCTTGGTGACTTTGACAGCTTTGAAGAACACTGACTGGTCTAGCATTTTGTAGAACATTCACTTGGGATTTGATTGATATTTAGCTCATGATTAGACTAGTGTTATTTGCTTTTCGTCAGAAAGCCAGAGGCAAAATGTCATTCTCATCAAATCACGTGAAGACTACATACTGTCAGCATGACCTCACTTTGACCACTGACTGAGGAAGCATTTGTCAAGAGTCTGCGTTATCAAGTTACTCTTTTCCCCCTTCTTTTCCATAAAATCCCCAGAAAGGAGTCCCCCCCATTGTCTCTTGATCCATATTATCTTTGCTCCTGAATCCTATTATCTCCATTGGAATAAGGGAGCCCATCTCAACTGTAACCTTTCATTATATCCATCTACAGCAAACAGTCACGGCAGAGTTTACAAGCATACCCATATCCATTCACTAATGTTTTTCTCATGCCTTAGAGAAGGGAGTGTCCTCTGAGATTTCTTAGGTGATATAAGGAGATGATGGCAATCCATAAATGATGAACTTACATGAAGATCTATCTCCTTAAGCTTTTGAATTCTTCAAAATTTTTGTCAAAGACAGGTGTAGTGACACAAACCTGCCAACTACTCAGGAAGCCGATGCAGGAGGATCACAAGTTCTAGGCTGGTTTGGGTAACTTAGTGAAAACCCGTCTCAAAATAAAAAGTAAAAAGATCTGAGGATGTAACTCAGTGGTAGAGCAACAAGGGGTGTAATCCCCAGTACAGCAAGAGAAAAAAGGAAAAAAAGAGGACTGGGGATGTAACTCAGTGGTAGAGAGAAGCCTAGCATGCATAAGGCCAGGGTTTAAAAAAAAGATCAAAAAGTTCTTGCATTCCAACTGCCCACTATTAGGACAGGGATGTAGCTCAGTGGTAGAGCCCATGCTGAGCATGTGCAAGGTTCCTACTTTCAACTCCAGCTACAAAATGAAAAAGGAATCTGCAGGAATGTAGGAAGGCTAAAACAGAGTAGCAGAGAAGCATCCGTCCTGGCTGGATTTTGAAAATCCAGGAATAATGTTGCAGCAAGCCTGTATTTAAAAGGATATGGTAAGGCTCCACTTCATCACTATATGTTTTGCACAGACTTATACTCTTTCCCTATTTTCTGCTATAGATATACAAATACATTTTCTTAAAGACTTAAAAAAAAATGAAAAAGGAAAAGAATGAAAGTAAGCAACCCACTATTGAAACAAAGTTTCAGTCAAACAATGTTAGAACCATTTCCAGCTGCATAAACACATTAAGTTCAGAATTTGGAGTTCTTTCTGGGGACACACACCTATAATACCAGCTACTCAAGAATTTGAGGCAGAAGGATTGCAAATTTTTTTTAAACAGAATATGAGTTTTTAAAATATTTCTTTTAGTTGTACACAGTACCTTTGTTTATTTTATTTTATTTATTTTATGTGGTGCTGAGGATCGAACCCAGAGCCTCACATGCACTGGGCAAGTGCTGTACCGCTGAGCCACAACCCCAGGCCCAGAAGGATTGCAAATTTGAGGCTAGCCACACCATTTAGTGAGAACAAGACAAAAAAAAAAAAAAAAGGAAAAAGTTAAATTCAGAATTTGTAAGCACATGTATATCAACAATTCAACCAAATTCAGTGTTAATTTTTGTCTTCTATGTCCTTCTCAAATGGGGATGGCTTTGTCTTCCAGGGTACCTTTGTACAAGTCTGGAGACATTTCTGGTTGACAGAACTTGAATGGGAAGATGCTGCTGGATCTAGTGGAGACAGTTCAAACGTGATGATAAATATCCTAGAACATACAGGATAGCCTTCCCAATGGTTTTCCTGCCCTGTGTGTTGAGAAATTCTGATCTACAGGTAACAGTGGCTTGTTGGAGGGAAACATTAGGAAAATGGACATCCTTCACATAATGCCACTACAGTGGCTTACGCAAAGGAAGGAGAGTTGCTTCCTCTGCCATTGGAAGTTTAGAGAGATTTGGGCATTATGGAATCTTAACTTTTTTCAAGTCACTAATATTCTAAGTTTCAGTGTCATACTGTTCCCAGCAGTGTCCTGTCTTAGATTTGGTAAGGCTGTCAAATCAACTTACGTTGCCATTCTGAAACCTGAACAATTAAATTTTATGTTTGATTTTAGTCTGCAGGGATAGGAAATAAAGGATTTTTTAAAGGGTTACATGGAAGTTTTTGTTTGTTGGTTTGTTGGTTTGTGGCAGGGTCTCACTGGGTTACTAGGCTGGGCTCCAGCTTTCGATCCTTCTGGCTCCAGAGTACTGGGATTACAGGCATGTGCCACCACAATCAGCAACCGTGGAAGTTTTTGTTCACTGACTGCGACTTGAACTGCATGCTTCAAGACCTGAACTTTTAATTTCTTCCAGTTCTTCAGTGCTTTCAAAGGAAGCCAACCTTTGTTTGGCTTCCAACCTACATTTGTTGTAGACAGCATTACTATCAAACAGTTGACCTATTCAAATATGGCTCCAAAGCACTTGCATAAGTACTTCAGTGCAATCGACTAAAGGTGATGCCTCCACCCCAACTACATTCTCCTTCTTACTAATGGATTGCTCAGCATTGCATTTGTGGCTTTTCTTAGTTTTTGTTTTATTTTTGTGGTGCTGGGGATTGAACCCAAGGACTCACATGTGCTAGGTAAACGCTTACCACAGTGCTGCATCTTAAGCCCTGCATTTAAGTTTAAGAAAATGCCTAAATCATGCCAGGCATGGTGATATGTGCCTGTAATCCAAGTGACTTGGGAGGCTGAAACAGGAGGATCACAAGTTTGAGTACAGCTTCAGCAACTTAGTGAGACCCTGTCTCAAAATAAGAAATAAAAAAAGAATGGGATGTAGCTTATTTGGTAGAGCACCCCTGAGTATGAACAAATCAATTTAAAATGCAGTATCTGAATGTCTGTTTCCCAGAACCACTCCTGGAACCATTTTCTGTATTAATCAGGATTTAATGGGGAGTGGGGAATAACACAGGCAGAAACTATAATAGTTGTATATATATTTTTTAAGTTCATCTTTTATTGTGGTAAAAGTACACATAAGATGAAATGTACCATTTTAACCATTTTTTAATGTACAGTTCAGTGGTATTAAATGCATTCACAATGTTGTGTAATCATCACCACGATCTATCTTCATAACTTTTTGCATATTGCAAAACTGAAACTCTATACCTATTAGCACTAACTCCTCACTCCTCTCTTCCCCAAGTGCCTAGAAACCACCATTCTACTTTCAGTCTCTATGATTCTGATTGTTTTAACTGCCTCCTATAAGTAGAGTGATACTATATTTGTCTTTTTGTAACTGGCTGATTCACTTAGTATAATGCCTTCAAATTTCATCCATTATAACATATGTCAGATTTTTTTTTCTTTTTTAAGGCTGAATAATATGTCATTTTGCTTATCCATTCATATATTAATAGACACTTGGATTACTTTAATGTTTTAGCTATTATGAAGAATGATGCTATATATATGGATGTACAAAACCCAGCTTTCAATTCTGTTGGTTATATACCCAGAAATGGAATTGCTGGATCATATGATAATTCTTTTTTTTTTTTTTTTTTTTTTTAACTTTTTGAAGAAGTACCTTACCATTGCAGATATCTTAACTGAGAAAACTAATATAAAGTGTTGCTGGAGGGCTAGGATTGTGGCTCAGTGGTAGAGTGCTTGCCTAGCATGTGTGAGGCACTGGGTTTGATTCTCAGCACCACATATAAATAAGTAAAAATAAAGGTCCATTTACAACTATATAAAATAAATAAATAAATAAAGGTGCATTGACTAGATAGATAGATAGATAGATAGATAGATAGATAGTGTTGCTGGAGATATTACATGTATTGGAGAACTAAAAATGGAAACTAAACAAAGAGGTGGTAACTGTAAGAAGTAGATGGGGGCTGGGCATGGTGGTACATGCCTGTAATGCCTTCAACTCAGGAAGTTTAAGCAGGAGGATCACAAGTTCAAGGCTAGCTGAGACAATTTAGCAAGATCCTGTCCCAAAATAAAATTTAAAACAGGATTGGGGACATAACTTAGAGGTAGAACACTCCTGGGTTAAATCTCTACTAGCATTATTAAAAAAAAAAAAAATAGGTGAGGAAGGGAAGAGAAAAAAATAACATTGAGATTATTGGGACCAAACACTTTAAAAAAAGGAGCCCTATGGGCTGGGTTTGTAGTTCAGTGGTAGTGCATCTACAACTTAAAAAAAAAAAAAAAAAATGAGTCAGGGCGGGGGCCTGGCTGGTGCCAGTGTCTCTGAGGGAATGTAATGAGGTTTGTTCTGAGAGTGTGGAGAGAAATCCAGAGCTGTTGGCTTGAAGAGCTGTTGCCTGGGCGACACTAAAAGAAACAGGAAGCAAACAGGAAGGAGCAAGTCCCTTCTCCTTTCTTTCTGCCTCTGATCTCCCACGACTAGCAGAACCTAACAGAGAGCCAGGTTGGCAAAGGGAAATCTTGGATTGCAGAGTTCCAGTTTCAGCTCCACAGAACAGCCTGTAGAAGGGTGGGTGTGAGGCTGAGGAACATTTCTTCATAATCAGCACGGTTAGATGATCACTGATCATCGTTCAGATTATGTACAAAAGAATGAAGGAAAGGGGCTAGGGTTGTGGCTCAGTGGCAGAATGCTTGCCTAGCACATGTGAGAAACTGGGTTCCATCCTCAGTACCACATAAAAATAAATAAAACAAAGGTATTGTGCCATCTACAACTAAATATATATATATAAAGGATGAAGGAGAGACAGCAAAGTAAGATATTTCATGAGCTTCTAGCTTTAGTAACTAAAGGAATAGTGGAGAGAGAGCTACAATATATATGGAGGGGGGTGTTGGGAGGAACTAGTTATAGCATGTTAGATCTGCTGAGATTGATAAATTTAGTTAGAGAAGCCCAGAGTCTAATATAGTACAATTGCACTACAATTGTGGTCTCTTGACTGGCCAGTCTGAAAAATTTTTTTTAATTTGTTTTAGTTGTTGATGGACATTATTTTATTCATTTATTTATATGTGGTGCTGAGAATCAAACCCAGTGCCTCATACATGTGAGGCAAGTGATCTACCACTGAGCCATAACCCCAGCCCCTAGTCTGTAATTTTTTTAAAATTTTTGATTTAAAAAAGGGTATGCATGAACTCTTGTGCATGTTTTAGATTTCTGCCACTGTGACTAAATAAAAAGATGATCAACTTATTAGGAAGAAGGATTTATTTTTTCTTACAGTGGTTTCAGAGGTTTCAATCCATGGTCACTTGGCCCTGTTGCCTTTGGGCCTATAATGAGGCAGTACATCACAGTTGGAGTACAGGCCAGAAGAAGCCTGTTCACCACAGTTTAGCCAGGAAGTAGAGAGAGAGAGGGAGGAAGGGAAGGCATAGGGCCCCAATATCCCCTTTGAGGGCATGTCACAAATGACTTAACTTCCCTCTACTAGGCCTCACCTAAAGGTTCCACCATCTTCTGATAGCACTGAGCTGTGGACCAAGTCTTCAACAAGTGGGCCTTTGAGAGACATTCCTGATCCAGATATATACATATACTTATATAATTCATATATTTATTTTAAAACATAAATAGATATAATTTTATATTCATAAAATTTTTCATTTTAATCCTTTTTTAATTGTGGGGAAAATACCCATAATATAAAACTTCCAATTTTCACCACTTCAAATCTGCAGTTCAGTGACATTAAGTACATTCATGCTTTTGTACCACAATCACCACCATCTCTATGACTTTTTTTCATCATCCTAACTGAAACTCTATATACCTATTAAATACTAATTCCCCATTCTTTCCATTCTCAGCCCCTGGTAACCACTATTCTACTTTCAGGATCTCTGAATTTCACTATCCTAGACACCTCCTATAAGTAGAAACACAATATTTATTTTTTTTGTGTCTGGCTTATTTCAATTAGTGTAATGTTTTCCAGCTTCATTCATATTATAGCATGTGTCAAAATTACATTCCTTTTTTAAAAAAAATTATCACGGGCTATCTTTTTTAAAAAAAAAACATTTTTAGTTGTAGATGGACACATACCTTTATTTTATTTATTTATTTTTATGTGGTGCTGAGGATCAAACACAGTGCCTCACACATGCTCTGCCACTGAGTTACAACCCCAGCCCCTTTACATTTCGAGACTTATTGTTATATATGGACTATGTTTTGTGCAATTTGTTTTTATCAGTCCTCAACAGGATAAAAGCTTGTGCCAGTATCTAAAGCAATTATGTCACTAAGCAACCACGTTTAGTGCCCTCAATATTTTGGGGGAAGATTTGCTCTTTCTAGAACTTTAAGCAGCACTGTAGAGGAGGTATTTAGAGATACAGCTTTGAGCTAGAGACTTGGGAGTTATAAAAGAAAACAAATTTCAAACCTGGACCAAAATGAATTTTTTTTGCATGATGTGACAGTTTTCTTCTAGGTTAGAATTTCTGATAAAATTCATACACAAATTTCTAGTAAACTAAGGGGATTGAGACTTCTAAGAAATCAATCGTTCATTAACTTATCTTTACCAAATATTCTTTTCTTTTTTGTATCTAATCTAACTATGATTTTCTAACCAATCTCTTTTCCCTAAACATATCTCAATCAAAAGTGAATATTTGAACTGAACTTATGAAAGGAATAAAAATCATGAATCTCATGCAGATACGAAGTGAATATGGGTCAAAGATTTTTTACTTAATGCCCTAATTAATGAGGAAATGCTATTACAACCAGTGCAAAGGAAAATCCAATGACCAGACTAATATATAAATCTATTAGAAATTCTGAAATCAATTTTCTTTTCTGTTTTAATTTTATTTTTTTTAATCAAGTTTCTTGGTAGATGCAAAGCTGGCTCATTCCACATTTGGAGAGAGAAGTCAATAGAAACTCCCCAAACAGAATTTATTTGCATTAACCTAATACTTGTGTTACTATCAATTTCCTACAAGTTAGCTTCTATTTCTTCAAAGTTGTTAGACAGCTCAAAGACAATAAAAGACATAAACTTCATTGAATCTGATAAACCGAAGGGTAGACTCAAAAGAGTGCACAATTTTTCACTTCCATATATATGTGTGTGTGTGTGTGTGTATTTATATTTATATAAGTGTGTGTGTGTGTGTGTATGTTCTTATTTTTTTGGGGGGGGGCAGTCCTGGGGATTGAATCAAGGGGCACACTGAGCTACATCCCAGCCCTTTCTATTTTTTTTTTTTTAATTTTGAAACAGTGTCATGCTAAGTTGCTGAGGCTGACCTTGAACTTGTGATCCTCCTGTCTCAGCTTCCCCATTTGCTGGTTTACAGGTATACACTACTATACCTGTCAGCAGTTCCCAATAATCTTTTGGTCTGTTTAAAAGTTGTTCACACTTTCAATTACATCCTTCTATATACCTCATCCCTTGCTGCAAGGTGGCAATGAATTTTTTTATGTTTTTATTTTATTAAAGGACAATAAAAGCCAAATTACAGCCAACTGTTAAAGCGCGCTCTCTCTCTCTCCCTCCCTCTCTCTTTTTTCCTTTTAATACTGAAGTACAACAAAAATCAGTTCTGGGGTTTTTGTCTGAACAAATGATTATAGTCTTTCCCAAAGCAGGCTCCACAGCCACATAAGCCACTGAATGGAGACAGTCTTTCCTATTTGTTGCTTACAATTCCTAAGCAGTCAATATTTAGTATTTTATTTCTGGGTAAGAGAAAAAACATTTTGGTCCATTAATGCACCTACTAGCTCCTGGAGAACATTAACAAACTCTACTATTATGGAGACATGAGTGTCATTAATATCTTAAATGATGAACTTCTTCCCCAGGGCATTGGACTCATCCAAGTACAGTAGAAACTGCTTCACAGCAGGATCACATTCTATAAGCACTCCTTTCAAGACGTTGACCATTTTTTTTCCAGTCAGAAGGTGCTGATGACCTCAGTAATCCACACGTTCCCCAGCAGACCTCCGCCCACAGATCCAGCAGAGCCTCGGTGTTGCCCACAAATTGCAGCAATGATTTTTTGATTCAGGCTCAGGTTCATAACAAAATAAAATATTTTTAAAGATTTTTTTTTTCTTTAACAATTGGCTTCTGACATTAGTTGATGATTTAGGGGAGTCAGGCAGGAGTTTTAAAAGTAAATGATTTTCACTGAATTCTGATTTTCAGTAGGACTCTCTCCTTAACTTGACAAGGTATCCTCTACCCTCTTTAGGAAATCAGTCCTGATTCTTCAGAGGGCAGCAGGTGTTATTTATTTATTTTGGTACCAGGGATTGAACTCAGGGGTGCTTAACCACTGAGCCACATAAAAGGCCTCTCTTACTTTTTATTTTTGAGACAGTGAGGCACTAAGTTGCTTAGGGCCTCACTAAGTTTCTGAGGCTGGTCTTAAACTTTTAATTCTCCCGCCTCAGCCTCCTGAGTTGCTGGGATTACAGGGGTGCACCACCTTACCTAACTTGCGCTTGCTCTTGTCCACTTTGATAATAAATTTGCTAAATTAGTTCCCATTATCCTCTTGCCCTCTAGCTTCCAAAATGTTAGTGATTTGATTTCCTTTTTTGTTCTCTGAGTCTGATTATATCAACAGAAAATACCCCAACCATCTATGACAATAGAACTCTGGCCTACAATCTCTGTAACAATTGGCCAACAGGGTCATGATTTGGTCGATGAGTCAGCTTCCCAATATTGTGTTCCCTACCCCTACTTGCAGGTCAGGACCAACCAGAGAAAACTAAATCAATCATATAAGAAACCTGTTTTCTGGTGAGCTCAACTCCAGCTTCCCCTTGATTACGATCACCAATCAGAGAAACCTTTTGCCTGCCTTCCAATCTCTGCCCAATATGAGAATGATAGTTGATCCCTATGACAAGCCTGAATAGTCTGTCTTCATTTGGGTGGTCCTCATCTTTTTGACTTTGAAGTTTTATGTTTTGGAGGGATTTGTTTTAGAGGGATTTCAGGAGGAAGAGTTTTATGTGGTTCAGTCCATCATCTTCAACTGCAAGTCTTTTTCTGTGCCCTTTCCTTTGCGACCTAGATGTCAGTTGGCCACTGTTCACTCTCTAGCTCCAACAGGCTCCAAAATAACCTTCATTATGTCTTCTCACAAATCTGGATGCAGAATTCAATATCTGTTCAAATTCCTCCAAGGTATTTACAGGAATATAAACATTAGGGAATGATAGACACTTTTCTGAGCTTTACCTATGGTAGATAGAAGATGAAGTTATACAACATTCACATACACCAACTCAAAGAACACAAACTCAATTCCCCAAATGCCTTAAACATGTCTTTCTTTCCCCAAATCTCTCCTCTGTAGATATCTTCTTCTTTCTACGAAGTCTGGAGCTTTGCTGACTCGCTCTGATTGATCCCCTGAGCCTTTAAATTCCTTATCCCTTTGCCTACAAAGCTTTGGCTCAGACTTTCAGTCTGCTTTCAATATACCACTCCCTGCAGAATGAAAGGGATGCAGATTCACCAGCCTTTCAACCCCCATTCTTCAGTGACTTGCCCCATTGCATGCATGTGTGTGCACGCGCTCATGCCCATGTGAGTGTGTCTCTTCCTCATTCTAAGGGACATCGTGAACATCTTCGAAATTACTATGGGCATCTCTCCCAAGACGTAATCTCATTCCAGCTCTATAGGAGGAAAACAGTTCTCCACATGTCTAACCCCCCCAAAAAAGACCTTTTCTCACTGGCTAACAGTCTTTTTGTGTTTCCAACTAGCATTTAAGCTTCTTTTTTTTTAATTTTATTTTTATTTTTGGTGCATTATAATTATACATAATAGTGGGCTTCTAAGCTTCTTGAGTACACAGATGAGAGCTACCCTATGAGTTACAAATTTCCTCTCTTCATAGTAACTAACAATATTATGAAAGTTTATAGAAGGAAAATGGGAAGAAGGGATGGATAGAGTCTCTGTGGAAGGAAAGAGGATTTTCAGAAAGTGTCTATTAGGTGGTGGCTTCTCCAAGTTTGGTCTTGTATCTTCAACACAGTAAACAAATCCAATAAAGGGCTTCCATATTTATTGTGTATCTTCAGTTCTGGTTATTGTATTAAATTGCCTGATTTGGCATGCATTCATTATTAATATCTTTGCTTTCCATATCAATTAGGAATTAGATTCCACCACTGGTAACAAAACTTGTCTACAATGGCCTTAAAAAAAGAATTAGAGTTTACTTTCCCATGAAAAAGAAGTCCAGAGGTAGGTAGTTCAGAGTTACTACACAGAGTATCAGGGATCCAGGCTGCTTCCACTTCTCAATTCCACCTTCTTAAGTACCTAGCTTCCACCCTAACGTTGCCACCTGGTGACAAAGGTATTGGAGCTCTGCCATCAGGTCCTCTGTCTTTTTCTTTTTTGGTGATGCTGGAGAGTGAACCCAGGTCCTCACGTATGCTAGGCACAGGCTCTACCATTGAGCTACACTACCAGTCCAAGCCATCAGGTCCTGATTTAAGCTGGGAAGAAGTGGAAGGGCAATGACAAAGGGCAAATGAAGCTCAGGAAGTTGCCTGTTCCCCTTTAGGAAAAAATACAAAAAAATCCCATGCAAAAGCTTCTGCTTACCAGAACTTAATTACATTGCCATACCTAGTCCCAACGGAGACAGAAAAAAGTATTTTTTTTTAAAGTGTCCCCTTCACTTTCATCACTAAGCAGAAAGAGAGAATAGATATTAGGTGGGCAATGGCACTTCCTATTCAATTCCTTTTGAATTTTCTGTACACAATGTCCCATGAGTCCTAGCCCAGTGTTTGGCATTGAGTTGTCTTTAGAATCAGTGAGTAAATGGTTAAAGAATTTTATAGATAAATCAAACAGTTCACAGAATGACTTTTTAAAAATTAATTGAATTTATTTCTGGAGCAGTTTTAGGTTTATAGAAAATATGGACAGAAAGTACAGAAAATTCCCACTGCCTCCCCCTCCACACACAGTTTCTCCTATTACTGACATCTTGCATTAGTATTATACATTTGTTACAGCATTATACCAATATTCTTTTTTGTGTGTGTGTGGGAGGGATATTGGGGATTGAACCCAGGGTCTTGTGTATACTAAGCATGCAATCTTCCACTGAGCTATACCCCCAGCATCTTGATACGTTAGTAAGTCTGTAGTTTACTTTAAATTCACTATGTTGCACAGTTGTGTGGATTTTGACAAATGCAGAATGTCATGCATCTGCTATCATATCATTATTTCTTTCTTTTCTATTTTTTTTTTTTTTGTTGTTGTTACTGAAGATTGAACCTCAGAGTACTTTACCTCTGAGCCACATCCCCAGCCCTTTTTATTTTCTACTTTGAGACAGGGTATCACTAAGTTGCTGAGGCTCTTTCTTGCTAAGTTGCTGATGCTGGCCCCACACTTGTGATCCTTCGGCCTCAGTTTCCCAAGTCACTGGGACCACTGCATCAGGCCAGAATAGTTTCACTGTTCTAAAAATGCCCTGTGCTCCACCTATTTATCTCTTCCTTCCTTCTCCATAGACCTTGGCAACCACTGGTCCTTTTACTATCTTTATGTAGCTTTGCCTTTTCTAGAATGTCAGGTTGTTGAAACCATACAGTATGTAATCTTTTCCAACTGGCTTCTTTCACTTAGCAATGTGCATTTTTTTTTTTTTTTTTTTTTTGGTGACTTGATGGCTTATTTCTTTTTTACTGCCAAATCACATTCCCTTGTTAGGATGTACCATTGTTTGGCTATCCATTTGCCTAGTGAAAGGCATCTTGGTTGTTCCAACTTATGAATAAAGCTGCTACATAAACATCTGCATGCACTTTTTTCATATTTTTATCGGTACATAATATTTGTACTTAATGCTGTGAACATTTTTTGTGGAACTATGTTTCAACTCACTTCCGCAAATACCTTGTGGTGTGATTGTTGGATGGTATGCTGAGAGTTTATTTACTTTTGTAAGAAACTGAAAAACTGTCTTCAGAAGTTGCTGTACCATTTTGTGTTTCTACCAATGAATGAGAGTTCCAATTGCTCCACATCCTCAGCAGCATTTGATGTTATCAGTATTTTGGTACTTTTTTTTTTTTCATTTAGCAGTACTGGGGATTGAACCCAAGGCCTGATGCATGCTAGGCAAGCACTGTACTACTGAGCTGTATTCCAAGCCCAGTGTTTTGGATTTTAACCATACTAATAGGTGTACACAGGTATCTATTTCAGTTGTAGTTGGACACAATACCTTTATTTTATTTATTTTTATGTGGTTCTGAGGATCAAACCCAGGGCTTTGCATGTGCTAGGCAAACACTCTACTGCTGAGCCACAATCCTAGCCCCATAAGTATCTAATTTTTAAACTATTTGAAATGATACACATTAACATCTTTAAGGATACCACGTTTCTGAAATCACAAGACGGTCCAAATTCTAGAGTGCTATTTCCTAAATTATTAGAATTAAATAGTCATAGTTTAAGATGTAAAACCACATCTGTGAATTTACATAAACCAGTTTTCACTTTAATTTTGCCTCAAAAAATTAGAATGTGTAAGAACTGTGTGTTAAGGTAACAAAGAAAATAATATTCTACTCGCCCTTGGGAAGCTCTAGGGAAAATATTTTTGCAAAACAAAACTTTAAGGGGCCTAAATGAAATTTATCATTAAGTAAAAAAAAATTAATTGTAGATAGACACAATAACTTTATTTATTTATTTAATGCTGAGGATTGAACCCAGTGTCTCACACGTGCTAGGCAAGTGCTCTACCACTGAGCCACAATCCCAACTCCTTAATTTTTATTTTAGTTTGTAATTCCCTAATGACATGTGCTCAATAAGGAATCTTCTATGTGTTTATTTGTATATAGTCTGTATATGTTCTTTGTTGAGCGGTCTGTTCAAAGTTTTTGCCCATGCTTTAATTGTTTATTTTGTGTACTGGGAATTGAATCTGGGGTGTTCTACCACTGAACCACATTCCCAGCCCAGTTTTGTATTTTATTTAGAGACAGGGCCTCCCTGAGTTGCTTAGTGCCTTACCTTTGCTGAGGCTGACTTTGAATTTGCAATCCTCCTGCCTCAGTCTCCTGAGCCCCTGGGATTACAGGCTTGTGCCACTGCGCACAGCCAATATAACCTTTGCTATATTTTATTTTGAGACAGGGTTTCACTACACAAGTTCACTGTGTATTTTGGATACCAATCCTTTATCAAATATGTGTTTTGTAAATATTGTCTTCCATTTCCATTTTTGTAAATATTGTCTTTTCATTCTCTTGTCTTACTAATTTGTTGGCATAGTTGTCCATCATATTTTTAAATTTCTTAAATCACTGATGTATTTTATGTCTTCCTTTATATTGTTGTTTATTTGATGCTACTTCTCTTTACTTCTCTTTTATCCAGACGAGTCTCACAGAATTTTGTTTTCTTTTTAGTCTTTTTAAAGATCTAACTTTAGTTTTATTGTCCATTTCTAGTGCATATTTTTCTATTTCATTAATTTATTTTTCAGGCTGTTGTCTTCTATTTGGACTTATTGTTTTGATTTTTTCTAATGTATTAAGCAGGTCACTTATCTAATTAATGTTTAATTATATAATTAATCTAATTGTTAATATTTCTAATTTTCTAGTGTAAAGACATATAATGTTAATTTGCTTGTATCCTATACATTTTGATAGATGACATTTTTTATGTGGTTCTTGGGATCAAATCCAGGACCTCACACCTACTAAGCAAGTGCTTTACTACTGAGCTACACATTGAATCTTTTTTTTTTTTAAATGTGATGTATTTTTTTTTTAAGAGAGAGTGAGAGAATTTTTTTTTTTAATATTAATTTCTTAGTTTTCGGCGGACACAACATCTTTGTTTGTATGTGGTGCTGAGGATCGAACCCGGGCAGCACGCATGCCAGGCGAGCACGCTGCCGCTTGAGCCACATCCCCAGCCCCACATTGAATCTTAAATAATATATTTATTACCATAAAATCTAGTATCTTAAGTTCCATTGAGATTTCTTCTTTGACCTTTTGGTTATGTAGAGGTTTTTAAAATTTCTAAATATGTGGAGTTTTTAAAAATGATCATTATATTGTTGATTTCTAACTTAATTATAATATGGTCAGAGAATGCAGTTTGTATGGATAGCATTTTTTTTTTCTTTTTGCAATCTGTAGATAGTTCCTCAATGGATTAAATCAAAATTGATTTTCTAAAGTCTTCCTTGTGTATTGGAAAAGTATTTTTTTGTGTGTGTGTTTGTGTGATAGTTTTATACACATCCTTCAAAAATGTTAACTAATTGTATTGGAAACATTTCCACAATGACTGGTGATTCTCGAGATATTTTTTTTCTATTTAAGAGTGAGGCAAGTTGGGTGTGATGCATGCCTGTAATCTCAGAGGCTCGGGAGGCTGAGGCAGGAGGATCTCTAGTGCAAAGCCAGTCTCAGCAATTGAGAGAGGCCCTAAGCAATTCAGCGAGACGTTATCTCCAAATGTAATATAAAAAGGGTATGGGGATGTGACTCAGTGGTTAAGTGCCCCTGAGTTCAATCTTGGGTTAAAAAAAAAAGAGTGAGGCTCTTAAAAGGCTTATTAAAAATGTTGTTTTCACACCTGGAGCTTGTTGACTGGGCCTTCAACATAAAAGTGATAGGTTATAAACCCAGTCAGCTCATTATCGGATCCACCCAAATGTCAATATTCTGACATTCTAATCTAATCTATTTCTGTTTTTTCTTTTTGCAGTACTGGGGATTGAACCCAGGGGTGTTCTACCACTGAGCTACATCCCTGGTCCTTTTTATTTTGTACTTTGAGATAAGATTTCTCTAAGTTGCTGAGGCTGGCCTTGAACTTGTGATCCTTCTGTCTTGGCTTCCCCAAAAGCTGAGATTATGGGCAGGTGACACCGTGCCCCTTTATTCTCATTTAAAAACCATTTGATTAAAGTATATATACATTGAAAAAAGTTCCCATAAATGTGCAACCTGAATACACATGTCAGTCAGCATTCAGATTAAGAAACAGCACATTAACAGTACTTCAGGAGCATCCTCATGTGCCCTTACATAGTTTTCACTTTAGGATATTACAAAGTGTGGGTACTGAGGATTTTTTTTTTTTTTGTACATGACCTCTTGAACTTATGGGTATAAAATTAGCAGTAAAATTCTTGGGACAAAAGCTATTCATATGTTCAGCTTTAGTTGACCTTTATTGCCAAACAGTTTAAGTTATTGTATCAATTTGTATTCTCTTCAAGAGAATAAGTTCTTTGATTGCTCCACAATCTTACCAATACTTGGGATTTTTTTTTCTTTTTAGCCCCGGAGGTAAAGAGTGATATTACATTATGGTTTTCATTTGTATTTCCTATTTATAGAGTGCTTTTATATTTTTAGGTGTTTCAAGAAGAAACAGACAAAATGGAGTGAGTTAATCTTCTATATTTGCTAGAAATTTATTCCTTATGGCTATTTATCTAATGGGACTTGGAACCTTTTTCTCTGTATTGGAAGAAATATAATATAGACAATGAGGGTAACACAGTTCACAATTATATGTGAGGCAGCTAATATATACTATACTGAGGATTGATTCCTAGCTCCAATGCTTACTTGCTGAGATACCTTGAGAAAGTTACTGAACTTTCCTCCATTTTATGTAAAATGGCACTAATAATAGTGCCACCTCATGGAGATGAGGATTCAATGACATAAAATAAATAAAATGCTTTGTGAAATTCCTAGCATACTGAGCAAGTACAAGTCAACAAATGGCAGCTATTATTATATTTTGTATTGGTTATTTATACACATCTCATTTTTCCTTCTGCTTTACACAGTTCATGACAAAAGAACAGCTTATAGCACATATTAGTTGGCTCACATATAATAACTGCTACCAAAGACTGAATGAACGGGGCTGGACTTGTGGCTCAGTGATAGAGTGCTCGCCTAGCACTTGTGAGGCACTGGGTTCCATCCTCAGCACCACATAAAAATGAAATAAAGATATTGTGTCCACCACCTACAACTAAAAAATAAATATTAAAAAAATACCGAATGAATGATTTAATATATAAATAGGTATTATGGTTATTGTTATAAAAGATGGTATAAATTATTAATGGCCGTCAGATAATATGCACTGTTAATGAGGAATACATTATTTAAATACAGTGTCTCTTGGGCTGTGGCTCAGTGGCAGAGCGCCTGCCTCGCACATGTGAGGCACTGGGTTCGATCCTCAGCACCACTTAAAAATAAATAAACAAAATAAAGATATTGCATTCATCTATAACTAAAAAATATTTTAAAAATAAATACACTGTCCTATTCACTTTCGTCATTTAAAAAGTCAAAAAAATTAATGTACACTTTCATCATTTAAAAAGTCAAAAAAATTAATGTAGTAGAAAAACACTACCCAGGATAATAAAGAATGAAAATTAGATGTTTTACATTGCATCCTGTGAGAGTTCTCGACTTCTCTCTCCAAAACCAAAATGAAAAGAACTAAAATACCTTCCCAGAAACAAAAACACCATTTTCCTGAAAAGACATTCCTCCTTTCCAACTTTTAACAGTCCTTTTTTGTTCAACAGTGTAGAAGCTGAAGACAACAGCTTCCCCGCAGCTTCCGTACAAGATGGCGTCGCCCAGTCCCCCACTCCGACTGGGGTTACGTCTTCCCGGTCCGCAGTTGGACCGGAAGTGGTTACGGTCCTAGTGGATCCGGGTGGGTGAGCGCAGGCGGTCGCGAAGGTTCCAGCTTTTCAGGGAGAGATGAGGTGCCGCAGGTGTTCAGGCCCAGTCTGAGGCCGCAGGTGAGTGAAGCTGAGGGACTAGCGAAGCCTTCACTGTTCCTGTGTATCAGGCGGAGGGGTTTTTTAGCGTCGACAGGAAGGGTGGTGTGGTGATGTTAGGGACATCATTGTGTGCGTGGGTGAGTGATTTGCGGGGAGCACGCTGTCCCCAAGCGAGTTGGTCCTGCCCCTCTCTCCGCCTTCGGGCGCGGCCTCCAGGTCTCCCCAACCCCAGGGCGGGGGCGGATCAGCATCCAGGTTCCCCTGGAGACTTCAGGTCCCGGCCCTGGGCCCTCTCACGCCCTCCCCGTCGGCTCCTTCTATCCCTTCTTCCCTTTTGGGGAGGATCTTCCAAGCCCTTGGGGCTCCCTGATCCAATCAGCTGAAAAGAGGCTGTGCGGCCGCCTCGCCGACTCCTCGGCCGTGTTCCTCGCCTCCGCAGCTACAGCCCCTCCTGGAGTCGTGGGGACCAACCCCGCACCCATCACCTGCGAGACAGAGCCGAACGAGAACCTTCATAGATATTTATTATAAAACTGACACTCGCACGTTTAAGTACAAACAAACCCAAGCCCTTAAACAGGCTTCTTAATAAACCCACTTTGTGCCAGGAGTTGTTTGTTTATTCTTTTTTTTTTTTTTTTTCCTGTATGGTCCTTTTTGTGGTGCTGGGGATTGAACCCAGGGCCTCACAAATGGTAGGCAAGCGCCCTGCCGCTGAGCTACGTCCCCAGCTCCGAAAGGTTGTGTTCATTATCTGGATTAGAAAGTGGGGAAAAAAGCGGTTTAATAGCGGGGAGGAATGATTAAATTTGGTCTCGTCTAAATTGTTATAAAAAAGATATAAAAATGTATCTTTTAAGGCATTCATTGTACTATAAGCATTCAATCTTGTGCAAAAAAATCATGGAAAATTGTTGTCTATAGGTTTTTCTGTCTTTCTGTCCGTACTGGGGATTGAACCCAGGGCACTTCACCACTGAGCTACATCCCCAACCTTTTTTAATTTTTTTTTTTAAGACAGGGTCTCGACCAGTTGTTCATGCTGACTTTGAACTTGCGATCTTCAGGTCTCAGCCTCCCCAGTAGCTGTTTTTTGTTTTTGTTTTTCCCCTGTAGCTGTAGATGGACAGAATGCCTTTATTTTTATGTGGTGCTGCTAGGCAAGGGCTCTGCTACAGCCCCAGCCCCGGAAAAAAATTTAAACAAGACAGGTCCTCTCTATATATTTTTTCTGTTTCTTTTCTTAGTTGTCGATGGACACAGTGCCTTTATTTTATTTATTTATTTTAATGTGGTGCTGAGGATCGAACCCAGTGCCTCACAAGTGCTAGGCAAGCACTCTGCCACTGAGCTACAACCCCAACCCTATTTTTTCTATTTCTTATCTTTTTTTCTTTACTAGCCCTTTACCCAAAAGTAAGAACTGTTATCACTTTGGGTTGTATTTTTTTAATTTCTTTTTCTTTATGTTTATTGACTAGTGTGTGTACAGGTAAGATATATATTTGTAAGATTTCGTGTTAAATCTTTTACAAATGTGTATTTTTTTCACAAATATAGCATATTGTCTGTATTCTGCAACTTGATGTTTTGTGCTTAAAAATGGATCTTGAGGGCTGGGGTTATGGCTCAGTGGTAGAGAGCTTGCCTAGTTATGTGTGAGGCACTGGGTTTAATTCTCAGCACCGCATATAAATAATAATTTTTTTTTAAAAAAGGTCCTTTGATAACTAAAAAAATTTTTTTTTAAAAAAATGGGTCTTAAAATATTTCTTGTTGGGCTGGGGATGTGGCTCAAGCGGTAGCGCGCTCGCCTGGCATGCGTGCGGCCTGGGTTCGATCCTCAGCACCACATACAAAGAAAGATGTTGTGTCCGCTGAAAACTAAAAAAAAAATAAATATTAAAAAAAAAATTCTCTCTCTCTCCCTCTCTCTTAAAAAAGTATTTCTTGTCACTATAGAGATCAATCTATTCATTATTATTTTTTTAATTTTCTTTAGTTGTTGATAAACCTTTATTTTTACTTATTTATTTATATGCGGTTCTGAGAATTGAACCTAGTACCTCACACATTCCAGGCAAGTGTGCTACTGCTGAGCCCCAGCTCCAGCCCCTCAACCTATTCATTCTTTTTGCTAAGTTCCATAGTACTTTAATATTGCAGATTGTGTAAAATTCCGTAGGTTGTTTCCAGTTTTTCACTGTTGGACCCGTGTTGTGCAAAGAACATCAGTTCACATGTCTCTGTGTGCCCAGGTGAGCATTTCTCAAGGATAGTTTTACTTAGATGGAATTGCTGGATAGGAGGGTGTGGATGTTTAATAATGCCAAACTACCTACCATAGTGTATAGTAATACCAATTTCACACAGGCTCTTTTAAATATTTGATGTCTTTTTTTTTTTTTTGCCATCTGATGGATGCAAAATGATCTCTTATTGCTATTGTAGTTTGTATTCCCCTAATTCCTGTTGAGATTCAGAATCTTTTCACAGTCAGCCATTTGTAATTCCTCTCTTGAGAGTTTTTTTCTGGTGGATTGACTTTTTCTTGTTGTACTGGATTTTAATCTTTTGTCATTTATGCGTGTTTTAAATATTTATTCCCAACTTAATACTTTTAAAAGTTGTTCCTTGTCGCTTAACTTTAAGGCATCCTGTTGAAACAAAGCTTTGCATTTAATGTTTACATGAACCAGTCTTTTCTGTGTGTGTTTGTGCTTTGTGGCTATCATTTCTTTCTTTTTTTTATTTTATTTAAGGATGTATATTTTTATATTTTATTTTATTTTATATTATTTTATTTTATTTTAGGTGTAGATGTAGCCATATCCCCAGCCCTTTTTTTGTATTTTATTTAGATGTAGATGCACAACACAATGCCTTTATTTATTTATTTTTAATGTGGTGCTGAGGATCGAACCCAGGTCCTGCCTGTGCTAGGCGAGCGCTCTACCACTGAACCACAATCCCAGCCCCCCCCCCCATCAACTTTCAATGCTCTCCTTCCCTATTCACGTCCTCAGCTGCCTTTGTCCCACCTACTAATGGGACATTGCACGTGTACCGTGGTTGTCCTTATATGCTGCAGTTTCACTCTTAGCCTAATAGTCAGATTCTTATAAACTGAGGTTTCTATGTGCCACTAAACAAGAAATAGGGCACCAGGCACACTGGCACATACTTGTAATCCTAGTTACTCAGGAGGTTAGATCAGAAGGGTCACAAGTTCAAGGCCAGTATCGGCAATTTAGCAAGACCCTGACTCAACATAAAAAAATAAAAAGGATTGGGGATGTCGCTCAGTGGTAAGGCACCTCGGGATTCAATCCCTAGTACCCCTCAAAATAAAGAAGAAAAGAAAACAAAGAAAGAAAATAGGGCAAGTAGGGAGTACAGAATAAGCAAATCATTAGAACAATGAAAGGAGGCTTTAGGAGGAAAAGAAGAGTTAAGGCTGCTTGTTTTCACCCTAAACAGATCTGTCTCACCTTCTAGAAGGTTATCACCATCTAGCTCTAGTTAAGGAGACAGCAGATATCTTACTGAGAAAGTATTTGGGGGGTGTCTCAATTCTTCAGGCACAGGAAGCCCCCAGGATCCATCAGATTCCAAGGATTCCCCCATCCCATGAACTTGTCCTCCTTCTTAAAATTCAGAGGAGGGCTGAGCTTGAAATTCAAGTTCAGTTTCTCTCTTTGCTTGCTGCCAGTTCCTACAAACCCAAGTGTTAGGAGAAGGAAGAACTGAGAGGGAAAGACAAAGATGGGGAACAGCTGCTTCAAATCTGACCTTCAGGTATGGCCACGGGAAAAACTATTTTAAGTCGGGGAATAAAGTTAAACGCACATAAATTTGAACATGTCCTATTTATTTCTGCATATCATTTTTAGCTGGCTCTTTCAAGTACAGATCATTAACTTTTACTTCCTAAGATAGACAAAAACAAGTAAAACAGAACATCTACAAAGGATTTCTGTGTGTATCTTGTGCAAGAGCATCCATGAAAGTAAAAATATATTGTACACTCCAACTCAGGCAAATAGTCAGGAGGACAGCAAGATCACATAAGATGAATGTTCTGGTTAACAGAGTTTTGAAATATTTTCCAAAGAATTTTCCAATGAATGAGAAGACAGCAAAATACACCCAGTATCAAATGAAGCACAACTTTCTTTGCTGATGATCCAGAAGGCCGCTGAGGATTTGAGAGATGTTGGGCAGGTGATATAGGCATAGAAGACTGTTCTGCCTCTGGGCCATGCCCTGAAAGGAGCTGTTTTGAATTAACACCTGATCTTAGTTTGCTTATCAATGGCTTCTTTCTCAGGAAAATGAAACAAAAGAAAGAAAAAAAGTTGCTCTCCTGAAAAATACATTTACTAAATGGTCACAGACAGTTGGAAAGGGCTGCTTTCTGGCCACCCTGCAATGCTGTCATTTTGTTCTCTGCCCTCAGCATTTGTCAGTGGGCCCACTGAACTGCCTGTTCATCTCATATAAGAAGGGGTGGTTTGGGGCTGAGGTTGTGGCTCAGCGGCAGAGCGCTTGCCTCGCATGTGCGAGACCCTGGGTTCGGTCCTCAGCATCACATACAAAAATAAATAAGTGAAATAAAGGTGTTGTGTCCAACTACAACTAAAAAATAAATATTAAAAAAGAAGGGGGTGATACCTGCCTGTCATTGAGTCATGGGCAACACATAATATAAGAGCAGAGAATATGTCTATTTCATTTGTAATACTAAAAATAACAACAGCAGTTGCCAATACTAACTGAGCATTTACTATGTTACAGGTACTATTTTTTATTGCAGGACTGGGGATCAAATCAGAGCCTCATACATGCTAGGCAAGTGGTCTACCACTGAGCTTCAACCCCAGCCCCATGGGTACTATTTTAAGCACTTATGTAATCACCTCATTTAATCTTAACAGCTTCATTGAGATACATCATATAACTCACTTATTTAAGTGTATAATTAAATTGTTCTCAGTATAGTCATCACCACTTACACTTAGTTCTAGAACTTTTACATCACCCTGAATGAATACCCCAATCCATTAATCAGTTACTCCCCAAATTCCCCATCCTCCCCCAGTGCTAGGCAACCAATAATCTACTTTCTATCTCTATGGATTTTTCTATTCTGAATATTTCATATCATCATCTCATTGAATTTTCACCACAACCCTAATAATATTATTGTCTTATTGCACAGATAAGGAAACTGAGGGTCAGATTTAACCAATATCACATAGCTAGGAAGAGGTGAGGCCAAAATTCAAATTCCAGCTCTGTGCCTAGCCTCAGAGGGTACACTCCTCACCAATCTATTATAGCATCCTCCTGAAGATGTATTCCCATTACTTGGGAAGGACTGCCATGATAATCATTCAACAAACACTTGTTAAACATTCAGTGAAATGGTTCCAAATAAAGTGAGTAGAAGATAGTGTGACATAGCTGAAGAAAGGACTCTAGGATTAAAAAGACCAAAGTTTGGGGCTGGGGATGTGGCTCAAGCGGTAGCGCACTCGCCTGGCATGCGTGCGGCCCAGGTTCGATCCTCAGCACCGCATACAAACAAAGATGTTGTGTCTGCTGAAGAACTAAAAAATAAATATTAAAAAATTCTTTCTCAGGCTGGGGATATAGCTCAGTTGGTAGAGTGCTTGCCTAGCATGCATAAGACCCTGGGTTCAATCCCCAGCACCACACACAAAAAAAAATAAAATAAAATAAAAAGACCAAAGTTTGAGTTCTAGTTCTGCCATTTAGTAGCTGTGGTAATTTACTTGTAAATTTAGTGNCATTTCTTACCCCATTGGTTCTCAGAACGGGAGAGGGTTTGTTGCCTTATGGACCCATTAGTGATGTCTGGAGACATTTTTTGGTTGTTCAGCTGAAGGGTTGCTGTTATTATCACCTGATGAGTGGAAGTCAGGGATGCTGCTCTACATCCCACAATGCACAGGACAGTGCTCCCCCAATGCAGAAATTTTTCAACTTAAAATGTCAGTTTTGCTGAGGTTAAAATATCCTACTCTATTGTAAGATAGAGCAGCGTTTTCTCCTATAACTATTTTTTCTCCAATAAATTGTTTTTATACAATTTATTGGAGAAAAAATAGTTATAGGATATTTTTGAGGTTTTCTTTAATTTCTCTAGAATTGGTGTGTGTGTGTGTGTATGCATGTGTATAATTATTATTTTCTAAATAGTGTCACTTTGTATATCATCCACTCTTAAGCTGTTAATCTGAAATGCCATATTTATTGTATATTGTTATCTCACACAAACAAGATCTATTTTTTGACTCTGTTCTGTGGACTAATTTTCTGTATTGCTGGACCCCCAAACCATCACATCCTATAGTGAACCGTATGTTATATTTTCGATCTAGTAAATACTCCCAAGTGATTATTTTCCTGGAAATCACATAATTTGTCAGCTTCCATGCTCTCTCTGGGGTTTAAACCCAGAGGCACTTTACCACTAAATACATCTCCAGTCCTTTTTTTAAAAAGTTTTTTGAGGGCTGGGGATGTGGCTCAAGCGGTAACGCACTTGCCTGGATCTTCAGCACCACATAAAAATAAAATAAAGATGTTGTGTCCACTGGAAACTAAAATAAATAAATAAAAAAATTTTTTTTGAGACAAGAGTCTTGCTAAGTTGCTGAAGGTTTCATTAAGTACTGGGACTGACCTTGAGCTTGTGATTCTCCTGCCTCAACTGAGTTACTGGCATACTCCAATATTTTAAAAAACAGGTTTTCAGCTATTGGTTTTCTTTACAGATTAATTTTAGAATCAACTTGTCAAAATATTTTTCTGTGGTTTTATTCAGAGGCAATTCATATGTCATATAATTCATTATCAAACTGTATAATTCATTGAATTTTAGTATATTCACAGAGTTGTGACACCATCAGTACAATCTAAATGTAGAACATTTTTATTACCCCCAAAGAAGCCCATACCCATTTGCAGTCACTCCCCATTCCCAGCTCCCCCGATGCCCTAGCTCTAGCCAACCTCTCATTGTTCTGTCTGTATAGATCTAGATATTTGTATAAAGGGAATAAGACAAGGTGTGTAAAAAAAAAAGATGATGTGGTCTTTTGTGACTAGCTTCTTCCATTTAATGTTTTCAAGGTCCAGTCTGTCTTATTGCTGAATAAAATTCCATCCGATGGTGTATTTGTCTCCTAGGGCTGTAGTAACAAAGCAACACAAACTGGGTGACTGACAGTGTAAATGTATTCTTTCCCGTTTCGGGAAGCTAGAAAGTTATTATGAAGGTGTCCGTGGGACCGCGCCACTCCCAGGCTCTGGGGGAGCATCCTTCCTTGCCTCTTCCTAGCTCCTGTGGTTGTTGGCAGTCCTTGGTCTTCCTTGGTTTGTGGTTGCGTAACTCCAGTCTCTGCCTCTGTCATCACAAGTCTTCTTTCCTGCATGTCTGTCTTCACATTTGACCCCGGGGTCTCTTCTCTTCCTATAGGACAGCAGTCATGTTGGATTAAGAATCCACCCTACTCTAGTATGACCTCATCCTAATTTAATTACATCTAGAAAGACCCTGATTCCAAATAAGGTCACATTCACAGGAGTCTTTTTGGATGACACAGTCAAGCCATAACATGTAGATGCGCTGCATTTTATGTATCCTTTCATCAGCTAATGAACATTTGTGTTTCCACTTTTGGGCTATTGTAAATAATATTGCTATGAACTTTATAGTATGGCATGTTTTAATTTCCCTTGGATATATATCTGGGAGTGAAATTGCTGGGTCATATGGTAACTTTTCCCCTCATAATTTTTATTGGTGCATTATAATTATACATAATAATGGGATTTGTTGTTACATATTCATATGTGCATACAGTATAACAATATCATTTGGTTAATATCCCCAGTATTTCCCCTTTTCTTTTCCTCACTCTACAGGTTTTCCTTCTTATTTTCATGAGATTCCCTACTTCCTTTTTTCCCCATCTTTCCACTCTATCTTCCACATATGAGAGAAAACACAAGACCCCAGACTTTCTGAGTTTGGCTTATTTTTCTTATTTGATGCTCTCAAGTTCTGTCTGTTTCCTGCAAATGACATAATTTCATTCTTTTTTGTCGGGGGAGGAGCACTCAACCACTGAGCCATATCCCCAGCCTTTTTTTTTTTGTATTTTATTTAGAGACAGGGTCTCACTGAGTTGCTTAGCACCTTGCTAAGTTTCTGAAGCTGGCTTTGAACTCTCAGTTCTCTTGCCTCAGCCCCCCAGGCTCCTGGGATTACAGGTGTGGGCCACTGTAACCAGCTCATTTCTCTTTATGGCCGAATAAAACTCCATTGGGTAGTTGGGTATGGTGGTCAGTCAAGAGGCTGAGGCAAGAGGATTGCAAGTTCGAGGCCAAACTTGGCAACTTAGCAAGACCCTTGGCAACTTAGCAAGATCCTGTCTCAAAATCAAGAGGACTGGGGATGTAGCTTAGTAGTAAAACATCCCTGGGTTCAATCCTCAATACCAAAACAAACAAACAAAGCTCCCTTGAATATATATATCCCATGGACACGTAGACTGGTTCCAAAATTTGACTATTGTCAAACATGGGTATGCATATATTTCTATAGTATACAGTCTTTAATTTTTTTTGCGGGGGGGGGGGCGGG
>NW_025999900.1:8097445-8124395 GCF_001458135.2 Marmota marmota marmota
CTCCTCCTCCTCCTCCTCCTCCTCCTCCTCCTCCTCCTTTGAGGCTATTGTTAATGGAATTGTTTTCATGATTTCTTTTTTAGTGAATTCATTGTTGGTGTGTAGGAAAACTATTGGTTTTTGTGTGTTGATTTTGTATCCTGTCATATGGTAAGTTTTTCTTAACTGAGGGACTGGTGATCTTTTTCCAGATTAGCTGTACCATTTGACGTTTTCACTGACAATGTTTGAGAGTTCGGATTTTTGTATTTTTCTAATAGCTAATGACATGGGACTTTGTTCCATGTATTTATTGGCCATTTCTCTGTCTCCTTTCAAATGTTTATTTGTATCTTTAATCTGATTTTAAATTTGGCTATTTGCCTTTTTATTATTGAGTTGTAAGAGTTCTTTTTTGAATATTCTAGATATATGCCTTTATCAGATAAATGATTTGCAATTTTTTCTTCCATTGCTTGGGTTGTCTTTATGGTCAATTCAGTTTTTAAAAGGATCGAACCCAAGGCCTCACATGAGGAAGGTGCTCTACCACTGAGCTACAACCCCAGCCCTCAATTTTTAAAAAAAAGGTTTCAAAAATTAAGTTTGCACCTAGCTTATATATTATTTTGAGTATATCTATATAACAATATGGTTTGGATGTTTCATGTTTTCCAAAGATCTACGTGTTAAAAGCTTAGTTCTAGGGTGGTGCTTTTGGAAAATGGTTGACCCTTTTGGAAACAGGGCCTAATGGGAGTCCTTAGGCCATTGGGCCAATGTCTTTAGGCCATTGTAGTATATGCCTGAGTATATGTACATGTAAAGTGCCTGTACATGTTGAGTTCAATCCAGCATTGTATATATGTGTATGTGGTTATTGCTTTATATTTATGTTTGCTGTTATGAATGAAATTTTTTCTTTCACGTTTTTATACTGGGTTCAGTAAACTTTTGCTTTCATATCCATCAAAATTTCTAAATTATTTTTGAAGTTTTAAAAGTTGGTTGATGACTTATTATTTTTCCAGATAATTCTAATGCTGATGTAACCATTTTGTTTAGGAGCTGTTGTTCTTATTCATTCTGATTTCTTCTGCCCTGATTCATATGGTCTTCTTCTCTTGGCTCTAGGATTGTCTTTTCACTGATCTCCATGCTCTGGTTTTGCCTCTCTTCAATCTAGCACCCACACTGCCACCATGTGTTCTTTGACATATTAGCTTGATCCAGCCACTGTCTTCGTAAGTCTTTTATTTTTATTGGGTTTCCATTACCTAAAAAGCTTCATCCTGTAGGGTTATGTAAGATCCCTTATACTGGCCATGGTGGTGCATGCCTGAAATCCCAGTGTCTTGGGGAGACTGAGACTGAGGATCACAACTTCAAGGCCGGCCTTGGCAACTAAGTGAGACCCTGTCTTAAAATAAAAAATAAGGGCTGGGAGTGTAGCTCACTGGTAAGGAACTCCTGAGATTCAATTCCCAATGCTTGGGAGAAAAAAAATCAACATAGAAATTATCAATAAGATATTTTTACATTTTTTGTAGTATTTAAAATTTAATGAGTATTTTATGCTTAGTCTACAAATTAAATTTTCTACACCTTTACCTATAACCGTGATGCTTCTGGCTTTGATTTTTCTTTCTTTCTTTCTTTTTTTTTTAATTTTTATTATTGGTTGTTCAAAACATTACAAAGCTCTTAACATATCATATTTCATACAATGGCTTTGATTTTTCTTGCACAATATTGTTCCCTGCCTGGAGGGACATCTCTTATTTGTGCACCTGGAGGACTCTTGCCCATTTAAAAAAATATATTTTTAGTTGTAGATGGACACAATATCTTTATTTTGTTTTTATATGGTGCTGAGGATTGAACCTAGTGCCTCACAAGTCTGAGGCAAGTGCTCCCCCACTGAGCTACAATCCCAGCCCCTCTTGCTCACTTTTAACACTAATCAGGTATCATCTCTCTAGTAAGTGTCCCTTAAAAACAACTGCCCTTCTTTGTTGTTCTTGCCTGTGCTTTCTACGCTTCAGTTGTTAGTGTTATCTCACCAACTGCAATTTGTTCAGTACATGTATTTCTCTTTTGTGAAATCCTAAATATTTTGAAGACAGACTGTGCCTTTTAACCCTCTTTATCCTCTCTAATACCAAGTCTGCCTTATTAAGGTGTTGTATACATGTTTACTGAATGAGTCCTTTGGCTAGAAAAGACAAAACAAAAACTAACAAAACCTCTCTATATAGAAATAAACAGCATTAAAACATGTTAGAAGATGGTATTTTCTTTGAAGACAAAGTTTCACATTTGTGTATAAGATCATCTTTTGAGAGGGAAGGCATAGTGAAACTGCAAACTGGTGTCAGCAGATGAAATGTTTGGCTGAAACAACATTTGTAAAGAAGAAACAAAGTATTGAATTTAAGTGCAAAGTAGAAACTAGAAATACATAAAATGTGGATTGATTCTGTATCACTCAATTTTAGTTTACCATAAACTTCATATGGGACCTAACAGTATGTTGCTGTTACTAAAAAATGTGTTATTTCATATCTTATTAATAAAATATAGGGCCCACATAATGGGAAGTAGTAGTATCATTGTTATCTGCCTCATTTAGACCATTTCTCAAGTGTTGAGTACAGACTCGGGTGCCACATTGGAGGAGGTATGTTGACAAACCCGGAGGCCCTTGCCTTCAAGTTTATAAGTTAGGAAGAACTTAAAGCAGCCTTAAGAACTGTCTTCACTATTTGATAGGCTCTTAGGAGGGAGCAAACTCTTGTCATTTCAGAGACCAGCTGAGTATCAAAGAGTAATTTCTATGTAGGTGGCTTTTACAGATGCAATGACTTTTTTTTTTAACTTTTCTTTTTTTATACCTTTATTTTATTTACTTATATGTGGTGCTGAGGATTGCAGTGACTTTTTAACGAAAACTGCCTCTTCAGATGGTGAACTCTGATTGAAAGTATTCAGCAGAGATAGGTCATGGTCTGTCAAGATAACTATCGAAAGGAATTTTTAATTGGATGGAAACTGTACTTGACTCCTAAGTTTTAGTCAAAGATTCTTTCTTTTCCTTTAATAGGAGTTCTGTGTAATATTAGTAGCTAACATTTATTGAACTCTAATGAACTAGCCAATATGCTTAGTAAATTATAGTGATAATCTTAAGCCTCACAATAATCTTACATAGTAGGTGCTATCTTTCCTATTTCACAAATGAGGAAACTGAGGTATAGAAAAATTCAGTGAATTGCACAAGTTCATATAGTTAGCAAATGGCAGAGGTTGGATTTGAACCCAGGCTATTTGACTCTGGGACCCATGTTGTTATCATCTTTCTGAATAATTTTGACATAGTCACTTAATTAAAATGTGATTTATCCCAGAAATAGAATTACATATTAAGTGGGTATATTTACATTGCCTATCTTTAAAAAACACTTAACAAAAAACTTTGTTTTTCTAAGTATGAATATATACCACTATAAAATTCTAGATACATATAGAATTTGAAAAAAAAATTGTTCATAATCCTACTACTCTTATGTAACTATTGTTAAATAGTTTGATGTTTGCTTATATATAAAATATAAATAATATAAAATTATATAAAATAATTAATTTATAAAACAAAAAAAATTTAAAATAAGGACTGTAGATTGCTTCAGTCATAGGAGCTGGGGAGCACTGAAAGGTGTGGAACTCCCAGCAAGGTTCCAGTTTTCTCACTCCTGGCCCAGTATGGAATCATAATGCCTATTCAGAGCAATAAGGCTCAGTAATGGAAATTAACTCTTTTTTCTCTTGAATAAACAATCTTACATACACTGCTGGTGGGGCTGCAAATTGGTGCAGCCAATATTGGAAAGCAATATGGAGATTTCTTGGAAAATTGGGAATGGAACCACCATTTGACCCAGCTATCTCTCTCCTTGGCAGTCTATACCCAAAGGACTTAAAATTAGCATACTACAGGGACCCAACCACATCAATGTTTATAGCGGCAAAATTCACAATAACTGAACTATGGAGCCAACCTAGATGCCCTTCAATATATGAATGGATAAAAAAAAATGTGGCATATATATACAATGGAATATTACTCAGCAATAAAAGAGAATAAAACCGTGGCATTTGCAGGTAAATGGATAGAGTTAGAGAAGATAATGTTAAATGAAGTTAGCCAATCCCAAAAACCCAAATGCTGAATGTTTTCTTTGATATAAGGAGGCTGATTCAGTGGGATAGGGAGAGGGAGCATGGGAGGAATAGATGAACTCTAGATAGGGCAGAGGGGTTGGAGGGGAAGGGAGGGGGCATGGGGTTAGAAATGATGGTGGATTGTGATGATCATTATTATCCAAAGTACATATACAGAGACACAAATTGGTGTGATATACTTTGTATACAACCAGAGATATGAAAAATTGTGCTCTATATGTGTAATAAGAATTGTAATGTATTTTGCTGTCATAAATAAATTTAAAAAATAATAAAAAATCTTATAATCCAATGATTGAATTAGACATTTATCATTAACATATTAATATAATACTTCAAATTGAGTTTTATTTACTTAATGAAGATTTATTGAGTATTATCACTTCTGTTCCCAACACTTGCACATGTGAGGCACTGGGTTTGATCCTCAGCACCACATAAAAATAAATAAAATAAAGGTATTGTGACCACCTACCGCTGAAAAAATATTTTTTAAAAAATTGCCAGTTGTTTCTGCTGTCATGGAGTGTGCACTCTGGTGAGAAAGACCACAATCAGTCCAGCAGAGTAAAAAATCAGAAATAATCTTGAGAACTATAACTCCAAACCCCTACAAGCTATAGAACTTTACCACCATTCCAGAAAGTTCCCTCATGCCTGAAATGTTCTTCCTGAGATTTTGGATGATGGGCTTCCTTTTGTCCTTCAGATCTCAGGTGCAGTGTCTTTGCCCTGTACTCCTCTCTCCTCCAGGAGCATTTACTGCTAAACCCATAGGGTAGGTTTAGCTGTTCTAGAACTTTATATAAGCAGAGCCTTATCTATTATCTATTTATCTATCTATCTAACTGTCTATCTAGTATGTGAGCTTATGTCTGGTTCCTTTCACACAGCCTGAAGGTATTTGAGATTCATCCATGTCGCATTTGTCAATTCACACCTTTTCGTTGTTGAGTAGTATTTCCATATAGAGATGTACCACCTGGGCTTTTTCTAGTTTCTGGCTATGATGAATGAAGATGCTGTGAACATTGTGATACAAGTCTGTTTGTGGATAGATTTAATTTATCCATCTTGAGACTCAGAAAACTGTTCTAAATCTGATCCCCTTCATATATTTCAAGTCTTTTTTACTTAGATACTGGAATTTCTGTCCATTCTCCATTCCTCTACTCCATTGTGGTTCTCCCTCTTTATTTCTTCACACTGCATTCTGGGTAACATCCTAAGACTTATCTTCAGTTCATGACTCTCTATGTGTGTCTAATCTGGTGTGTAACTTGTTCATTGAGTATTACATTTAAAAATTTTAAAAATATTTCCATACCTAGAATTCTGCTTTTAATTTTTTTCTCTTATTCATGTTTTAGCTATTATTTTCTTATTACCTGTGAATATTCTTGCTCTAAAGTCCCTTTCAGATTCCAGATATGGAAACTTTTGTTTGATGGCTCTATGAACTCATTTTATTAGCTTTAGAGGTTTTTGTTGTTGTTTGGGGATACCAGGGATTGAACCCAGGAGCACTCAACTACCGAGCCACATCCCTAGCTCTCTTTTGTATTTTATTTAGAGACAGGGTCTCACTGAATTGCCTGGTGCCTGGGTAAATTCCTAGGGCTGGCTTTGATCCTCCTGCCTCAGCCTCCCAAGCCACTGGGATTATAGGTGTGCCCCTCTGCTCCCAGCTTGTTGGTTTTGATTCATTTGTAAGCCCTTTTCCAGGGACTGGTCTTAGAATAGGTCTTCCATGGAAATCTTGCTAGAAACATATATAATGTAGACCATACTTCTGTAATTGACTTTGTCTAGTTAACAGCAGAGTTCAGCAATTGTGAATCAGTCTTAATTCATTTTCTTGGCTTTGGGTTTCCTTTTGTTAGGGGAGTGTAAACTTGGGCCCTGTCTCTGCACAGCATGGCTCCAGGCTCTGTCTTCTCTTTTGGTGCTCTGTTTATACTCTAAGCCTGTAGGGCAGGTGGCTTGCCTACCCCATAGTGGAAAAACTTTTTCAGGTCCCTGTTCTTGGACAGAGCAGCACTCTTTTGGGTCCCAATGTGTCCTAGGCCTGTGACCTCGACTTCTGCCCCCAGTGCTAGGGCTGGTCTGAGTTGTGGTCTCTACCTGGTTTCCACTTCCATTTCTGATATCTGATGATTTCTTTTTTTCTCTCTCTCAGCTCGACTGCATATTAATTTTTTTATCTTTTCAGTTGTTTTTCCCCAGAATTTGTGTTATTTAGAGTAGGAAAGGAAAGTCTTTTTATATCTACTCAAAATTCTTTTAAACAGATGTCTCTTTATACAAGTTATTTAATCTCATTAAGCCTGTTTCCTATTCAATAAAAGCACTAGAAAAAGTATATTTGAAGTACTTAGCACAGTTTCTAAACCAAAGTAAATGTTTTTAAAAACAGCATAGCCAGTATATTACCATTTTTTATTCTTATTGTCACAATTGTTGTGATGCCATTTTTTTATTCCAGTAGCTGAATATCTCTATAGACATAGGTATAATCTACATTGTTGTAAATATAAAATTATTTTAGTAAAGTTTGTGAAACTTTAAAAAAGTGATAAAAACAGGACGCATTGGGAAACCCTGAGTCATAGAAAAGGTATGGCAGTTAGGCAGGGCGCTGTAGATTTGCTCTGTCTTTGTTCAGTTGAGGTTTGGGGCCAGAGCCCACGCAATGATTGCTCAGCAACATGCTAGACTGACACAATATTTATAGAAACTGTAAGTTTATTGCTAATATTTAAAAGTGGTAACATTCCTTGTAAAATTCAGATCCCTGAGTGATCTTGATTAGCACAGTATCTGACTACACTGGGCCTTCTTCCCACGAGGAATCCAACAGCGTGTGCTGAGTGGTTATTGCCCTGTGTTCTTCCTGCCACTGAGGCCAAGGGCCACTGACCAGTTATTATCACACTTTTACTGATTTTTTTTTTTTTCGTACCAGGGCTTGAACCCAGGGGCTTTTAACCACTGAGCCACATCCCTGCCCTTTTGTATTTTTTATATTGAGGCAGAGTCTTGCTGAGTTGCTCAGGGCCTCACTAAATTACTGAGGCAGGCCTTGAATTTAGATCCTCCTGCCTCAGCCTCCCACATGTGCCACCATGCCCAACTTGTTGTTTTTAATAGTATAGAAATAACACTGTATACTCATTTGTTTATCAGAAATGAGGAAAACAAAAGATACATGGTAAAAGCCACATGTGCTAAGATAAAGGCAAAGGGACTATTTTGTGGTATGCTTCTTTTATCTTCATTAACCTTCCTGGTCCTATGGCATTTGTTTGAAACTTCCTTCTGGGCATCTTGGATATTTGTTTTAGTCAGCTTTTACTCCAGAAGACCTGACAAGAACAATTTTAGAGGAGGAAAAGTTTATTTGGGTCTAGTAGTTTCAGAAGTCTCTGTCCATAGCCAGCCAGCTCTGTTGCTCTGGGCCTGAGATAAGGCAGCACATCATGGTGGAAAGGCTGGGAGGAGGAAAGCAGCTCAAGACAGGACAACCCAGAAGCTGGGAGAGACAACTTCTCTCTCACCAAAGACAAAATACATACTCGGAAGGCTTGCCCCAAAGACTCACCTCCTCCAGCCACACCCTACCTGCCTAGTCCCCACCCAGTTAATCCCTGGGGGTATTAGTGCACTGATCTGAGTAAGGCTCCCACAGTCTAATCATTTCACTTCTAAACTGTTGCACTGTCTCCACATGAGCTTTTGGGGAACTCCTAATATCTAAATCATCACAATATCCAAGTGTCACCTTTTTCTTTTTTCATCCCTTGTTGTTCTTCCCCTTTCGTGCTGCCCCTGCCTTACCTTGTAGAAACTGAGGCAATTTCTTTGGAGAACTACTGATCAACAGAAACTTCTGGAGCAACAGGAAAATATTTATTTTCAAGCCCATTTCCTCTGCCTCTACTGCCCACACCTGCCAGAAGAGTAAAACAGTCACCCCACCAACTGATAGATGATTAAGTTTTTATTTTTTATTTTTTTTTTATTCAGCTGGTAGGAGATTAAAGGTTTAAAGTTCAAACACTTTTTTTTTTTTCCAGTGTGTGTGGTACTGGGGATTAAACCCAGGATGTTCTACTACTGAGGTACATCCTCAGCCCTTTTAATTTTTATTTTGGAGCAGGGTCTTGTTAAGTTGTGGAGGCTAGCCTCAAACTTGTGATCCTTGCCTTAGCCTTCCAAGTAGCTGGGATTGAGGGCTTGTGTGACCACGCCCCGCTAAACTGCAAACACATTGAGAAAGAATCATTAACTAATCAATTCATTTACTAGTTAATCAATAATCCAAGGTGAAGGTCTAGCTTATTCTGTTTTGATTAATAAGATTTTATATCATTAAGGGAACCCTGGGTAACTGTCAGAGGGCTAGGGAGTTTTTGGTGGGAAGGATGAAGATAGAGATGGAATGAAAAAGTACAAAAATGAAAAAAATTCTATTGTTTGTGGAAATTTATAGCAGTTGTTTTAGTTTGTGGGTATAAGGATTGTAGGTGGAAGTTTTTAGGGGAAAACTTGTTTATACATAGGGTTTATATTCTGTATGTAAATATATTTTTGATGTTTGTTTTGCAGGTTGTGTGATTAGTAAAATGCTTTCCTAAACAGTAAAAAGTTGAAGATGTCTAGACAGAATTTAGTGGCTTTGACAGTGACCACCCTTCTGGGAGTGGCTGTGGGGGGATTTGTCCTATGGAAAGGCATCCAGCGACTCAGGAGTAAGACAAGTGGTGTGACCCAGGAGCAGCAGCAGCAGCAGCAGCAGCAGCAGCAAGAGCAAGTGACACCAAGGAGAGAGCAGCCCCCTTCAGAAGAGCACCAGCTGCCCTCTGGTGTTCCCAGAGCCTCCTGGGAGGAGAGAATTCTCCATGCAGATGTGGTGACAGTGTCTCAGGAGGCAGAGTGGGATCAGATTGAGCCCTTGCTCAGGAGCGAGTTAGAAGAGTTTCCAGTACTTGGAATCGACTGTGAGTGGGTAAGTTAAAAAGCAAAAAATTAAATAAAAAACGAAACACAGACCTGTTCTGTTTTTCTGACTAGGTGCTTTGGCTGGTCAGGTAGGAAGGCTGAATGGAGAATTAGTTTGTTCCCAGCTTGTGGGTAGATTTTGGCAGATGAAGCTGCTGCTCTTCTTAGGATAGAGGAATACTTATGATTTTGGATTCTGGAGTTGGATGAACCTTCTTGAGTTCCATTTTCACTGATTATTCTGTGAACTCGAATAAGCTGCTTAGCTTCTTAGCTCTCTGAGTCTCAGTTTACTTATTTGTCTGTAATAAGGGTGTAATGGTACCTATATCCAGTACAAAGGCTTCAGTATAGTTTTAACATATAGAAAGTGCTCATTAAATACTAGTTGCAATCAATATTTTTGTTTTTTTACTGGCGATTGATCCCAGGGGTACTTTAACACCGATCTCCAATTCCCAGTCCTTTTTATTTTTTTATTTTGAGACAAGGTCTCACTAAGTTGCTGAGCATCCAACAAAGTTGCTGAGGCTAGTCTCAAACTTGGCAATACTCTGGCCTTAGCCTCCCAAATTGCTGGGATTACAGCAGTGTGCCACCATGTCCAATTTATTGTTGACTTTTGTATATATTGAATTCATGCTGGATGCCACGTCTCCCTTCAGATGACTTCCTTTCCCAAATTGCTGTAATATAAAAACTTCATGAAAAAAGGCTTTGATAAAAATCTATGCAAACAAAACAAAACGTAATACAGTAGGTTACAGGTATTCCCTATTTTTTTGTTTTCTAGAAGAGTTTGTGTAAGATCTACATTCTTTTTTCCTTAAATGTTTAGTTAGAGTCTATTGGTGAAGCCATCTGAAATTTTCTTTTAAAGAAAGTTTTAAAATTATGAGCTGTTCATATTTTCTGTTTTTTATGTGTCTGTTTTAGCAAGTTTTATTTTTTTGTTGTTGTTTATTTGCTTGTGGTGCTGGGGATTGAACCTGGGGCCTTGAGCATGCTAGGCAAGCACTCTACCACTGGTCCACATCCCCAATATCTCAGTTTTTTTTTTTTTTTTAAACCTTTATTTTATTTATTTATTTTTATGTGGTGCTGAGAATCGAACCCAGGGTCTCGCACATGCTAGGCGAGCGCTCTACCACTGAGCCACAACCCCAGCCCCCACAGTATCTCAGTTTTGATAATTTTTAGTCTTTATTTTTTATTTTATTATTTATTTTTATTGAAATATATCTTTTAAATGTTTAAATTATTTGCATAAGCTTGTTCATAATATCCTCTGACAATTTTTTTCCTGTTTGATAAATAATATAAAGAAGTCTTTTTTCATTCCTGACTTTGCTATTCACACTTCTCTCCTTTTCTCTTTTTTTTTTAACATTTATTTTTCAGTTTTTGGTGGACACAACATCTTTATTTTATTTTATGTGGTGCTGAGGATCGAACCCAGCGCCCCACGCATGCCAGGCGAGCGTGCTACTACTTGACCCACATCCCAGCCCCTCTCCTTTTCTCTTGATTATTTCTTCCAAGAGTTTAGTCTTTTCAAAGAAACAACTTTTGACTTTGTTAATCTTCTTTGTATTTTGTTTCATCAAGTTCTGCTCTATTATCTCTTTTCCTCTACTTTCTCAAGTAGAATTTCCTTTTCTTTTTTTAATGTAAATTTTTAAATTTATATATGACAGCAGAATGCATTACAATTCTTTTTTAAAAACATATTTATTTTTTGTAGTTGTAATTGGACACAATAACTTTATTTTATTTATTTATATGTGGTGTTGAGGATCGAACCCAGGGCCTTGCATGTGCGAAGCGAGCACTCTACCGCTGAGCCATAACCCCAGCCCCTACAATTCTTATTACATATATAGAACCAATTTTTTATATCTCTGGTTATATACATTTATTCTTTAGCCTACTTTAATTCGACATCCTTCCATAATGTTCCACTCATCAAATTGAAGACTTGCTTTTTAATCCAGTGGACACTTCTTGGGACTCTCAAAAGCATCTGCACAACTCCTTTACATGACTTTTTCTGCTTGGCTTTCATGCACTTGTGCTCTCCTGTCTGCTCTTTGCTGCTTTCCGATTTGTCTTGGCAATACTCCTGCCTTAGCCTCCCAAATTGCTGGGATTACAGCCGTGTGCCACCATGGGGTCAAACCCTGGGCCATGTGCATGCCAGTCAGGTGCTCTACTAGTGAGCTACACCCTTTCCCCCTCTTTTCCCTTTTCTGATCTCCCTTCTACTTAGCATCTAAATATTGACGAAACTCAGATGGTTTATCTACCCCAGGAATTACAAACTCAGATGCTTATAAGGTCCAAATGGGTAAGGTGAATGAATGATGTAGAGTGATGGTATTTTCAGCTATCCTTAAATTCATAAAGAAATATGTTCCTTCTCATTTTCTCTTTTCCTTTTTTATTTTGGTACCAAGAATTGTACCTAGGGCACTTTACCACTGAGTACATCCCCAGACCTTTCTCTCTTTTTTAAAAAAAATTTTTCCCCCACAATACTGGGGATTGATCCCAGGGATGCTGTATCACTGAAGCTCTGTCCCTTTTTATTTTGAGACAAGAGTCTCACTAAGTTGCTTACAGGCATGCTGTACCACACCCAGCTCATTCTTTCTTTAGACGTGAGGACTTCTTGGGCTATCTTCCAATTTCCTACTTTTGATAGAGAAGTGGATCCTGGGAAACAGTGGTGTACAAATATGAGGACAGCTAGCTTCAGTGTTGAGAAGACATTATGGTGAATTCTAATTAATGTCTCATGAATGAAGAAGCTGCTATGTTGTTTAAGCCAAGTATTGCCAGATTGTCCAGTCTTGAAAAAGAAATTTAGAATATGAATTTTTTAAAATGTGAATTCTACTAATTTAAAAATTCTGGCATAAGTTTTTAAATATGTGAAGGCCCCAAAAGAATAAATATGTGTGTGTATAAATAAATAAATAAATATATATATATATATCAACAGGCACTAATTTATGCCCTATATTTCATGTTCTTATTATCTAATTTTATAGCTTTAGATATCATTTATATGCTAATTGGTCTTAAAAATAGAATGTCAATCTTTTATGTCCACCTATCTACTTGACATCTGCTCTTAAATGTCTAATAGTGATCTCAAACTTAACATGTTCCTGCCAGGCACAGTGGTGCACACTTGTAATCCCAGCTTCCCAGAGGCCAAGACAGGAGGATCACAAGTTCAAGAACAGCCTGGGAAATTTAGGGAGATGCTATCTCAAAATAAAATTTTGAAAAAGGGGTAGGGATGTACCTCAGTGGTAGAATATTTGCCTATCATATGTGAAATCCTGGGTTTAATCCACAGTACTACAAAAAAATAACAGCAAAAAAACCCCTCAATATGTTCCTAATAGAACTCTGGATTTTTCTTCTTAAATGTGTTATTCCTACTTTTCTGTACAATCAAGGACAATCAGGGAACCCTTCCCCTCTCTTAAGAGTTGTCCAACCGTGGGGCTGGGGTTGTGGCTCAGTGGTAGAGCACTAGCCTAGCACGTGAATGGCCCTGGGTTCGATCCTCAGCACCACATAAAAATAAATAAATAAAATAAAGGCATTGTGTCCAACTACAGCTAAAAAATAAATATTAAAAAAATAAGAGTTGTCCAATGGTGATATAATTGAACATCAGACAAATAGGCAGTTATGGTATGCTAAATTTTTTTTTTTTTTAGAGAGAGAGAGAGAGAATTTTAATATTTATTTTTTTAGTTATCGGTGGACACAACATCTTTGTTTGTATGTGGTGGTGAGGATCGAACCCCGGACCGCACGCATGCCAGGCGAGCGTGCTACCGCTTGAGCCACATCCCCAGCCCATATGCTAAATTTTTTAACATTCTGTGTCGCATCACACGAGTAAACTGGTCAGGGTCACTCCAAATGAATTTGGGGACTAAATAAAGACACACACACAGACACAGAAAGTACCTTTTCTTTGGGTTTAGTGACCACTCCTCAGCTACAGCTCCCACAAGGGGGCAAGACAGGCAAGAAAGAGTGGGGAACACATGCTGAACCTTTTTATTGGGGAAAAGCCATTCAAATGAGGCAAGGGATCAGGTTTCAGGGGGTTGAGTCTAGCTTCTTCATGTCTTGCTGTCAGTAGGTTGACTGACATCTAGGAAGGCCACGCCCATCTCATGAGCTGTGTGGGGATCTTAGGCAGATCCAGCGAAAAGAAACATCTGTCACCCGCCCAAACAGAGGCAACATCGGTTCAGTCCACTTTGTGTACTCAGTGCTTATAGTTCACACACACACAGCCCACGGCTGGCTTGCTGCATCTCCACATTCTCATTGCTCAAAGCTAAGGGGCGCTCTATTCCTATGTGGCAGCTCCTGACAATACTATAGTTTGTTAATAAATGTTTATAGTATGTTAAATTTCTTGGCAAGATATATGAAAATTCAATATATGAAATGGTTATCCAAAGCAGGAATTAGCAAAACATGCTACCAGACAGAGGCATGAGTTTCCAGATACCCCTGAGTTGCCCATGGTAAGGTGTACAAAATGGGGCTCCTGCCATGTTTTAGAAGCCATTTGCCTTTTGCCTTTGGAGGTAGAGATGAAGATGTTACTAAGTACCTTTCTGGCTGGTGACTCCTGCCTGATTGTTTCTGGAGATTTACTGCATATGTCCTTGCTAACAGGTGCAAATAATTGATGCAATAAAGAGTGAGCTAAATAAAGGTTATTTTCCCAAGAGCATCCTTCTGCAGGCCCAGGCCTCAAGCCTGCTTGAAGTTCACTTCTTTCTTCTTATGGTTAACCCCTCCCTTTCCCACTTAACAAGTATTATTGATGCTATTTCCAACATATATATCGAATCCATCTACTTCTCTGTATCTCCTCTGCTATTTCCAAAGCCTCAAGTATCTTGCATCTAGACTATTGCAGAAGCCTCCTGACTGGCCTACCTGCTTTAACTCTTGTGCATCTTCAGTCCTTCTCCAGAGAGTTTCCAAAATGGTCTTTTAGCCTGGCATGGTGGTGCACACCTATAATACCAGTGGATCTGGCGGCTGAAGCAGGCGGATTACAAGTTCAAAGCCAGCCTCAGCAATTTAGTGAGGTCCTAAGCAACTCAGTGAGACCTTGTCTCTGAATAAAATTTAAAAAAGAGCTGGGAATGTGGCTCAGTGGCTGAGTGCCCCTGAGTTCAATCTCTGGTACCAAAAAGAAAAAAAAAAAAGGAAGACAGGGCTGGGGTATAGCCTGATGCCCTGGGTTGGTTTCCATAGGAAAAAAAAAAAAAAAAAAAGCAGATCACATCAGTCCTCCATTTAAAAACCCTTCTAATTGCTTAAAATAAAATTCAGATGTCTTAGTTACATTCTCTCTCTTTTTTTTTTTTTTCTGATTTTGTCTCCTTACTCTTTTCCCATCCTTTCATATTATTCTCCAGCCACACAGGTTGTACAGGGCCACTTGAACAGGGAAAACTTATTTCTAAAAGCCTCAGGCTAAATTTAACTGATTTGTTAACTCCACAGACTATATTCCTTAGTTAACCTGTGCCAGCCCAGAATATGGTCCCATATCATTTTTTACTCTCTGCTGCCATCATGGGGTCATTTAAAGACTCCTAGGCCTTGCCAGAGACTTAACAGCTCTCAGTTTTTACTGAAGCTAAAATGGATTACCCTTTGACTCTCAGGAAGAAAGTTCTCTAACCCTATGTTCTTTAAATGAATCACTGAAACAGTAGAGTGTTATAAATTTCATCTGTAATGACTGATAACATAATTCATTTAAAATTATTACTTTTGTGTATTTTTAATTTATTTATTTATTTTAATTAGGTATATATGATAGCAGAATGCATTTTGTTTCATTGTACACAATTGCAGCACAACTTTACATTTCTGTGGTTGTACACAATGTAGCATCACACCATATGTGCAGTCATACATGTACCTAGGGTACAATGATGCCCATCTCATTTTGCGTATATTTAATAGTGTATACAGGAGTAGGGGTGTAGCTCAGTGATAAAACACATACTTAACATGCATGAGGCTCTGGGTTCAATCTCCAGTCCACAATATGTATATAATGCAGTAGTACCACATTACATGTATGTGATTTATAAATAAATATACATGTACAGTCATGTGCCACTTATTGAAAATAATATATTCTAGAAATGTCTCATTAGGCAACTTTGTCATTATGTGAGCATTATGGTGTGTGGTATGGTTAGTCACTTGTTGTGGCCTTTTGATGCAATCCAGAGATGCCATAAACAGGAGATTGTATGAGGCTGCTACTGGAGGAACATGACATACGTCTTACAGTAAACTTTTTTTTATAAGTAGGAGTACAGTCTAAAATAATAAAAATGTGATATATATAAACTAGTAATATAGTTGTTTGTTATTATGTTATTGTTGGTGGTAGTATTTTTGCAGTATTAAGAGGTTGACCCCAGGGGTGCTTTATCACTGAGCTACATCCCCAGCCTTTTTTATGTTTAGACAGAATCTTGCTAAGTTGCTAAGGCTGGCTTTAAACTTGTGATCCTCTTTCCTCAGCCTCTTGAGTCACTGGGATTACAAGTATGCACCAGCACACTTGGCTTATTCATTTATTATTATCAAGTATTATGTACTATACTTAGTGGTATGTTTTAAACTTTTTGATATGTATTTTTATTTTAAAATATTACATAATTTTGCATATTTATGGAGTACAGTGTGATATCTCAATACTTGAATAGAGTGTGCAATGATAAGATCAGGATAATAGACATTCATTACCTCAAATGTATCTTATCTTTGTGTTGGGTGTGCTTTATTTTATGACTGGCATTCTGTAGGTTTCTTTATACCAGCATCACTACAAATATGTGAGTAATGCTTTGTGCTATGATGTTACAATGGCTATATGTCCATCACTGTGTGACAGGAGTTTTTCAGCTCCATTATAAACATATGGGACCACCATTGTATATGTGACCCATATTATTGACTGAAACATTACATGGCATATGACTGTATATTGTGTATATCTCAAAAATTTTTATGTGGGTTAAATAATTCTTAAAAAACCCCAGAGACCACATGATTAAATGATACTAATGAAATAAAGAAAAAGGGGAAATATGAGAAATAAAAACTGGGCATCTTATTCTTTAAGCTAAATTGCCTTTCTAGAAAAATTACACTTCTAATTGTGCATTCAATGTAAATTGGAATCATAATTATACATTTGGATGCCTAGTGAGTAAACTGATTAAAATATATTGGATCTTCAACACAGTACAGAAGCACTATTAAAAAGGCATATGTATTGGCCCTGGGTTTGAGCCTCAGCACCACAGAAAAATAAATAAGTAATATAAAGGTATTATGTCCAACTATAACCAAAAAATAAATATATTTTTTAAAAGGCATATGTATGTTTGTATTTAGTTGTATATTTTATTTATTGGACCTGATGTGCAAAGGTCAAGCCTTAAGAATTTGCAGGGGGTTTTATGCCAAATTAGCAGTACTACATATTAGAAGTAGAGAGCTATAGCCTTTTCTAAGGCAGGGCAGATATACATTGAGCATCCCTAATCTGAAAGTCTAAAATGCTCCAAAATCTGAAAATTCTTGAGTGCTGACATGATACAAGTGGAAAGTCCACACCTAACCTCATGTGACAGGTCATAGCCAAAATGCAGCTGTGCTAATAATATTGTACAAAATTACCTTTAGGTGGTATATATAAAGTATATATGAAACATAAATGAATCTTATGTTTAGACTTGGGTCTCATCCTCAAGATATTTCATTTTATATGCAATTATTCCAAAATCTGAAAAAAAATCTAAATCCAAAATACTTCTGGTGTCAAGATTTTTGGATAAGGGATATTCAGCCTGTATTACAGGGGGAGAAAGCTGCTTATTAATGAAAAAGGCAGTTTTGCCACATCAAGATGGATTGGTATAGAACAAAAACCAATATTCAGTTCTCTTTTTGTTTGTTTGTTTTGTTTTTTGGTACTGGGGATTGAGCCCACACTGAGCCATATCTTCAGTCCATTTTATTTTTTATTTTGAGATGGGGTCTTATTAAGTTGTTTAGGGCCTTGCTAAATTGCTGAGGCTAACCTTAAACTTGTGATCCTTCTTCCTCAGCCACCCGAGTCACTGAGACTACAGTTGTGTGCCACCACACCCAGAAGTAGTCATATTTCTTCTAAGTCTTTTGGATCTTGACTGAGATAGACACCATAGAGATTACACTGGCATGGTTTGTTTTAAGAGTATAGAACTACTACTTATTTGTAAAGCAGTGCCTGAGAAGAAATTCTAAGGCTTGTATGAATTAACTCATATTTTACTTAGCATTAGGGGAGAATTTGAGGGCCAAGACTCTCAAATATTTTATTTTTAACAGCAGCTCTTTGTGATGCTCGTTTCTCTCTGTGACTTTGGTTAGCTCAACTATGAAATATTCCTGCTGATTACTTGTGACACTGTTTGAATCACTCCTTTGGTATTTGCTGTGTCGTTTTCTGTGTTTGTCAGCTTGTGTTTCTAATGTCTGCTGCACCTCCTGTGAGGTTGTATGTTCCTAAATCAGGAACCATGCTTCCATAATCATGTCTGTGATGGCACTGTGCAGTGCCTTGCACATAGGTAGTGTGGCAGTGAGAGAGCCTGGCACAGGGTCTTTCAACCTCTCCATTTTTCACATTTTGGGCAGGTGATTTTTCATTGTGAATGGCTAGTCTGTACAGTGTGGGATGTTTAGCAGCGTTCTGGCCTCTACCTACTAGATCCCAGTGCACTTCTTTTTCCCATATGTGACAGCCAAAATTTTCTCCAGACATTACCAAATTTCCTTTGGAGGGAAAAATCACTGTCCTTTGAGAAGTATTTCTCTAGAGACTGGGAAATTTAGGTTATAGTCCTGGCTTTATTATTAAGTCATCATATTTGGTCAAACTGTTTCACCTATAGGCCTTAAGTTTCCTCTCCTGAAATATGAGAAGGATTGGAATTTATTGGGAACCTCATTTTGGAGCCCATGGATAGTTTTTTGGTTTTGGTACTGGGGATTGAACCCAGGGGTGCTTGACCTTTACCAGTGAGCTGCATCACCATTCCTTTTTATTTTTTATTTTGAGACAGGATCTCTCTAAGTTTCTGAGGCTGGCTTCACACATGTGATCCTCCTGTCTTAGCGTCCTGAGTTGCTGGGATTATGGGACTGTACCTCTATGCTCAACATCCCATGGATAGTTTTAGGGAATCTTTAAACTCTTAAAAATATATGTGAATTTTGTATATAAATTTTTCTAGGGATAACATTTTAGCTTTTAGTATTTTTTCAAATTGACCTCTGACCCCCAAAAGATGAAACCTAGGTCTAAATATGAATAATACATGAAATTATTTTTCTCTTAACATATAAATGTCCTAACTTAATGCTCAATATCCATTTTTATCTTTATGACCACTATTTAGATAAGAAATGCTGAGAAAGCACTTTGTGCCACCAGGGTTTGTTTTATTGGCAGGTACCACTTATTTACACAGCTGTATTTCCTACCTATTTTTAAAAATCAGTTTTTGAGAGTGTGATGATAAGGTAAGTGTGTGGTGTTGCTGGTATGTGTGTCCGAAAGTCTGGATGATGAAGAGAACATGGTCATTTGGCACTCTACTCCTTAGCCCTCTTTTCTAGTACTGTGTCGGACTCTGCCAATGTGTGTCCCAGAGTGCCTCTTTGTCAGCTGGCCACTATTTATGGACTGCTCATGTTTCAGGGCTACAGTTGGGCTCTCAGGAAGCTTTATTTAGGTTGCTGCTTCACAGTGTCCATTGTGTTTGTTAGTACTTACTCTCCTTGGATTTAACCCCAAATCTGGTTGGCTTCTCTCTTTGGGAAGTTTAAGATGTGCCTCTTAGCCTTACCCCACCCCACCCTTGCCCCCAGTTTTGTGTTGTGCTTACTGCTCTTTAGTGGTATGAACCGCAGATCATGGTCTTTCTTGCTCTGTTGCAGGTGAATCTGGAAGGCAAAGCCAGTCCTCTGTCACTGTTACAGATGGCCTCACCAAGTGGCCTGTGTGTCTTGGTTCGCTTACCCAAGCTGATCTGTGGAGGTAAAACACTACCAAGAACGTTATTGGACATTTTGGCAGATGGCACCATTTTAAAAGTTGGAGTGGGATGTTCAGAAGATGCCAGCAAGCTTCTGCAGGATTATGGCCTCATTGTTCGGGGGTGCCTGGACCTCCGCTATCTGGCCATACGGCAAAGGTATGATTGACATGAACGCTAGGCTACCCACAGCTGTGGGGCAAACATTTTAGCAAGATTTGTAGATTATTGGAAATCGATAATGAAATCTTTGAAATTCTTTAGAAACCCAGAGGATTCTGAAGTGCATATTGAACTTATAAGATTATTTCAACTTCTGAGACCACTTTAGTTACCTAGAATTTGTCATTTTTGTGTATGGTGCTGGTGTTTGAACCCACGGTCTTGTGCATACTAAGCAAACACTGTAATACTGAGCTATATCCGCAGGCCTTTTTATTTTTTTGAGACAGGGTCTCATTGAGTTGCCCAGGCTGACCTCAGATTTGGGATCCTCCTTCCTCAGCTTCACGAGTAGCTGGGATTATAGGTGTGTGCCACCATGCCTGGTGAATTTGTCTTTTTTTGATGAAATGTCAGTAAAGTATCACTATAAATTTACAAACTGGCTAAATTAGGGCTGCAGCTTTTTTTTTTTTTTCCCACATGAAAATTCAATTTTAAATCCAGAAGATTTAATTGTAAGTATCAGTATTTCTGGCTTTTCTTGAAAATTTAAATGAGTCCAGAGTTCTTGAGGGCAATAATGGGCCAGATAGTGATTGTCCCCTTTAATGAACATGCTCTTTTAAATTTATCAGAATCTCTACCATTCCCATTATAACCCCGACTCATCCTGATAAGCTTTTGAGTTTGCAAACCTTGCTTTAGGCTAAAAATTATGGTAGAGCTAGCACTTGTCTGGGAGGAAGAGTGATTTCCCTTTTCCTTAGAATTCTATTCCTATGGAAATTCTATTTCAACTTGTTTTTTCCAGGGGTCATGTTTCCTCCTCATGTGTTTGTACCAGCCCTCCTTTATAATGACAGGAGCTGAAACAGCTCTTCTTGCCTCAAGTGACACTGACACTAAAAGGTGGGAGGATTTGACAAGCTTCAGAGATGGCCTGATTAAAATCTGTGCTTATCATAGTTTTTTAGTATAAAATGAATTTTTAAAAAAATATTTTTAAAATTGTGGATGGATCTTTATTTTATTTATTAATTAATTTATTTGTGGTACCTCACACATGCTCTACCACTGAGCCCCAGCCCCAGCCCTCAGTGGTAGAGCACTCACTTAGCATGTGTGAAGCACAAGGTTCGATCCTTAGCACCACACAGAAGTAAAATAAAGGTATTGTGTCCATCTACAACTTAAAAACATATATTTTTAAAAAGTGAATTTTTAGTTTGGTTTATATGCAGAAATCTCTTGTAAGTACACATTTTTTTCTATACATTTTGTTTCATTAAAATATTGCTATAAAAATGAAAATTCTGTAAAAAATATTTTAAAGATAACAGCAAAAGCTACCTTTTATTAAGGCCTCCCATATTCTGTGCCATGTATAGAAGCTAAAGGTTGACTTGGGAGCAGACTATGTGTGGGAGTCCCAGTGCTGCCACTCACTAGCTTTGTGAAGTTTGGCAAGGCACTAACTTCTCTGTTCCTCAGTTTCTTTATCTATAAGAGATAGCAGTGTTTCCACCTTGTAAGACTGGTGTGAGGATTAAATCAGTTAAACTCTGTAAAGAACTTAGTGTTCGACATGTACAGTACTATGTAAATTTTAACTGTTACTTTCTTCATCATTATAGCTGCTTGATTTTCCTTTTAGATCTTTTTCTATGCATTTATTCTTACCTATATGAACACATAGAAATTGAAGGTACATTGAATTCTCTTTTTGACTAAATACAGAATGATCAAGTGTCAAAATAAGAATTTAGCCATAGCTGAATATTATTTTGAATTTCTCCAGAAATAAGAATAAAACTTATCAGACCTTTCCTTTTTTTTAAGGACATCAGAATTTTAAAAACTATTGGGGCTGGGGTTGTAGCTCAGTGGTAGAATGCTTGCCTAGCACTCTATGTGTGAGGCCCATGGTTCAATCCTCAGCACCACATAAAGATGAATATATAAAGTAAAGGTATTGTGTCCATATACAACTACAAAAAATATTTTAAAAAACACTTTTATTGAGCACTTTAGTAATAAACTTAAAATTTTTGACATAGTATATTTGATATTAGAGGTAAGACTCAAACTCAGTATTAACAGCTGTTAGATTCTCCTGTTGTTGACTATGGTAAGTAGTTATTTCTTTCAGCTGACTAGGAAGTTAGATGGAACTGACATAACTAAAGGTAGCAAGATTTTAGGGGGACAACTGCTATCTTCTTACTCTTTAGACTTTTTTAAGAGACAGGGTTTCACTATATTCCCCAGACTGGTCCAAACTCCAGTGCTTCAACAATCTTCCTGTCTCCAGGCTCCCAAGTAGCTGGGACTATAGGTGTGCATCACTGTGCCTAGCATCTTTAGATTTTTTTATTGTAGTGGTTGTTGTATATGATTTTGAAATCTTTTATTGAAAAACATAAAGTGGAAAAAGTGGCATTTTTAAAAAAATATTTTTTTAGTTGTGGATGGGTATAAGACCTTTATTTTTTTATATGGTGCTGAGGATCGAACCCAGGGCCTCTCACATGCCAGGCAAGTGCTCTACCACTGAGCTACAACTCCAGCCCTGGCATTTTGTTTTTAATTCATCCTCAAGAAATGTGAAATCTTCCCAAATGTTACATTAAAAAAAATTTAATCATTCAAGTGGAATTATTAAATAACTAAAAATTAAATATTGTCTTCAATGAGGGTAATGATTTTAAGAAATAGAAGTACCCATGCTTGTAAAACTACACAGCTGTTAAAAAGGATGAAGTGAGAACATTTGTATTATCTGCCATGGAAGGAAGTACATAGTACATTAAGAATAGAGCAAGTTGCAAAGCAGAGAACAAAGCAAATACCAAAATAAGACATTTTCTCCTTTACCTATAACCATCTGTTGTTTTTTGTGCATAGAAAAAACATGGAGGGGTGACATTGTTAAGAGTAGTTATTTCTGAGGAGAGAAAATATGGGTGAATGCATGGAGGAGTTTCCTTTTCACCCATTGTATTTCTCTGTCATTTGAGTTTTAATAATAAGCATTCACTTCTGTTGTAATTTTTTTGGTACTGGGTATTGAACCCAAGGCCATGCTCATGTTGTGCACATGCTTACCACTATGCTACAACCCGGCTCCTACTTTTATATTTTATTTTATTTTAGTACTGAGGATTTAACTTAACCACTGAGCTACAAGCTCTGCCAGTGAGCATTTGACTTTTTTTTTTTTTGAGACAGGTCTCTCTAAATTTCCAAGGCTGGCCTTGAACTTGCAATTCTTCTGTCTGAGCCTCCTGAGTAGCTGGGATTATAGGCATGTGTTACATGTGTTCTTAATTTCATATTTGTTTTTGATCTTTGGACAAATTACATTTTTGTACCACTTTGTGGCAATTTTAATCAGAATTTTTTTAAAGCCCACAAAGTGTAGTTTATATTATTAGTTTTTGAACTTTTACCTCTTCAGTGAAAATAACCTTATCACTTTTTCAGATTTAAGAAGTAATGCATAGGGGTTGGGGTTGTGACTCAGTGGTAGAGTGCTTGCCTAGCATGTGCGAGGCCCTGGGTTCGATCCTCAGCACCACATAAAAGTAAATAAATAAAACAAAGGTATTGTGTCCAACTACAACTAAAAAATAAATATTTTTAAAAATAAATAAAATAAAGGTATTGTGTCCATCTATAACTAAAAATATTTTAAAAAAAGAATACATAAACACTATTGATAGGCATTTAGGTTGTTTTGTTTATAATTCTTTCCTATTGTAAGTAGTGCTTTAGTGAAGATCATTTTATGTACTTTTGTCTTTAGGATAAACTCCCAGAAGTGGAATTGTTGGATCAGAGAATTTTCATGTTCAAAGTTTTGACAGTTGTTTATTATTAAACTGTTTTTCACAAAGGCTAAAAAAAAGTACCATTCACAAATTTTATTTTTGTATTTGTTTAGTTATTAATTTTTGAGTGTGGCATTAGGGATTGAACCTATGTCCTCATGTATGCTAGGCAAGCACTAGGCAAATCACTGAGCCACATCCCCAGCCCATTCATTCACAAATTTTAAATGATATTGCCTGATTCTTCAGTCTTCATTGACACTGTATACAGTTTTTTAAAAAACTCTTTGCACTCTAATAGATAACAAATTATCATTTTATTTGATGTCTAGTGATTATTGGTCCTCTGTTTATTATTGGCCATTTATATGTCATTTTTTAATTTTCCTGCTCATATTCTTTGCTCATTTTTTGATATATGATTTTTTTTTATTGTAGGAAAAATTTGCTGTGTAATGGACTTAGCCTGAAATCACTTGCTGAAACAGTTTTGAACTTTCCCCTTGACAAGTCCCTTCTACTTCGTTGCAGCAACTGGGATGCTGAGAATCTTTCAGAGGATCAGGTACTTCTTATCAGAATAGTGGAAGAATAAAAGTCATTGCCTCAGAAATATAATTGTTTTTAAAATTCTGATTTTCACGTGTGATATAAGTAATAGGTAGAGATGCCTTAAAATAGACTTAGAATCTGGTGATACTCAAGATACTCAAGATAATGTACCTGCCACTTTAAATAAAAGATTAGTCTCTATTATATTTTATTTTTGAGCATTTATTATGTGCCAGGAATTTCAGAAAATGTAATTTTTTATGAATACAAATTAATAATTAATGAAAAATGTAGTGTTATTTAAGACATCACATAAGAAACAGTAAGTGGTTACCTGCCCTAACCGCCTCATTCCTAATTCCTCTTCCTTCTTATCAGAAGAAATTTCTTTCTGGTAGTTTCCAGGATATTTCTAAATTACATGCATTGCTCTTTCTTATTGTACATATATCTTTTGAGTTTTTACTATAGAAGATATGATTTAGTAGTCTTGCAATTTCCTTATGTTCAACCCAGTATTTATTCCCTATCCCATTCTCCTAATGTAGGTAAATTATCATTTTTATTAGTTAATATAATATAAATCATCCGTGTGTGTGTGTGTGTGTGTGTGTGTGTGTGTGTGTAGAGGACTTTCTTTATTTTTTGAGGTGCTGGGGATAAAAGCCAAGGCCTTGGTCTTGAGAGGCAAGCACTCTCCCAGCCCTTCCACTATTGATATTGCTATTTTTTATAACTAAGTAACATGGTAAACTACAATGTTATTTTTTCTTACACACTTTTTGTTTTCCCAGGAACAATATTTATTATATTTTTTCTTGCTTCGTGTTCTATATAACTATGAATTGTTTTAACCTTCACCTCTTTGCCAGAACTATAGATCTGCTCTTGGCTGGTTCAGACACATCAGGTGGACTACTCATTTGGTTTTCTCGTGGAGCCATCCCCCTGTGGATGACAGATGACAGATCCCTCCCAGGACTGATTGTACTCTAAACCTGCTGCCCACCTCTCATCCTGGAATTTTGCTTCTAGCATCAGCCCAGGGATTCCCTTCACCTCTCTTCTATAGTTGATCTTATATTTTCTAAATTCCAGGCCTTTTCCCTTTTTTATCTTGGTGGCATACATTTATAACAGCTTCCTGAGAAAGGGAGCACTGGGATGTGATTTATGACACCTACCTGTCTGAAAAATACTTGGTTTCCCTTTCTCTTAATAAATAATTTGACTGAGGATAGCATTTTAGGGTAGAAATACTTTTCTTTCAGAACTTTGAAGGCAGTGCTCCTTGTCATCTAGCTTCCAGTGTTGATGTTTAGTGTATGATTTCTTTTTCTTTCTGGAACATTTCTTCTCCTTAGTTTTTTGAAATTCATGAGGACAAACATGATGGTTAGGCCATTTTTCATTCATTTTGTTTTAATTCAGTGAACCCTTCAGTCGAGAAGCTAATGTCTTTCAGTTCAGGGAATTATTCTCAAATTATTTCTGAAAATGTTGTAGTCTACTTTTCATTTTTAGAACTCATATATTTTTAGTATACTGGAAATTGGACTCCATGAACTGATCTTCTAATTTTCTTGGAGAAATATTTTCTCTTGTATTTTCCATCTCTTTTTTTTTCTTTTATCTTCTGGGAAATTTCTTCAAATTTATCTTCTAGTTTTTCTATTGAATTTTTAATTATTCCTTATCATGTTTTTAAACCACAAGAACTCCTTGGTCATCTTTAAGTATTCACCTTTAAGTATTCACCTTTAAAATAGTTTTCTGTTTCTTTTTTTTAATGGGTATAATATCATATCTTAGAATATTAAAGATTTCTGAAGTTTTCTTTGCTTCCTGAATTGTCTCTTTTTTCTCTGAGTTCCTTATTAAAAATGTTTTGGTCTTTGTCTTTCATGTTAAAGGTTTTTCTCAAATGTTCATAACCTAAGTTATCTATTCACGTTTAAGGAGGAGACGTAAAGAGCTGATCAGATCAAATAGCTGATGAATGGATAAATAAAATGTGATATAACCATACAGTGGGATATTATTATTCATAAAAGTGGTGCATTCTGTAACATTGATGAATCTTTAGCGTTATGCCAAGTGAGAAAAATCAGTCACAAGGGATCTCATAGTGTGTGATTCCATTTGCATGCAGTATCCAGAATAGGTAAATGTGTAGAGACAGAAAATAGATAGGTAGTTGCCTAAGTTTGGGGAACTCAGATAAGAATATAAGATTTCTCTTTGGGGTGATGAGGATGTTCTAAAGTTGATTCTGGTGATAGTTGCACCACTTCATAAGTACACTAAAAATCATGAGTTAGATACTTTTAAAATGAGTGAATTATATCTCAGTAAAGCTAGCATATAAAAAATGTTGATTGATATTGAAAGTGGCAAAGTGACATATACATGCTCTGTGTGGTTCTTTTTTTAAATTTTTTTGGTACTAGAGATTTAACCCAGGGGTGCTTTACCACAGAGCTGCTTCCCCAGTCCTTTTTGCTTTTTCATTTTGAGACAGGGTCTCACTAAATTGCTGAGGCTGGCCTCAAACTTGTGATCCTCCTGCCTCAACCTTCCATGTCGCTGGGATTATTGGCATGCACTACCACACTGTTTTTTTGTTTTTGTTTTTGTTTTGGTCCTGGGAGATTGAATCTAAGAGCACTTAACCAACTGAGCCACATCCCCAGGCCCCCCCAACCTTTTTTTTTAAAAAAAGTATTTATTTTTAGTTGTAGTTGGACACAATACCTTTTTTTTTTGAACTCACCATTCTTATTTCTTTTTTTAAAATTATTTATTTATTTATTTGTTTTTATTGGTTGTTCAAAACATTGCAAGCTCATGATATATCATCTTTCATACATTTGACTCAATTGGGTTATGAACTCCCATTTTTACCCCAAATACAAATTGCAGAATCACATCGGTTACACACTCACATTTTTACATAATGGCATATTAGTGACTGTTGTATTCTGCTACCTTTCCTATCCCCTACTATCC
>NW_025999900.1:8126706-8131551 GCF_001458135.2 Marmota marmota marmota
TTTAAGCATCTTTTCTGTGTTGACTATATTCTTTTCAAGTTGATAAACTTTGTCTTCATTATCTGATGTTCTGACTTCTACTTGATCTAGTCTATTTGTAATATTCTCGTTTGATGTTTTTAATTGGTTTATAGTTTCCTGCATTTCTAGGATTACTGTTTGACTTTTTTTTAGATCTCTATCTCCTGGTGAAGCTCGTTCTTTGCCATTTGAATTTGTTTAATTCTTTTCAAAATATACTTTTATTGCTTGGACTTGCTGTCTCATGTCTTCTCTAATATTCCTTTCCATCTGAGTTAGGTATGCCTTGAGTTCTTTCCCTATACATGTTTCTGATGCTTCTAGGTCCTCCCGTAGATTTAAGTTGTCCTGCATTGTTTGTACTCCTTTTTTCCCTTGTTTTTTCATGATGTTCACGTTACTTTCCAGCTCTATTTGATTGCTGTGTTTTTGCTCTCTTCTATAGATTTGTTTTGGTTTTGTATCTCTGTTGTCTCTCCTTTGTGTTGGTAGACTATGCCTGCTAAGTGGATTCTGCTGGGAAGGAATTCCAAAGGCCGAGCTCCAGTGACGTCACCTCTCTGCTATGGCGGGCCCCAGGCTCCTTGCCCGGGTGTCCGAATGGGGGGGGTGGGACTGGACTGTCTCTGGTTGGTTTCAGCTCCCCCGTCGCCGGCAGGTCGGCGGACTCCAGCCGCCCAGTCGCGCCGGCAGCGGGTGGGCTGTCGCTGGCGGGCGGGCAATCTCTAGCCGCCCAGTTCCGCAGTCCGTCGCCGGCGGGCAGGTGGTCTCTAGCCGCCCAGTCGCGTGGTCAGCGGGCCGGCTGTCGCCAGCAGGCAGGCGATCTCTAGCTGCGCGGTCGGTCACCGGCGGGCGGGCGTTCTCCAGCCGCCCAGTCACGCGGGCAGCGGGTGGGCTGTCGTCGGCGGGTGTGTGGTCTCCAGCCGCCCGGTCGTGAGGGCCTGGCCTCTAGTCCCCTGGTTTCTCCTGTTAGTCCTGTTTCTCCCGCTAGACCAGATTTCCCCTGAGTGATGCCTCTCGGCAATTCAAACTGTACTCTGGGCCTGCCGTTTGTTGGGTGTGGAGGATGGCTATTGGGAACCCCAGCACTCTATTGTTTTGATTTTTTCCGCTTGCCCCTCCCCCAGTGCTGGCCAGACAGGTTTCGTTTTCGCTGCTGATGGGAGGGGGAGTTGAAGATCAGGTGTCTCTAGTTTTCCCTGCGTCTTTATGCAGGCTCGCTCTGATAATCCCTCCCCCGGAAAGCCTAGGAGAGATTTTATGCGAATTCCCCGCTGTATGGGAGATGAGCTGAGTAACACGCACCTGTTTTATTATTGCAATCTGTCCGAGAGTGGCGGTGGTTACTTCAGCTCTCCAAGATGGTGGCTGCTGGTTTCCTTGGTGGAGTTTCCGTTGTCGGGGGTAGAACTGTACCGCTTCCTTCCCGGTCTGAAATCCCGAACTCAGCCCGGGGCTCAGTGGGTGCTCAGCCGGCAGGATTCCACAGAATCTGTAGCAACGTTTCTCTCTGCTTGCTGGCTGCTTCTCCGTGGCGCCCCGCCGTCTGTAGCCTCGGGGCGGGCACACACCTGTTTTCTTGTTGCTGGACACAATACCTTTATTTCACTTATTTATTTCTATGTGGTGCTGAGGATCGAACCCAGGGTCTTGCACATGCAAGGTGAGCGCTCTACAGCTGAGCTAGAACCCCGGCCCCCCTCACCCTTTTTTAATTATTTATTTTTTAGGTGTAGTTGGACACAGTGCCTTCATTTTATTTATTTATATATGGTGCTGAGGATCGGACCCAGGGCCTCACATGTGCTAGGCTAGCACTCTACCGCTGAGCTACAACTCCAGCCCCTCCCTAGTCCTTTTTAATATTTTATTTTGAGACATGGTCTTGCTGAGTTGCATAGGGCCTCACTAAGTTGCTGAGGCTATCTCTGAACTCACAATCCTTCTGCTCAGCCCCCTAAGCCATTGGGATTATTGGTGTGCATCACCATGCCAGGCTAAAAGACCATTTTGGTTACTCTATGGAGAAGGATTGCAGGTACACAAGAGTAAAGGCAGGTAGGCCAGCAAGAGGCTACTGTAATAGTCTAGATGCGAGATACTTGAGGCTAGGAGTACAGGCATTTGCCACTGTGCCTGGCTGGTGGTTCTTGATTGAATCAGGGACCCCAAATCCTGGAATATCTTTAAAAGACTTTTTCTTAAGATAATTAGAGATATTAAACTATTTATTAGACATTTTAATTATCTATATCTTCATCCCTTTATATTTTTTTGAGACAGGGTCTCACTAAATTGCTGAGGCTGGCCTTGAACTTTCAATCCTCCTGCCTCAGCTTCCTGAGTCATTGTGGTTATAGGCATGTGCCATGGTGCCCAGTTAACTATAATGTTCTTATATTGTGTTACTGTTATAGTTCTGGAGTGTTGTGATTCTGTAGGAGAGTGTCCTTGTTTTAGGAGATACACACGGAGAGATTTAGAAGTGAAATATAATAGATATAACTTAACTTTGAAATAAATTCAGCCCAAAAATGTGATGTATTTATTATAAAGAGATAAAGCAGTTATTGACAATTATGAATGTCAGTAGTTATTGCTAGTCTTTTAACTTTTATATATTTGAAAATTTTCAGAATAAAAATTTAGGGTGATGAAGTTAATTGTTGCCAAATTTGAAACCAAATTTGTGATTCATATTATTTCTGTAAGCATTCAGAATTTCCAGTGACTTTTTTTTCATTGTTTTAGCAATGATTTTTGTTGTTGTTCTAATTATAAAAATAATGCTTAACAAGATTTTAGAAAATATGGAAAATAACATTTGCATTTGATATTAAAAAATTTTCATTGAGAGCACAGAGTATGGCTAGGACTTTTGGACTAGTGGGCTTCATTGCCAGTAGCTACAGATTATAGTCAGATGTCAGTAACTGTTTTTTCTCTTAGTTTCCCTAGGTAGAGTCTTCTACCCCACTGCTCATTAGCTAGTAGGCGAAGGGGAGAAGGGAGCTGGTGGTCTCACCATGCAATACATAGACTTTCTCACAACCTCCTCCTTTTTTTCCAAGTGACATTTTGCCCCTCTCTTGGGTTGTGGCTGGTATACAAGGTCCAGATCCTCTCTGGTTTAACCATTATATGACTTAAACTTTTACTCTTTTGGGGGGTAGGAAGTGGTAGTTGCCTAGCCCTGTGGTCTTGATGCTCTCAATCATCTTGTGCTCTTTTTTTCTTTTTTCTTTTTTTTGGGGGGGTGTTAGACACAATACATTTATTTTGTTTATTTATCTATTTTTTTATGTGGTGTTGAGGATCAAACCCAGGGCCTCCCACGTTCTAGGCGTGTGCTCTACCACTGAGCCACAAACCCAGCCCTTATCTTGTGCTTTTGATAGAGACTTTTACCTTATCTTTCCACTTCCACCCCTGCTTGTACTCTTGCTTTCATAGTCATCTGATGAGCTAGTCCTCCCTACTTTCCTATCTCTGTGGCTCAAACCAATTTGATTTTTGACTTTTTGGCCTACCACACCCAGTAGGTCTAGGTTTTGGCCTTCTCATTTACCACATTGGATACCACTTGTTCATTCTTCAAAAATGTTAAGGGGTAGTAACACATGCCTGCAATCCCAGCAACTTGGGAGGTTGGGGCATGAGGATCATAAGTTTAAGACCAGTTTCAGCAAGTTAGCAAGACTCTGTCCCAAAAAGTGTGTGTGTGGGGGGGCTAGGAATGTGGCTCAGTGGTTAAGCGCCCCTGGATTCAATCACTGGTACCAAAACATACAAACATACATACATACATAAATAAATAAATGGAAAGATTTAGCAGTAGTATCTCAAGTTTAACATTCTGTGGGAGAGTTCTAGGAATCAAATTACTTGAGTTTGTTTTCTTTCTTTTTTTTAAAAAAAAGCTTAATTTTAATTATAGATTTTATTTATTTATGTATTTATTATTATTTTTGTGGTGCTGGGAATTGAACCCAGGCTTTGCACATGCTAGGCAAGTGCTCTACCATTGAGCTGTATCTCCAGCCCTGAGTTTGTTTTCTCCAGAGATTTCTGATTTGTGACCCTGAGTAAGTTTCTTTCTTTTTAGAACATTTTTGTTGAGATACAATTTACCTATAATAAAAATTATCCACTTTAAATTACACAAATGATGGATTTTAGTACAATTGCAGAATTGTATACCTCTCATCACAATCTTATTTTTTGGTACTGAATATTGAACACATGGAGTACTCTACCAATGAGCTACATCCCTAGCCCTTTTTAGTTTTTATTTTGAGATAAGGTCTCACTGAGTTTCTTAGCACCTCGCTTTTGCTGAGGCAGGCTCCTGCCTCATGAGCCTCTGGGATTACAGGTGTGTACCACTGCACCAGGCAATTGTCTAGTTATTGTTTTATCACTTAAACTTTTGACGTCATATCCAGGAAATCATTGCATAGCCTGAGACTCTGTGTTCTCCTTTAAGATCTTGTTTTAGCTCTTGCATTTAGGTGTGTGATCCATTTTGAATTAAATGTTTGTGTGTCCTGTGAGTTAGGGATCTACACTTGTTCTTTTGCATGTTGACATCCAAGGTACCCGCACTGTTTTTTTGAAAACACCTGTTCCTTTATCTTTTGAAAACAATGTGTTGAGAAGCACTCTGGGCTCTTCAGTGAGAGACAGTCTGCCAATGGATCAATAGATTGGGAGCTTGGGATATAGTTTAGTTGGTAGAATGCTTGCCTTGCATGCACAAGGCCCTGGGTTCATCCCTAGCACCACACACACACACACAAAAAAAAAAAAAAAAAAAAAAAAAAA